>NC_086236.1:33353862-33690529 GCF_036321145.2 Pelmatolapia mariae | reverse complement strand
CAGGCAGAAAGATGATTGGACTGGACCACAGCTGCTGCAATGAGCTTGAAAGCGTGGGAAAGTGGAAGTGATGTAATGCTTAGATTAGCCACCAAACACCTGGGAAGCAGACAGATGTGTGACTACAGAGCTTCCTTACTGAACTTACCCATAAGCTTCATTTCTATTGGAAACACCACTTTTGCACTTACATTTGACTTATGCTGTGTCACAGGCAATAATACTGTGTGACTACTATTATGTTGCTCCTGCTGCAGTATTTCAGTAGATTTACACTTAAAATGAGTAATTATGTAATCAATGTCAGTAGGGAAAGGATGGAAAATGGATTGCTAGATGATGGCATCAAGAAAATGTTCACTGTTTTCTTTCAATATTGTAAAAAAATATGATCATATATTTTATTGACATACTGTGATATCATTTTGAATTTATATCATCTACCCCTTTTCCCAGGAGTGCATGCCCCAGCAAATTCACCACCAGTGTTAGGCAGTACAAGGCTGAGAGAAATGTGAAAAACAAGACCAACAGATTCTACAGGACTCAGATAGCATTTTAAATGTTAACGTTCAGTCCCAAAAAGAACGAACGTATGGCTTGTTTGGAAGGGTTGGCAAGAGAAAGCCTCTTTATTATAAAAAGACCATAAGACTTCTGGAACAATGTCCTTTGTACAGATGAGACCAAAGTGAAGATGTTTGGCCTATCGCTACATTTGGAGAAAACCAAACAGCATATCAGCAAAAACACATTGCATCAGCTGTTAAGCCTGATGGTGGAGAGTTGATGATCTGTGCTTGTTCTGCAGCCACAGGACCTGAACAACTTGCAGCCACCAAGTCAACCACGAAATCCTCTGAATGCCAAAATTTTAGAGTCAAAGGTCAGTTTGTCTGACAGTTAACGTTAAAAGTGAGTCATGCAACAGCATAATGATCTCAAGTAGAAAATCTACAAAAGATTCAAAATGTTGCAATGGCTCAAAGTTCAGATCACAACCTGACTGAAATGCCCGAAAAAAATCCATGAACCGAATCAATATTTTTAAGAAGCGTGCACCAAAAATCCTCCACAAACATGTAAGAGATTGATAAAGTCCTGCAGACAATGATTCATGAGAATTATTGCTGCAAAAATTGATTCTACAAGCTACTGAATTATGGGGTTTACTTCGTTTTTCACAGGACTCCACATCTGCTTTCCTATATCTGCTTGGAAAACTAGCTGTAAATCTGTAAATCTTTACCCAGAATATGCATCATAAAAATACTGAAAAACATAACCCAAGTCTGACCACTAATATTTCTCTACAGTAGCTTAGCTGTTGTTTTAATGCTATCGTGTTTGTGCACTATTATGTACTCTTAAACATGCTGCAGGAAAAAGACAGAAAGCATATTATGGCCTTCACAGGCATTTTACACCACTACGACTCCCTAATACTTGTTTTTTACCCCCTGACTTAAAGGCTTGTAAAAAAAACCCACATTTGAATCAATGCCTCTGACATTCGCCAAGGTCACAGTAAGAAAATGATATGGTCTCAGACACAACACAGAAAAATGGGATTGGTGACAAGAAACTGACACAAATAGAAACCAATGGATGCAAACAGGAAAAGGATAGTGTACAGATACGTGTGCTGGCGGGTATTAATGTGTTTAAAGTTGTTTAAAAGCAACATTATTACTGCACTGAGGCTGCTCACTTATTTATGTTGAGGTCCCATATGCTATTAACTTTAAATACAGAGCAGCTATTAGCGCATAGCCCACAGTCATCTTTTTAAAGAGTCTGTCTATCACATATAGCCATAAAAAGGTTTAGGCACACTATATTCCAATATGTCATAGTGCCTGAACATGACATATGCATTTCTGGACAGCTATCACTTGAGTTCAATCGCCCACCAAAATTATTATATTTCACAATTTTAGATTAAAAGATGTGATACTGTAGTTTTGGTTATTTAGATGTTATTTAGGCTTCTTTAAATTAGCTTTGCTACAGAAGGAACGTTTCCTTTAATTTCCTTTCAGTTCAAGATCGACAACACTGCCATTTGTACTATACGTATAAGGTTACAGCCTTATAGAATAGGCTGCTTTGTTCTGCTAAGGTAAGCTAACTGACAACTGGGTCTCATATGATACTGTGGAGATGAGAGTGGAACAGACTTTCTCACCCTCAGAATAATATCTGTTTAAAATTTTTTGAGGGTGTTAATGCAATAGCATTGAGGCACATTATTTATTACTCATCAGATGTATTATTCTTATTGGGTGTGCTAGTGCATCAGCATGAAGGCACACTATTATTTGTCAGATTTACTGTTGAGTATGCCAATGCAAGAACACTGAAACACTGAGGCACATTAGATATTAATAAGTCAGACTTATTTTTATTATTCTCCTTCTTCAGCCTAAATTTTTTTATGCACGTCTCTATATCAGGATGGGAATGTAATGACAAATTTTTGCAAATTTGATAATAATAATTATTATCATTATAATGGGAGAGGATACTGAAAACGCAGAAACCCAGGCCCAGTAGTTTAAGTTTATAAACAATTTTGATTTTTTTTCTGGTGTTTTCCTGCCACAGTGTGATGATGTCATCCACTGTAAATAAATAATCAGAAAAAAATGCTTTCTTTCTTTCTTGCAAATACTTTTTATTATACTTATATAAAATATATTTTAACATGAAGGTGTTTTTGTCCTCTTTCATCTAGTGTTTTTCTCATTATGGTTGGACTTCTCTGGTTCAGCCTCCTGCAACTGCCTCGCTCATTAAGAGCGATTCGATTAATAGCAAATTCTAGCTGAAAAATCGGAAGTGCAGGGTGTCTTTAATCATAACTAAATATAAGCAAACATGCACTTTCATTGAATTTCTGCATGTAGCAACATTTTTCTAGTCAGGAATTTTTTTTTCTTTTAATATGACACCAATGCAGAGAGTGTCTACCAGGCACTGGAAATACCCCAGGAGCTATTGATTATTTTGTACATATTTTTACATATGTAGTGTACATAAATTCTCTGAATGATGAGAGACAACGTCAAAGCGATTTTTCAAATAGTGAAGAACAAATCCTGCCGAAGTGAATGAGTGTTTGGAAGGACTTAAACCCCTTAGACACTATGTTTCTATAATGGATCAATTAACTGAGTCTGACAGATCTCAGTCTTGCTATTGATATTTCTCAATGACCAACTTCAACTACATCCCTACAACATTTTATCAAAAATACAACATAACATTGCCAAAACACAAGGTTATGATTTACTCTTTCTATTGTGAAAATGTAATATCGGCATTCATGTTTGTAAAATTGGTTGTGCGCAAGCAAGAAAACAACAACTGTGTGGATGTAGCAAGCCACATAATATTAAAGCAAACCAGGAAGCTATTGTTTTCAGGCTCATAAGGCATGAAAGCAGTTCTCACAGATGGAAAAAGTATAAATATTCCTCAATTAAGTAGAAGTACAAATACTTGTAAAGTTAAAGTAGTAATTGAACTTAAAAAGTGAAAAAGTAAAAGCTCTGAAATGTACTTGAAGTATAAAAGAAAAAAAAGGGCCTAGTTGACCTCCACAATAATTTGCTTTTGTGAGCTTCAGTACTGTGGACAGTATTTTACTCTGCTCTGATCAGCTGACCTATGACACTAATGTAGGGTGACCAACCGTCCTCTTTTCCCCAGACATGTCCACTTTTCCTGTTCTGTCCGGGGCGTCCGGGGGGATTTTCGAGATGGATGAAAATGTCCGGGTTTTCCTATAGGCCTACAGAGGACCCATATGTGCAACGTCATCCCCGAACTGCTGTGTTGTAAGTGGTTGTTCCGCGCTCACAGACGGGACAGAGTGCGGAGCGGCGCGCTGAAAAGATGCCAAAGCGCAAGTGCATCTTTTCAGACAAACTGCAAAAGAAATTTCCCTCGTACCATCCCGGTCGGAATAAATGGGAAGCGTAGTGCACTGTGTGCAGAGCTGGCACATAACGTTTGTGTGTCTAACAAAGGTGCCGGAGATCTTGTTGCTTACACAGAAAAACATAAAAAGGACATAAGTTATTGATATTACATGAGCTATCAAGGATGATTTCGGTCAATGAATCTAATCAACATTCTCATCTTAAATTGAATTTGATGTCTGATACCTGCGATATAACCTAATATTGACCATGAACACTAGCCGCTCCAATCCAATATGGTACATTACTATAAACCTCACCACAGTTAGCAGCTAGCTTCAAGTTTCCAGTCTATAAAATGTCACTGAGCACTCCTTATCTTTAAAAATATTCTCTCTTCTTCCTCTCCTGCCCTGTCATTGTTACACATTTTTCTGTCTCTGCATAAAGTTGTCTCACATTATGTCTTTCCTGGGAAATACAGCCTCTGTACCGTTAGCTAACAGACACCCTGTGTGACTAGCCAAACAGGAGCTAGCTTAACTTTGTGTAAATACTAGAAAGGGGAAAGAGCCACTCTGGCTCTGTAGAACATACCAGCCATTGATTATATTTTTGAGAAAAATCCCTTTTTTGTGCATATATTAGATAAATGAAGTCAAATAAGAAGGAAAACCAGGGTGTTCTTTCAATTCCATCTGCTAAATTAGGCTAACTGGCTGCTTCCACTTATTTATATATTTTCTCTATTTACATGAGAGTAGAAATCACTCTTATTAAGCTAATATTAAACTGAACCCTTTTTTAACCTGTTCTGTGGATATGGATGAAAAAAGAAATCAGTGTTTTTAAGAAATTGTACCACTTTTATTCTGTTTTATTGCACATCCTAAAGAAAGACCGCATCTGTAAAATCAGCCACATACTGCTCTCACAAACAGTTTTCATTTTGGAGCTTAGATGCCAAATCTGCAACCCTATACATCATTTGGGGTCCATCATAGCTTTCCTGGACATGATGGTTGATGTACCTACCTCCACTGGCATATTCCATGACTAGGTAAAGGGTCTTATCCGTCTCAATCACCTCGAAAAGCTGCACTGTAGCCCGAAACAGAACCAGATCAAAATCAAAACACAAAACAAAAGCTGTTAATGTTATAAAAATGTACAGGTATCTGTCTGGCTCTCTTAATATGTAGGAAAGTCATTAGTGCAATGGGAGATATTGATACATGTGAGATGTCACTCTGCACTTCAGTCAGTGACTGCTTAAGAGCTCAAACCTTTTTACTACTGCCTGCGCACACACCTTGTGACAAAGTACAGTAATGTGTACATTAACTTACCTATGTTTGGGTGATTTAAGCCTTTCATTATCCGTACCTCCCGAAAAAGCTGGAAGAAGAAACAAAATTTACATTTCATGATAAATAAAACCTCAGTGGAATTAGGTGCTCAGGAGAACTGGTTTCAACTATGGAACCAGTCTCTATACAGTGGTGGAGAGGGCATTTCTGCATTCACTTTGTAGAGATCCATGTCAGTTAAACTAGAGTTTCCCTGAAGTTTTATGATCCCAGAGAACCATGAAAATGTCAAGCAATTATAAGTAGGTTGAGCTTCTCATTTGAAGCATGTTGCTGTTAATTCCCACATGTGACATTGAATGCTAAAATAGTTGAAATGTCAGTAGAAACTAAGCATAGTTAAACACTTCATGTAAACTATTTTCTCCATTTTATTTAATTCACTTTTAAATTAAAATAATAAATCTGTCACTTTCTAATTGCACAATTTAGAACTTTTCACAGATAAATTCCATTTATCTCACATTTGTCCATTGCATGTTGCTCGTTGTACATACATATACATATCATGCTCATTTCCAGCCATACACTTTATTCTTGGACATCTCTAAAGTAGCTCGTCATGATTCACATTAACAAATATTATTTTTTTATCTAATACTGTATGTTATGAAGGTGAGGCTCTCCCTAAAGTGTGCAATATTAGCTGCATACACCTTAATGACCCCTACCTAAAACCACGATTTCGTTTCACATGCAGATTTAGTAAGTCTGTCGAAGGGCAGCATCCAGTGCTTGCGAGCACTTGCCTTGACAATTCGCCAGTTTAAAGGTTCCAGAAAATTTAAAGTAACACCATTTCTCGTTCTTTATCAACAAGTCGAACTGTTATATGAGAGCAGGAGAGCCCGAGACAAACCTTTCTCAACAAACGGGGACCAATTGAAGCAACTACAAATGAGACAGCAAGATACTGTTGACCGACATATTACCTGGTAGTAAATACATTATTGGGGTATCTAGGTAACCACAAACAGGCAGGAGTTAGCTTTAAAGCAACAGGTAATGAGTGTGAGCGTTAGAAATGTGTTTACTGAGATCTCAGCATCTATGCAACCAGAAAGCTTTTATAAAACAGAGGTGCTGCCCAGCTGGTCACTGGCATGAATAAATTGCCTCACTTTTCAAAATTGGAAATTACAGCCCTTTTGTACAGTACATGTACAGTCTGTGATGTAAATAACGATGTGCCCTATAATGCCCACAATGCTTTTATAACAAAGAATTTATAACATATCTTGTAATGCATCCCTTCTGACCTGAACAGAGTATACATATAGTCATTCGTCTTTATAGTACAGTAATGTGCAATTCATTTTACCACAAAAAACCAAAGAGGAGCAGACAAATGTATAATAATCCTCATAATAAAATGATTTTCATTTTAAGAGCAAGCAAAGCCCACACAGCAGTGTGATGAATTTGGAGCCAAATTCAGACCAACATCTACTCTGAGCCCTCCTCCTGTCTGTGATACTGTGGGGCACATATTTGTACACTTCAGTCAGGGGCTTTAAAATGTATGCCAGCTCTCCCAGTTCCATGAACATACAGTAACAGTACCACTGTCATAACAAAAGGCAGTTGGTGGCAACTCTCTTCCATGATGTCAACTACAAAAAAAAAGGAAGAAGAAAAAAACGATGGTGCGATAAGCAATTCTATTCTTTTTTTCCTCACTCCCCTTTCCCACGTCTCCCTCCATCCCCTCCTCCTCCTCCTCCATTCAATTCCTTCAGCAGTGCCCCAATATCACTGTTGCCATAGCAACCTAGGTATTAAGACCAAGCTCCTTCCCAACTTCTCCAGCTGTGCTAGAGGGAATCTTGGGATGCGTAGCGCTTAAGTGTCTTATCATCCAGGCCATCCCATTAATTCCTTGCTCATCACAACGAGGCTGAGAAGAGTCAGATCCATCAAAACAATAAACAATCCCCCAACACTGCAAAGAAACAGCAGGTCTATGTCAGGATGCATGTGAACAGTGGTTATAAGCTTCCTGGCCGTAGCTAAGACAGAGCAGAAGCGCGCTGAAATAGAAATTTCTGCTTGGATGCGATGTGTTTTTAACACACACTTCATTTCAGACAGGACTGTCGTATAAAGAGAAGACAATTACTTCGATCTGCAGCAATTTATATTTGGCGGCAAGGCTCTGTTCTGTGGCCTCTCCACCAATTCTATGCACATGTATGGAAGGCAGGGAGAGCAATAAGACCCCATCGCATTATAAAGTAGACGATGGATGGCACTGATGAAGTCAGAAATAGCCAGAACAAGAGGAACTGGAATGGTGGTGAGCTGCAAAGTGGCACACACCTGTAGCAAGTGCGGACAGGTTGAAGCAGTTCGAATATCACACTCTAAACGAGATTGACCAGTTACATATATACAAAGGTGTCAACTGATGTGGGATGTCACTGTTAGCTTTTGTATTCTGCCTGAATTAACATGCTTAAGTTCGGACTTTGTTATCTTTCAACTAATCTCTACAAAACCATCCACATTGTGTTAATATTGCCTCTTTTGTGTGTTTATATCTAAGGACTTTCACTAGCCCACAGGTATGTGAAAAACTTTAACCAGTGGCCAGGTGTTGAGTTTTCTCCCTAATTGGTGGAAATTCCTTCACCTCTCTCGTCTCCCACAAGAGCCAATCCAATCCAAAAAAAGGTGCACCCAGGAAGATGGCATGACGTGGAAGTTAGGATTACAGCTCCTGAACCGGATGCCATGAAATAAGCACCAGAAATATGATTTTAAGAATGAGGATTGCAGGAAGTCAGTGATCAAAATCTTCCAGGACATTTTTGCAATGGTGTTACCCTCCACATTAGTGTAAACAAGGGGTCCTATCCTATAGAATTAGTGTCTTGTTGACTGCATCAAGCCAGACATGCAGATGTCTTCAGTCAAATGAAATCACACACATACTACACACAAATAAAACTGGATTATTTTGTCCCTGATTTGATTTTGTCTGGTCTGTTCACTTCTTGTGCACAGGCAGAGGAGCTTGTGCATGTTGTGATGTTGAGACTTTGGCCCTTATGTGGATATTATAGGAAGCAGCACATGTCACATGCATTTTCTGAGCTTCTATATACCTTTTATTTTTCTACATCACACAGCTACATGAGGCACACATTTTGAGACACAACAGCTTTTAATTAATAAAATAATGAAATCTTCAATCCATGTCTCCAGCTCCAAGTGTCTATAAACCCAGCTCTTGCTCCATCTATACCAGACATCCATGTATAACAAGCCATACAAGTATCTACAGTTCAGACTCACATCTCAACATTCTGCCCAGCAGGAACAAGAAACCAGACTGTGCCATGCACCCGACAGACACCAAGGACAGCTGATTTTGTACCAGTCCACCTCTGAACTGCTACAAAATCTTCTGTTTTCTTTGTTATGCATAGAAACAAGCTTTTCATGGCAATTTAAGAAGGTATAGGTTGCGTGACCGTGGTTTATGAAATAACTCAGTCCCTCTCAGGCCGGTGATTAGCCCAGAGAGAGACAAGAGTTGATCTCTGGAGCAGAGGTCTCCTCTCACTCCCATCCAGTCCCTAGCACCTGTCAAACAGCATCACATCCCATGAGCCCTCTCTCTATCAGATGCTGTCTCATTCCTGTCCCTTGTGAGAGGGTGGAAGCAGCTGAGGACAAACCTGACCAGCCTCTAAACCCCCAACAGAATCCACCTTACTTAATGCTTTGTTTCTGCTTATGAAGACAAATAACATCAAACCAGTGTGCGTTTCCATTTTGTACCTGAGCACATAACACATATATTCCCTCGTCTCATTAGTATCAAAAGGAAAAACTCACCTTTTGTAGGCTGGTTGGGTTCAACTGAGTTTTGTCAATGATTTTTATTGCAACCTGGAAAAGACATCAAGGAATTTTTGATGAGTGAAAAAAAGATAGCACCACTCTTATATGATGCTGTGAAGCCTTTCCTACTGATATAACTGACTCATATCTAAGAATTCTTTTCTCAGCACTCAGAAATGCAGAAAAATCTCATTTTGAGAGGCATATTTAAATCGTCTTCTACAGCAAGTAAACATGGACTGAGGCCACTCGGAACATTTACTTCCACAAGCTGTTGTCACGCGAATTTGAGCGGATTTAATCCCTACTGACTAGAACTGGTTCTGCTAAACCAGGCGCTGCTAAGTAGATGATGAAAGTTCTTTCCGAGCTTTGTTAAATACATAATTAATCATAAAGTGTCATAAAGAAAACATGTACTACAAATTATAAAAACATGTATTGAAAGTTATTAATCTCTGGCTCTCTTCCACAGCATGTCTTTATCCTGTCTTCCTTCTCTCACCCCAAAGGGTCACAGCAGATGGCCCCGCCCCTCCCTGAGCCTGGTTCTGCCGGAGGTTTCTTCCTGTTAAAAGGGAGTTTTTCCTTCCCACTGACGCCAAAGTGCTTGCTCATAGGGGGTCATATGATTGTTGGGTTTTCTCTGTATGTATTATTTTAGGGTCTACATTACAATATAAAGCGCCTTGAGGCGACTGTTGTTGCTGTATAAATAAAATGGAACTGAATTGAAAAACTTGTTAACTCTTATCTTATTAGACATAATGCATAAGACATAATATTTAGTTGTGTGTTTAGATTAGGTTGTTTTTACCCACAGTTTGAAATAATTTCACTTCATAGTTTCCCAGTTTCCCTTAAAAGGACCTAGTATGTGTTTCCTTATTTCCTGTCATACATGTAGTATTGCAGTGCTGCATGCTCATGTTAAACATGGCTATAGTTTAATATAATGAGTCCACTGTATCCACAACTAACGCCTTGTGAGCACATTAGCCCCTCCTCTCTGTTTGTGAGTGGCAGCCGATGAGAAGAAAGGTGGCTTAAACTGAAGGACTTCGCTGAGGTACATGCAGTATATAAGGACTATTTTGAACTTTGAGTCATCCAAAGAAATTCTACTTGAGTCCAAGAATAAAATATGGAGCTTGAAGCTCAGCATTAAAGATACAGAAGATAATCTGTTTGTGTTAAAATAGCTGGCTCAAAGAAACGTACACAAATAAATTTTAGAGAAGGACTAATTAGGAGGAAAGGAAAATGTACTTTTTAGAAAATATAATTAAAAGGAGGGCTCTCGTGAAGACATACTACTGGATTCTTAAGATAATATTAAGGACACCAGCACATCGGCCAAGTGTTACCTTTCATTTTTCACAGTTATATCCATCACTCACTCCCACCTATGATGTCTGTTTCTCTTGTAACTCACCTCCCTGCCCGTCAAAATGTGGCGGGCTAGCTTGACCTTGGCAAAGTTTCCTTTGCCAATGGTCTTGAGCAGGCGGTAGTTGCCTATGTGCGGCTGTTCGTCAGAGCAAGAGGCAATGGAGTTCCTGCACCGGGCACCCAGAGAGCGGCTGGACTGGCTGGTGGCCTTATCTGAGCGGCTGGCCCCCAGTGACACATGCTGGAGGAAAATGAAGGGGAAGAGGTTAGGTCACTGTGCCAACAGCAATATCACACAGAGCAGCAGCAGCAGGCTGGAAAAGGACTTTAAGGATGATCTACAACCTCAAACGACTGATGGGCCTCCAGAAGTAAAATAGCATGCATTAGTTAGTGCCTGCAGCCTCTTCAAGCTACTCATAAACTCTGTCTCCAAACAATAAGACACCTCTATCTTTTAGTAGCTAAAGTGTTTGTCACATTGATCGCTGCACAGTGTAACACATACTGTGTAAGTGTCAAAAAACACATTGGTAACAACACTTACAATAAGCAACCCAGCTTTGTATATCAAATACTGCTAAGCTCATAATGACAAGTTGGTGCCATATCCCATAATCATTCCAACAGATGTTTGACCCATAATGACAAAGAACAACAACCTGGAGCTGATCTGCATGTGACTACATGTCCCTCGTTCCTGGGCTAACAGCTGTATTCCAACACAACATAATGTTTCCATTTTGGGCTCAGCATCATCTTCTTCAGAGGTCTGCTACTTCACTGCTGAGAGATGTCTTCATCCATTTTGACAGGGGATACAGGTAACGCTGTTGCTAGAATATGTGGTGGCCCTGAAGCTTTCACAACCCTGTAAACAGTTTATCCTGGACCCCAACACTTTAGAGCATTGCTGTGCAGTTCTGATAGTCTCAAGCTTGAGTCACAGATCATTTTCAAGGGGAAAACGACAACATGCAATCACACAAGCGAAGCCTGATGCAGCACAGCATGAAACAGCTACTTGTCATGTGACAAACAAAGGGAAGATATTAAAGAGGGAAACATAAGGATAGGTGGTAGTGAGTGGGGCAATAAAGAGGTATCACCTTTCACTGTTTGTAAGAGGAAGAAGTAAAAAAAAACAACAACACAAAAACAAAAAAATAGGGAGCAGATGCCGACACAGTGGTCCCTGGCCAGCCCTGGGCCCTGAGGCATCACACTTCCATTCCCCCCCAGCATGTCATCTTGCTCTTAGTTTCACACGCAAACACAACCACTCATAGCCTTAACCCCCACCTTCCGTTATTCCTTCTCTTGCTTCCAGTCATGTTCCTATGCCCCACCTTGGTGCCAATCGGGATCCAAACTCCACAATCAAACATCTCCAACCAATACCACGGGCAGCACACACATGCATGCGTGGCGAGCAAGCGAGTGCATTAATCCCCCTGCACTGTTCGTTGCACATCAAGCCAAGCCTCACCTGTGACTGCCAATATGGCAAGACACCGTTTCATCCGCTCCATCCACTCATCTGTCATCATCGTATAATCGAGATTCAACAGCAACAGCTCCAGATCACTTCTAATAGAGGAATCTCCATTCACAATCAATCATACACCTCGTAAAGTCACACACTCCTGCACATTCACTTCCACACACACACATCCACACATCTATTGGCTTAACCATCCTTCTGTGCTGAAAGCTCTGCTAACAAACAGATGGGGTTGGGGTGGGGGGAGGGGGTGCAAAAGTGTTGAGGGCAATGAAATGACATAATGCAACATAAATCAGTCATGCGCCCATTTAGATATTAGATGGATAGATTCCACATATGCAGAACCTGTTCGGTGTCAGCTTGCTTCTTTTCTGCAGGCCGTTTCTGTTTTCCACAGCATACAATGTATGGCGCTGTCTGACACCCACTGGCTCTGGGGTTGATCGCTTTGTAGGCTGCGCAGCAATGGACTGCACATCATTTTACGCAGTAATCCCCTGGCTTCAGCCGAACAGTCCAGATATTCTCTCTACGTTTATTTTGGCCTCTTGTGCTGCTCTCGTCCCACCCATCCAATTTCTAGGGAACACACACACACACACACACACACACACACACAACAGCAGCAGCAGCAGCAGCAAGGAGTATAATGTGACATCACTATCTCTCCAAGCCTTATAATAAGAGGTGACGGCTGGTTTTCAGGCTTTCTGCGCATATCCGCTGAGCGTTATCGTATGCGGATGGACTCATTCCGGGCTGTTTGCCTGCCATCAGCTCTTTCCCTGCACAGACACCCAAGGTTAGCCTTTTTTTTCAAAGAGCCTGCTCTGTTTAAATATCCGTCCAATATCAGGGCAGCAGAGCCTCAAACGGGAAAAACATCACCATCTATGACCCCCTCTCCTCAACCATCCGCACAATGAATAAAACCACAGACTGCCCAAAGCCACACATATGCAGATATCTTTTTTTCTTCTTTTTCTTTTTTAAGGGATGCACGATCTATCGTCTGCAGGCACACAAACACAGGCTGCAGACTGGAATTGCACTTACATGGTCTCCACTACTCCTGTCGTTTCCAGACGGTAATGCAGATCGAGAAGACATGTTGTTTTCTTTCTCCTTTTTTTTCCCTGAGTAAGAATCACGGTGTGCGCGCGCGGATGAGATTTACAGGCTCCACAGACGGAATAACATCCGCAGATATGACCCACCGTCCCAAATCAATCTGCCTCTTCTCCAACCGGCCGAGCCACGGTCGAGAGGAGACCTCTGCCTATCATGGCAGCAATGGGTATGTGGAAGGGGGGTGTCCTCAAACAAGCTGCATGTTCCACCATGCACTGTCAAGAAAGGGAAAAAATGAGCGGTGCAGCAGATGCCGTGTAACGCAAATCCCGAGCACTGAAGAAGTGCTAAAATGCGGTGATGTTTGGACGGAACCCAGCGTCTCTGTGGCGACTCTCCACCCCCTGCCTCATCCTCATTTCGCCATACAAAACAAACACAGCTCCCTCTGGATGTGTGTCATCTCCCTCTGTCATAATACCGACCAACAGAGCCTGTCCTTAACCCCACAACGCCAATGCAAGCCGCAGCACGAAAACGCGGCTTTACGGTGCAGCGGAGGGAAAAGGCCGAAATGTTCAGAAATCGGTATTCCCGGTCGGTGAGATGCGCACCACCGTAAAGTCAGGAAGAAGACACAGGGACGAGACTTCCGGTCGGTTTGGGGGACTGACAATATGAAAGTTATGTTTGATGTTCGAGACAAAACGACTCAAATATCTATTATCTGATCTATCAGGTGATCACTTTCACCCTTTGTGTATGAGGGTAAGAACCAGGGCCTCTCCCTCCGGGGGCTTTAAACTGAATGCACACTAAACCTATATTGTGGTCAGTTGTTACGCTCCATTAAATACCTTTGTGTTGTGTCTTTATGTAAAGGAACACACAAAATAGTCATCAACATAAGGAACATATGCTATAATGCAGTAATGCTCTCATATTGTGTATCGTTTCCAAACAATTATCTCCTTCTAATGTTAATGATGATGAGATTAAAATAATAATGATGATGATAAAAGAGGCTACTGGGGTCAGGCGGAGGCCGATGATTCCCTAAAACATATTGTTACATATTTGTATTTTTCTTTTTGCTGGCTTCTGGCACCCGGATGTTCTTGTACCTAAAGTTTAATGTTCATTTACGTATTATGTTGTTTTTACTCAGAGTTTCAATGAGTGGTTAATTCATTTTAAACCTTTTTTATTTTCACGTGTGTATCTTAATCTGTCTCCATAAAGAGCATTAATGTAGCTACAAATTAACCAGTAATAAAGCAGGCCGTAGAAGTATCACCCTCTCGTTGTGCTAACTGGGGCCAAGTCAGACCGAAGCGCTCCACACATCGACCAACTTCACCATTTTATTTTGGAAACTCAATTTCCTAACTTCCTGCCTGAGCTGTCTAACCGTATTGCGTTTGATGCGACTTAGATGCGCCACATCAAAGATGCTGACAGGTCCAGCACAACACAACCCACTACCGGTTATACCAGCGTAGTTTTGTGCGTAAATGAGCATAAACTATCCAAAGATGGCCGAAGTGCAAGGCTTCTCCATCCAAAACAGTGATTCATAAAGCGGTTCTCTGCCTTTATAAGACCTGGTGTCTGGCTGAGGCCTGCACAGGGAGAGAGATAGTGTTTGCTGTTGGAGCTGAGGCTCTTCTCTCTGTTAGAGCGAATGCTTTAAAAGGCAGAGGCATCACAGAGTTAAAACGTGAATCCCTTTGTGTATAATGTAATGAAATCCCCTGAAACTTAACATAATGGGTGGAAAACAGTTTTGAAATTGTAACCAGGCAAATAAAAGTGCTAAGTTACTTCATGTCCACTCATCAGCTCTGAAATAATGATACTTTTTTCTTCACACTGTCAGTGAGGTGCTTCCTGGTTCCCTCTAGGCTACTGGCTTCATATGAGCACATGTGTGTATATGTGAGTGTCTGCACACACACATATACATGCTTTGCATTCTATCTGATGGCCAGCAGGAGGTGACATTTATGGTTGCAGAACATGTCTGACTATATAGAAGTCTGTGATTAAATGGCCCTCAGCTCCCTTCATCTATCACCTCAGTCAAAGCTTTTCTGACTAGTTTTTTGGTCTCAGTTGCTGGTTTCAGTTCTTACTGAATACAGTATGATGTTTATTTTGTAAATTATTGCCTCCATTAATTTCCAGAAGGATGATAAAGAAGAATATATTTTGCCTGCTGTATGAACAGTGTGCCTCAGTTTAACACTTGCTCACGACACACTGTTTCAAAAATATGGAATATAACAACGATGCTCCACTCAAGGCTTTAAAAAAAGAAGTTCACAAAGCAACTTAGGATCATGTTGGGTTTGCTCATGTTTAATGTCTATTCTATGGTCCACACTGGGTTTGTGGTGGAACACACCAACACACAGTGATGACACTACAACCTGTGCAGAGGTACTGTGACTGATGCCTTATCTGTCTGTCGGGTCTTGCACTTAGTAAAAGATGCACATGTGCATGTCTACAGCTCCCTAGAACTAGGAATTAAGAAGCTATGGCTAGTTAGCCTGTTTGTCTCTTTTGCTGTGCTTTAATGGCATTTTGTTATTTGCTTAGGTAGAGATGCCTTTTCTGCACTCACCAAAGAACTCTATAATAAGTAACTTTTGCATCCGTTGTCATTCAAACTATCTCCTTATTGTTACTCAAATTCCAGCTTTATTTAGGTCTGTGAGGCAAAATCAGGTTTTCTGAAACACAAGGCTTTTCCCTCTATTTCCTCCACCTCAAATGCTTTATTACACATCTGTCAAGTTGTTTTCTGTGTGGCTCATGCCTGATGGCTTATCTTATGTTTCTAAGAATGAAGGCCCCTGTTAAAGGTGCCATCCAGACTTTAATTAAATTGTGCTTGCCCTACTTTTGTTAAGCATATAGCCGTTCCTGAGAAACCAATTTATGTCATTTCCACTGACCCTCCTACAACTACACTGTGATCTTCCTAATAGTAGGCTACTTTCACAAGATGACTCCTTACACACTCTCCCCAGACTTCCAACAGAGACAGTAATCTGTCATCCATCATGTTTTCATAGCCCTCCTGTCTGCTGTCTTCTAGGAGGACTGTCCTTCAGTTCATACTTCCATCACAGCGCTCAGGTTTGTAAAATGTAAATGAGTGCAAAATATACATTTTCTCAGTGATAATATGTGAAGTTGCTACAACAAAACCAAATTCCAGCATCACCAGCAGTCCTTGCTGGTTCATAAGTAAATAGCTCAATAGTCTGACAATTGCTAAGAATTTAGGGATTTCATCCTCTGCTGTACATGATATCATTAACATTCTGAAAAGTAGACTGAAAGCCAGTAATGAATCAATCTTTGGGTCTTCACGCAGCATTGCATTAGCTTTAAACTTTAGGGAAAAATTTCAGTGTTGAACAAGTGCTGCTGGTTTCTCCGGGTGTAAATTCATTTAAGATGGACCGATGCAAAGGAGAAAAATGTACTAGATAATCAGTTTTTTCTCTCTGTGCAGTCATATCGTTATAAAATATCAGACTGAAGCACTTAAATGAGCTTTGAAAATTTTGCCTCTGAATCTGCCACTTCTGGCATCGCTCTAAATTTTGTAGGACTGTCATCTACAGTTTCCCTCTACTTTCTTTGCACTTGGATCACAGCGATAGGAGCTCATTGTTAAATTAAAAGGTAAATGTTACAGTTGACTACACTGATTTAAGAATGTGAACACCTAACCGCCTTGCTAGGACCTGTATGAGACTGTAATTGGACACAAGACTGCTTGGAACTCAATGCTAATGTCAGCATGCTAACAGTGAAAATGCTGACATGCTGATCAGTCTAATGTCTAATGTTTGTGTGTTGTGCCATCTAAGATTAGTATGTTAGCATACTAACATTGGCCCATGTACACATGTAGATGCTACACTGGTCACTGGAATTATGTCAACGCAGCCACCATGTTGTTACAGAGCCTTGTAATGCATGCTAATCTAGAGAGGCAGAAATATGTAATTAAAATTATTATAACTCACTCACTGAATTTTCAAACAAATTTCAAGCATTGTTTTTCTTTTTAAATATTAAAAAAATGCTTATATTATGTTGATAGTAATCATAATGGTTCTTTAGTGTAATGTTTAAAATTAACATTACAGTTCTTCCCAATTTATAACTGAGCAACAGGCAGTATTAATCCATCATTTAAATGGCTTTATGGTCCAGTCCTGTCAAAGTTTAGCTTAAATGAGAGCTCCAGGCAAATCTTTTAGTCTCCTTTCATCAGTGGCTCTTTCAATCTGTGTCTTTTTGGGAACTTGCACGCAAAATAAATTCAGTCTGTGCTGCGCTGCATGTTTTGCTTGAAACAATCTAGGTATCTATTTTAAATGTTAACTGTCACTGCACGCTGTGTTAGTGCCATAAAAAGATGTTGATAATTTAGGACCACCTGATATAACAACAGATACAGCAGGATAGTGTCCTAACAAACACCATTTCACATCTTATTAATGTAGCACTTTAATTAAAATATTCTTCTTCTTTTTTTGATTTAATGTCAGGACAGTCACTTAATATTAGGTCAGAGTAAAAGAAGTTATTATATATTCTATTATATTAAGTTGAACAAACTAAATTACAAATGTGCATAATCATAAAATGTTATAAAGAACTTCTCCTCACAGAAACTTTAATCCTGATTAATTTAGTCAGTTTTGTCACCTGAACAATAGAGCGAACTTTTATATAATCCAAAGACATGCATGTTAGGTTAAACTGGTGATTCTAAACTGTCCATGGTGATGTAGACAGAGTGGCTAAAGTGTATAGAATAAAGCCCTGCAAGAACTTGTAGTTAAATGGGACTTATTTCACTACAAAATTCAGTTTTTAAATTATAATTTCTTTGTTTATGGGGAAAACAAACTACAAGTTGTTGTGTTTAGATCGCTGTCTTGCCCCGTCTCTCACTCTATGGTAGCTGGGATAGGCTGAATAGATTAAAATCTCTCCTGGTATAGGTACCAGATGAAGTAAGGACTAACAGACAGTATCACAAGTCATCATGTCTTCATCAAGTTTCATGGTACTCACCATGAGTTGTAATTTTGTATCTGTACACTGCAACAGTGAATCAAACAATCAGAAAAAATGAAAAGTGCAGGCTTTCAGCTTTAATACAAGGAGTTTAACAAAACTTTACATGAACTAATATATATTTCGTTATTTTGTTCTACTGAGTTGAGATCAGGTGACTGACTTGGCCATTGAAGAATATCCCATTCGTTTGCTTAAAAAACTCTTAGATTACTTTTGCAGTATGCTTTAAGTAATTATCTATTTGTGCTGTTAATTAGTGCCTGACCTGTTTTTACAGTAGCTGATTGAATCTGCACAGAAAGCACGTTTCACTTCAGCATTCATACTCCTACTTCTATTCACAGTAACATCATCAATAAACACCAGTGACCCAACTCCACTGGCAGCCATACATGCTATAACACTGCCTCTACCATATCTGACAGATGAGCGGTTGAACATGGTCAAACATGAGCTGTTTCTCTGCTTCAATCATGACTTTTTATCATTACCAGTTCATCTGGATTTCATCGGTACAAAGAATTTGTTTTCAGAACTGTGCAGATGCTTTCTGCAAAGTTTTCTGTTGAACTCTAATCTGCTCTTCCTGTTCTTGAGTGTAACCAGTGGTTTTCAGCTTGGCTTGGTTAAATATTGTGGAGTTCACCATGGAAGTAATTCTGTTTTCATGTCCTTTATTTGCCTTTTGTAGGCTTCCATCCGTTTGGTATTGCTGGGCTGGCCAAAGCATTCCTTCTTTTTAAGAATGTTCACAATTTTTGATTTGACCACTCTGAAAGTTTTTGCTGTCTCTCAGATTGTATTTTTTCTTAATGGTGGTCTCCTGGGCTTGCACTGGCATCTCCTTGGGCTTCATATTTAAAATTACAGTTCAAAGCTATAAAATTCAAATTCGATGCGTCAGATATTATGTTATTAGGAGGCTTAGATAAATGTCACTAGAATGAATGCTTTAGGGATTAGTTATTTTATTTGTCAAGAAATAACAAGGGAACTAGTCTTACCTGTCCATCAAACTGCTTGTAAATCAGTTCTCCCATCACTTTTGAATCTCTCGAAATGGGGGATTATGTATGAAAACGTCAGTAATTAACAATTAACACTTGTTTTTGTACCATCCTTTGAATTAAGGCTGAAAGTCTGCACTTCAATCACATATTGACTGATTGATTAAAAATAGGTTTGGTGGTGCAGAGAGGCAAAAGTACTACAATTATCCAGGAAATTCTGAGCCTAAATGTGTTTGACTCAAAATCACAAAATCACATGACACTGCAGGAAAAGTGAGGGGATTATAAACATCTCTAGAATGAATACTCTGGGGGAACTTTGACTGTCTATACAAAATTACAAGAGAGTCAAGCCAAGTGTGGACAGATGACTGGTGGAACAAGCTTGGCATCCTCAGAGCTTTGCCACTAGCTTGGCTAAAAATCAAGATGAATTGTGTAAATCCATTAGGTATACCCAATATACTCACTCATATTTAAGGAAAGAATACATTTAGATAAACACTATAGAGTGCTTGACTCATCATGGAATGATATCCAGATCGCCCAGTCCTGGGAATGCAGATGGCACAGAATAGCACAGCTATGGCCTCTGTAAAGAGCATTAAGTACAAAGGCTCATTTGGACTGATGACAGATATTACTGTTTGATATTAGTCCATCACAGCTATATCAATAGTGATGCATACAATCCCCAATATAATCCAACATGAAAACTATTTTTCTTACAGAGCATCATGAATAAAAAGATGTGTGAGGTACTTTAGAAATGTTTCCATAGTTTGTCCAGCTGTCTTAAACTTGAAATGTCTCCATGTTCAAAATGTGCCATAGATTAAAAAAAAAAGTCACATCAGCTTTGTGAAGTCTTCTAGTTTGGTGTGGCAATGTTTTGCAATAGCCACCAGAGGGAGACAATGTGTAGCTAATGTTGTTGCCAATGGCCGTCATCTGGATTAAATGATATGGCCGTTAAAAGATATATAGCAATATTTGATTTGATATACCTTTATTAGTCCCACAAGGGGAAATTTCATAAGGCTGCCGACCTATTGCACGCAGTGGCGGCGCCGCAATATGCGGACAAATCAGTTTAAACTTAATGACCATGATGTTTCATGATTCACTGATATTTAATATATGCTTTAGAATAATCATTAGTTAGAATTGCTGAGGTTATGACATAAGATTTATAGATATGGAGTCAAGAACTGTTGAAAATATTCAACTTAATATCATTCTGCTGACTGGACACAAGAAACATACAAAGTTATAATCAAACTGTGTCCACAGGGTTCACACATGGTATCTATGCTAACCTGGCATCTGTCTCGCTGCCCCTCAACTGTTTTTTTTCTTTTCCAAGATCCACAGACAGCGACCTGTTGTGCAACAATGACGTTGTTACACAACAGATTTACTGATGAGCATGAAAAAGATATGGTTCTTATGTCAGAGGTCACAAGTGTGAGTGGGAAGGGAGAAGCAGCGTCAGCAGGAGACAGGAGAGGATGTGGAATCATTAGACTCAAGTTTTACGTCTCTGTTGATGAATGATGGTGCTGAGTGAGGTCAGGAAGAGGTGATGCTGGCTGATATAGCCTCATGTGCACTCACAAGACACCCAGATTTTTTATTTTATTTTATTTTATTTTATTAATTTAAGGTGCTTAATTTTTAAACATGTGATTTGGATGTGTATTACTGGAGCTGACAAGTATAAAGGATACTTACTCATATTCAGAGTAACCACATTACTGTTGACCCGTATGCTCAGAGAAGAACTTCTACAGACCAAAAACTGCTACTGATCGAGAGTAGGACGCAACCTTATTATGAGTCAGGCAAACAATGATGATACTTGGATAAAAAGAAAACAAACAAACAAACAAACAAAACAAAACTGCAGCCCCACCAAAAAGCCCTTAAGATAGTTTAGGTAACACCATGCACACTGACTTGCCTCACTATTCTCATGTCATATACCACAAGCCTTCTCAGCTTGGTTGTATTGTTAAGCATCTCTGCCGGCTCTTTCAAGCCCATCATCCTACTAGAATCAGATCATCATGATGTCATGATATAAGGTCCTATGTATAGGACATAAAAGTGATCTAGTCCTTACCGGGTCTTAAAATTAGGCAAAAAAGCTAAATAAGCTGAGATGAACACAATTAGAGGCAATACCTTGAAGTATTTGTTTACTGTATAACTTTATCAGCGTCTCACATTATTGTTGAAGAATTTAGACTCACTCTTTTTTAAAAAATATTATTTCAATTTGTTGAGGTTTTACAGGCATGTGTTTATGTACAACTCTCTTAAGGCCAGGACTTTGACTGGCCCATTGCAGCATGTTGATTCCTTTCAGCTATTCTGTTGTTGCTGTGCTTGGAATCTTTAGTCTTTGGAAAGACGTTCTCACATTCGACTCTAGAATACTTTGGTATTCAGAGAAATTTATGGTTGAATCAGTGAGTGAAAGCTCCTATAGCTGCAAAACAAGCCCAAATCATCATCCCTTCACCACCATGCTTTATAGCCGTCAAGGTGTTTGTGCTGATATGCTGTGTTTGGTTTTTAGTAAACGTGGCTCTGTGCACTATGGCCACACATCTCTACTTTGGTGAAATAAGTCCAAAGGACATTGTTCCTGAAATCTTCAGGAATGTTCAGATTTAAGTTACTTTTCTAAGATCAGTGCAGATGTCTTTCATCCTTGACACTGTGTTAACACACACCTTAATATTCCAGACCAACAAACTGCCAAAACATCTGTTTTTATAGAGGTGGGCACACGTGCTCATAATCTGTTAATCAATAGGATCTGAAAAGCAGTAGATCCTATTCTCTTAAGTTTCTCACACATTGCTTTTGCATTTTCACTCAGTTTTTGTTTTGTTGCAGTCGCCTAATTTTAAGCCCTGAGAATGGGCAGAGCTTCTGGGGTGGAGCCAGGAGACAGGGTACGCCCTGGACATGTCGCCAGTGGAGACAGTCAACCATTTGCATTTACATCCACAATTTAGACTTACTAACTGATCTAACCGCATGTCTTTGGAATGTGGGAGAAGGTTGGAGTATCCGGAGAGAACCCACGCAGACTCAGGGAGGACATGCAAACTCCACCCAGAAAGGGTGGAACTCAGGACCTTCTTGCTGTGAGTCAACAGCGCTAATCACCGCACCACCGAGCTGCTTCTTTTGACCATGACTGCATTTATGAAATGAGCTGTTCAAATGTCACCTGCTTTATTTTCAGCATACTTCATTGTCTTTTCAATGCCCCGCAAGGGACATTGGAGGAAAAAAATGAAGATGTTTTGTAAGATCCGGCAGAGAAAGACTTTGCCCTGCATTTACCAAACTTTCATTGGTACCTGTGAAGCTGTCCAGAGTACTGCAGTTGGTGGTTAGCGGATTCAACTACCACCTTGCATGGGTCTCCTTGCACTAAGAACTCTCTTCAGATGTCTCTCACATAAAAACTGTGTCTACAGCCAAGCACAGGTTTAATTTCATAGTTCAGGCCAAATCTATGAATCTCTCCCATGGGTGTGTGTCCTCCATAACTGTGATTGTATCCAAGGTTTCAATACTGACATGGCAGTGCATCAACTTCAATCAAAGGCTTTTGCAGGATCTTCAGGTTTTTTTCCTTTTTTTTCCTCCAATTTAATTTTGTTTGTTTTTAGTTAAAGTCCACGTCTATTTCATAGCATTTTTTATTGTTTTGTCACTGGAGCTGAAAAGCTTTTCATATTTCAATCATTTTACTGATTTAATTAAATCTGACATGTGTAGCCTCACCAATCAAATTAACATTTAAAATGTGCTTGAAAAAAAGTTCAGACTTTTTAAACTGATTTTTGGAAACATTGTTTTAAAAAAAGGCCTGTCATTTAATTTAGTGAAAATAAACATTGTGCATGCAGAAATCTTGGTAACATCAATTTCTTCTTTAAATGTTTCTGAAATGTTCTTGTTTCATTCTTCTTTGGGTTATCACATTTTTAGATTCTGCCTTTCAAAGTTTATTGTGCACCAAAAAACATCTTAATGATAATCAGTATTGCTAGAATCAAACACAATGAACAGGTAACACTATAAGTCAACATAAATAACCCCCCACGAATGTGAAAACATTACACCCAGTGATTTCTGGTGCACAGGTCACACTCATGTTTACCCTTTTTTTCCACCTCCCTCTGGGATCAGATAAGCTGTCTTTTGGGGTCTAATGTTGTGAGTTTGCGCTAAATCCTACCTCAGTTTTGGGTTTCCTGCAACACCTCTTCCTGATGGGGTACAGGACACAACGTGCTTACGTAAATAAGCCGGGGGAGAAGGCACAAGGAGCCAAAGGTGAGACCCTGTTGCCATATTTCACAAGAGTAACCATTGTTTAGTTCCAGACTTACTCCTCGCCATGTAAAGCAGTTTCCGTTGTTGCAAATGGCCCGAGCCAATAAATTTGTTGTTAACAGCAGGAACAGGCAACTTACTGGCAAGTACAGGACAAAACAAACTGGGAGTCTATCACCTCTGTTTGTGGGCAGAAACACCAGCAGACACAAACAAGCCGTCATTGGGAAACTGCTCCAGAATGTGTTAAAGTTTAAGTGACCGTTTCTCTTTCAGTTTTTTGATGTTTCCCAAATGGTGAATTTGGAGCAGAACAAAACAGAAACACAAACATCACAGTCCAAACATTTGAATTTCTTACAGTTGTGTGTTATGTTTCCAGAGACTAAAGGTGAGGCTTTTCTCATAAATACAGCCTTTAAGGATGTCCGTTTGTCCACCCTGTTTTCCATGAAAAGATCCGGCATCACAGTCACTCACTGTCATATCCACTCTCTCTTCTTTCTTTTGCCTTCCACCTATTTTTAACCTCTTGTGAGTGTCAAGTTCTGAAGAGAACGCCGCAAATGTCAACTAGCAGATAACAAGGGGGAAGGCTAATGAGTAATTCTGCCAAGGAATAATTAACGCATAAAAATAATCGTAATTTTTATGGGAGTTTTGTGTCTGAGAAAAACTAAATGTGCATGGTACACCTCGGGGGAATGTTTTGGATCATCAATCTAAATGTTTCTCTAAAATAAACAGTGCATTTGAATTTTTTTACGCTTGGCCTTTAATTTTACTTCCTTACAGTGACTTTTCTGCACTTTTCAATATATCCTTGCGTGTAGAGACTCCGGGTACTGTTATTGTCTGAAATCATTAGTTCATATTGCAGGACTACAGACATTGATTTTGCCATGGCTGTGTGATGTGGGCTCCCACCACACTGACTGAGACTCTTTTAATGTTTAATAACTTCCAGCCAGTGATCACGACTGAGGCTGTTCTATAAGTGTGAAATAAGCTGGTGCAGCAGTGAAGTGTACAGCTCTCAGCCTCCTGACAGGTAATGCTGTGTACAAGCAGAGCAGAATTTATGGAAAAATATCTAATTAATAAAAGAAATACAGCTGGAGATTGGCTGCTAACATGGAGGGCGCATGTACTTGTGCGTTTATTGGTATTTCAGTCTCCTGTGAGCTTCCAGATACAGATTGGGTCTATAAGCAGTGGTTGAGCCTAACTTTTATCACAGGCGTGGTGAGCCTGAGACCATTAATTACATTTGTATGGCACAGAAGCAAGATCATTATTATATTATTTTTATTTTCTGCATGGCAAATCACTGCGTGCTGAACAGTCAGCTAATCCTGTACAGGGTTGATTGCAATGTAAAAGTACACTATCAGGACTCACAGTGAAACAGCTGTGACTGTCAGTGGACTATAAAACATGGAATGAGTTATTCCACATGCAGAGTGTAAATGTGTTTCATCAGCCTGTCAATATGTTATGTTATATATGTTCATTTTAATTCCATTTTATTTATACAGCGCCAAATCACAACAGCAGTCGCCTCAAGGTGCTTTATATTGTAAGGTAGACCCTACAATAATACATACAGAGAAAAACCCAACAATCATATGATCCCCTATGAGCGAGCACTTTGGCTACAGTGGAAGGAAAAACTCCCTTTTAACAGGAAGAAACCTCCGACAGAACCAGGCTCAGGGAGGGGCGGGGCGAGAGAAGGAAGACAGAATAAAAGACGTGCTCTGGAAGAGAGCCAGAGATTAATAACTATATATATATATATATATATATATATATATATATATATATATATATATATAGATATATACACAACATTTTCTTATTGATGCTAGTCACAGAACAGACTAGCAGAGGTAGCTGGAGGCTGTTTTGCAGATCTCTTCATTCACCTGCAAAGTCCTTCTGCAAGTTAGACTTGCCATTCTGTGGCCACTTTGAATGATAATTTAAATACACTATCATTTCTATGGTCTCCCTCTGTATCTATATCTGTAAATCTGTATTATTTTTAGATGCACTTGTGAAATATGAAAAAAGAAAAAGTTTGGGAAGATAATGTTTAAGTTGAAAAAAAAAAAGCTTTTAGAAATGCTCTTTTTTGCTTTTTGCAGAATTCTCCCATAGATCACAATTCAGGATTTTTGGACTTATTACACAGCAATCAGCTGTGCGCTTTTTGTTTTTTACACCTTTCCTTTTTACACCAATTGTTTTTGGAAGACATACCGACACATTTTAGAGCGGAGGAATATCCCAACTTTAGGATAAATAAAAGTTGACACTTCCAACCACCAGTTATCAACATGTTTTGCCTGTGAATCTGTGACTAGTTAGACAAAACAATACAAATCTAGAGCTGCACTTATAGCCCTGCCAAAACGCAGTCTCGTAGTTTTTGAGGCTTATAATTCACTTTCATTACTTCTGTTATTATGATCATCACCTGGAGGGCAGAGGTCTTCCTTCTGCTTATTTACTCAAGTATCACTGCTCGACTGGCGGTGATGCTGAGCATCCTGCCAGGTCTGTGAGGTTAGGGGATGTGCTTGCATAAATACAGACAATCGGGGCGAAAAAAGCATCCCCCTGTTTTTTTTTCTCACTATTATATGGACGTCAAAATGGTTTAAACAAAGGAAAACAAATAACTCTACAGGTTGGGATGTTTACAGTGTAAGTGGCTTCAGGCCAAAGCTAAATATTTATATCCATGGATCCACCCAGTGTCACTTTTAACACTGATCACATGGCTCAAGAGTAAACGGAATGAATTCTCATGCGTGTGTAAGGACTGTTGACTCATTTTAAGAAAAATAATTTAAGATATAGTCAGAGTTTATTTTAGATAGCGTCCCCGCTTTGAACAAAGGTGAACTTCCTCTGCTCTGCCCGAGTCCTGAAAACGATGATTTAATATGACCGCTGCGAAACAAACAGGTTGCCGTGTCGCTTCGGCGCAGCGTGGATTGAACGGGCACACACACAGGCAGGGTCCTGCATTCCCCCCATCGCTAAATAAAGATCCACTTGATGGATAAACTCTGATAACATAAATCAGGATATCCCAAAAGGAGTGACGAAGTGCACCATTGTTTTGGTTCAAGTGGGCAGCCATCCTGACAGACGGTGTACACTGGACATGGGAGAGGACAGGAGGTTCTCTCTATTGAGTTTTCCTTGATGGGTCAGGTCAGAGGCAGTTTTTCACACGTAGTTATGCAATCTTCTGACGACAGAACTGTCTTTTGTGTTTCGTTTGAAGGAATAGATGTCTTATAATCTTCATAAACAGGTATATGAATATGCAGAATGTGTAGGCGCTGGGTAAGGTAAATGTTTGTGCTTGCAGGCCGCATCTCACTGACACTTGAGCAGACTTTGATTGCGCAAACGTCTGAATGCAGAGCAGTCTTTACATTTTTGGATGTGATCATGATATTTAGATTTAGTCTCACTCAAAGTGTGTAATTAACCATAGATGTTATGCACTGTGTGTAGAATAAACTTATTAGACAACATGGGGAAAAAAAACAAGAAATTTACAAACCTGTCAAAAGCTTGTTTAGAAGTAAAAGTGACTGAATTCACATTTTTACACCCAAATTTGAGAAATTAGTCGAGCATAACATTTGCACAATAAAACAGATTTTTCTGTTCAGGAATGCAAGTAAATATATGTATTTTTGGCAGCTTAACCAAAAATGAGCAAACCAGTAAAAATATAATTATTTATAAATAATGAAATATGATTAATAAATATGATTATTGATAATAAATATGATTATTTGTCCACACTGATGGATTAAATACTACAGAAACATTAAAAAAGGATTTCTTTATTTGTGTTTTTGTAAAATGACACTCGGGAGTTTTAGAAAGTTTGTCTTCTCACCACAAAGAAGAGAATTTCCTAAATGTTGAACTATTCCTGTTAATTCTTGACTAAATGTTGAAGAAAAGTAGGATTTTTGTGTGCTGCTATACAATATCACCTACATGCATCTGCTGTTGGTTCATTCCATGTCTGGCTCATTTGGCCAGTGTTAAACATGATAACTTGACTATTTCTTAAATAGCGCTTTTCAACCCCCTGCATGATTTCTCATTTTGCAAATCAAGCTCAACACTGCCCCTAGCGTCCTGGAGCACCTCTGTTGTGTTTTGGAATTTGTAGGTGTTTTGGAAATTGTACGTGCTTCGGAGTTTGTATGTGCTTTGTCTCTAGGGGCCACTGTAGACAGTAAATAACTACTTGTTACAACAAAGTCATGCAGAAGAGCAACTGTGACTGAACCTTGAAGCAGACAACCACATCAGGTGCCGCTACAAACAGGAAACTGAGGCTACGATTTGCACAGGCTCGCCTAACTGCACCATCTCAATCATCATGTCAGCATGGACCAGATCTCTGAGCAGTGTTTCCAGCGTGTTGAATCTGTGCCATGAAGAACTAAGAGATTTCTGAGAAATGGGTCAAAGTGACCGAGAGAAACTACAGTGGTGCCTTGGAGTTGGTGCAAGTAGAGCTTTACTGCCATCGCCTGCTTTTTTACAGCGTTCAGAAAGAATGACACCAATAAAGGAAAACAAAGTGGAGCTTGCTTCTCTTTAATCCTTTTTAGACTCTAGTTCCTGAGGGCCGAGAGCAGGAAATGTAATAAAAAGTCACCTGATGACGGATTCAAGGATGATCTGACACTTGAGAGTTGACCATTTTCTGCGGAAATTCATGAGATTCTTGAGATGTTCTGTTGAACAGTCAAATCCAGAGTACACACTATAAATTGACATGGCTATTGTAAAACGGTCTGTGTTAATTCAGTTGTTTCCTGCGTTTAAAGGATGCTGTTTGCATGAGTGCGTTAGCACGTGTCAAGGAGAAAGTCTGCATCTACAACAGCAGGAAAAAAAAACAGTACTTCACGGTTAAGACTACCCCAAATTCTGTTCCTGAAAGTTCATTTAAAGCTTTCTGAAAGCTAAATAATATCTATGGAAGCTATTTGGTTTCGTGTTAAACATGTTGTTAAAACTTTTGTCCTCTGAGCAGAAACAAATCAAGATTTATTTCCTTTTACAGACTGACCCAAATGTCAATCTCAAATATCGTCACATTCAAGAGTGTGAATTGTTAGCAGGTCCTGCATGTCAAGTGCGCGGATCAGACCAGTACTTCAGTAAGCAGTCATATCAGTCCAGACTGAGTTATGAGCACTCATTTAGAGAGGAAAAAACAAACACTGGAATGAATTGTCTAGACTAAATCAAACCCAGTGCCCGGAGCTGAGCCAAAACAAATGCCATTCTTGACAACACAATCTTAAGGGGTGTTTTTTCTTCTTTTGCTTCTTTTTTAATAGAAAGCAGAGTGCTGCTTGAGAAACAAAAAGAAAAACTTCTAACTGTCAAAAGTGCATGACAGTGTGAACAAAGACAGGGTACAGCTTGCTTCCAAAAACAAACAGCAAATACAGCCAGATGGATTTTCCATTGCAGAGCTGTGTTAATGAGAGGAAGCAGAGGAGTGCTTCCCAGGGATTGCATTGTGAACCCGTGCACCACTCCACCTTAACTGCTTGATCGAGGGAAACCTCCTAGAGTTTGGCCCTCATTCTTACCTGCCCTTCTCAGTCAGAGATGGTAATCCCCACATGGGATCACTTGAAAACAGCCGTCCAGCATCCGCTTTCAGCCTGCTATATAAGAGGATGTCTGATAATGCTCTTAGGTATATGTATGACTCAAAAGCTGAACTGCCAAACTTAACAGTTAGTTGATGCCAACTCCACTTAATGTTCTTCCTGTTCTGGCCTACAAATTCGTGGAACATATTTAAAAAAAAAAATGCACAGTGCAGTCCAAGGTCAGAAATATCCGAGAGCTATTGTGGGTAAACATCTTGAAGAAATATTTAGATATGTCTGAAATCTTTTTTTAACACATGTATGAGTCTTTGTTGCATTCGCAGTCTTGGAACTGATCATACAAAGTCTTAAATCAAACACATGTCGTTAGCTTGAAGGTGGTACACCTCTCTCTGGCTGCTCATCATGGAA
The DNA here is from genome assembly GCF_036321145.2 of Pelmatolapia mariae. NCBI lineage: Eukaryota > Metazoa > Chordata > Actinopteri > Cichliformes > Cichlidae > Pelmatolapia > Pelmatolapia mariae. The sequence goes on along the minus strand of NC_086236.1, from coordinate 33,660,829 downwards.
ACCAATAAAAGTGGGGCAAAGGAGATAAACAGCCCACTGTTTATCTTCCATCTGCAATAGAGTCTGTTGTCTATCCCAACTCTTATGAACGGAGAGGCGGGGTACACCCTGGAGAAGTTTGCTAGTGTGTCAGAGGGATAATGCATAGAGATACACAACCGTTTGTGCTCACATTTACACTTACAGCAAATTTAGAATCACCATTTAAACTCACATTCATGTCTTTGAAATGCGGGAGGAAGCTAGAATGTCCGCAGGGCTCTCTCCTAAAGACCAATAACAGGAAGAAAAAAGGACCGCATCCAAAACTTGTTCGCACTTTGACTCTGTTTTGACAGAAAGGTGAAAACCCAGTGAAATCCTAACTCTAACAGGTTGTCTAAAGAAATAAAAAGGACAAAGACGTGTGTTCAGAGTTTGATTTTTGCATTTGTTAGCTGATGGGGAACATTTCTCTAGACTCACCTTTAATCAGGATTTCTTTGGTTTTTTTTGACATAGCTGCTTTGAAATCCAGTCATGATGTTTCTTTCAGTATACTTATGTTCATAAATTCTATGTGTAAAAGACATTCTGCGTATAAAAAAAGTATCTCTGGCTCTCTTCCACAGTTTGTCTTTCTTCCCGTTTCCCTCCTCTCATCCTCAGCAGGTCGTAACCAGGGTCTGGTTATGCTGGAGGTTTCTTCCTGTTAAAAAGGAGTTTTTCCTTTCCATTGTCGCTAAGTGCTTGCTCATAGGAGGTCATGGGATTGTTGGGCTTTTCTCTGTATTATAGTAGAGTCTTTACCATATAAAGCGTCCTGGGGAGACAGTTTTTGTGTCTGGAAAAGCACAAAAACAGTGCTATAGAAATTGAATTGAATTGAATTTGATTGACCTGAAAAATTTCTAGTAAAACTTAAACAATACTTTAGTTAAACCACTTGTATTAAAGTTGAAAGTCTAATCACAGTACCACAGTGGCTGCGGTACTGTAGGAAAGCTACAAAAAAACAATTTCATCAGACTACCACCACAGCTGCCCTAAATTAAATATACATTTTAGTGGAGCAGGTTGAGTTTTATAACAGCTACAGTGTGTCCCAGAATGGTGACTCGGATCTTTGTCAGTGTCATGTAGCGTGGGGTTTCTGCTGAATTTTGAGTTTTGTCGTTAATTTTGGATTCCTGTGTTTATGATGTTTTGAGATTTGTATTCTGTTCATGTACTTGTTATTTCCTCGTTAGTTTCTTAGTTTTAGCTTTGCTATTGTCTGCGGTCTTGTCTCTGTTTGGGGTTAGAGTTACAGTTTATATTCAGTTCATTGAGTTTCAGTTTATCCTGCCTCCTCTGCGTCCCCATGTCTTGTTGTTTAGTCTCTGGCTCTGTGTTATGTTACTTCCTGTTTTATTTTGGTAGTCTTCTGTCCCTTATATCTTGCCTTTAGAGTTTTTTTTTCCTTTATCCCCTTATCCCTTTGCTGTGTGTTTACCCACCTGTTCCTCATTCCCCTAATTAGCCTTTTGTGTGTGTATATATAGCTTTAGCCCTCCCTTTGTCCTTGTTATGTCATACTGTTGTCTTTACTCTGTCTATTTGTAATTCCTCATTCCTAGTGTTTTTCATGGAGCTCTAGTCTTTAGTTGAACATTGTTTTGCCACCATCTACTTATACCAGCCTTAATAAATGGCCCATTATTTATTTACTACTGCTCTTTCACTCTCCATCTATACATTTGTGTCCTTGCTTCATCACACTCCAACATGACTGTCAGACGGGCAGTAGTAATAGTGCTGTTACTATTTTCTATATTATCATTTTAGAGTTATTTGGTTTTATAATAAAACCACTGTTTTAAGACTTTTTTTTTTTTTTACTATACTTACAGATCAGAAAACAGAAAAGGCAAATGTATGCAATCAGAGAGCATACCACTAACTACTGTACAGTCCAATAAAGTCACACTGCACACATTCAGCAGCCACTTTATTACTTACACCTGTCAAAACAAGCTGCTGATGTTCAAACTGAACGTCAGGACGAAAGGTGAGTGAAAGTGGCGTGGTTGTTGGTCTGAGTGCTGATCTACTTGACTCTAATGGATTTTCCCACACAATGAGGCAATGGTACAAAAATGACCAAATATCTTATGAGCCACAGTTGTCTGGTTGAAAATAACTTTTTGAAAATGCGCAACAAATCAACACAGTAAGAAATATCTTTACTACTGAACAATACATGGAAACCATAGCACTGAGTATAAAAAACTGATTTGAGAGCTGCATTAATAGTAGTGACAAAGACTGTTCTACTGTGAGGTTAGTGGCAAAGTGGAGAGGATTCTTACTTTTTATCTGAAAACATGTCTGCAGGACTAAATGTGTTGTTTTCTGTCAATATTTCCAAATGGAATACAAGGTTATTATTGAATAATTAGTAGTCGTTTTTAATGATCAGAAATTGAAATGAATCAGTGTGAAGCAGCAAGTTTATATGTGAATGTAAATTTACCAAAAGCACTTAAAATAAACTTGCTGGATCGTGTCGTGTGACCACCCTTTACTACACTGACCTTACTGCGGTAAGGGGACATGGAGATGGCCAAACATCTGCAGGTCCATGCTTTTCAAATAAATATATCCCACCACCTGCTGTGAAATCCCACACGCTCACGGCAAACCTCCCAAGTTATTTCAAAGCACATGGCCACTCATTCAGAATTCAAATACAGATCCTCTGAGAGGTCGGCATGTAGAATGACCCCTGCTGGGGCTGGCCAACTTTGTTATGGTAAGCCCACGAGCAGCTCAGACATGAAAAAGCTCAGCGGCAGCAGCAGAAGGGAAGTTCCCTCCTAGTGCATAACGTAAACTTGGCTCCAATAAAAGCATCCGTTGGCACCTCAGCGGACAACAGGAAATCTTTGTTTAGTAAAAAACATCCCGTTGTTGGCCCCGGGTTGGATGACCCTTCTTGTTGCAAGACAGTGTAGTCGTTGTTCTTGAGCTCCATATTTAAAGCTCTGTTTACTGAACAAAGCAGCCTTACTCTTAAGATAAACAACAAAGACTTTATGTGTAGGTGGGCGTATATGCGTTGACTACATAGATTGTGTGTCGGTCCAATGCCTGTTTGTCAGAGTACCACTTGGTATGTATTGTTTAACATAGCGCTAGACAGCATGTCTGACCCTCCAGTGATCAGGGGTCACAGCACCTAAAGTTAGAAGCTGGCAGAGTAACTGACTAAGAGCATATCCATTCTAACAGTTACTCAGTTTCTATCGGATTTCTCAGACTTTTTAAAGTCTAATTTAGTGCTCTGTTCTGATAAATGATGATATTTTATTAGACCACTCCGAGAACAAGCTAACTTCAATCATTTCTTCCTAAAAACCATCACTGTGTCTTTTAGACCCCATCCCTGCTGCTTAATAAAGTTCCACCATTAATTAATGCTTCAATTGTAAATATGATTAACTTATCTTTATTATCAGGCCATGTACCACAGGTTTTTGAGGTGCCAGTAAATAACCTTCTAGGCGTGACTCCTCTGCTTCCTTAATACCAGATCACCCTAACAGATCCCTGAAAAGTCTTCAGTTAATCCAGAATTGGAGCTATAAAAAGAAACCATGTGTTTCCCATATTAGCTTCTTTTCATTGGCTCTCTGTTAAATTCACAGTTGAATTTGAAACCTTTCCCCACACACTCAGGCTCTGAAAGGTCACACAACACCTTATTTTCCTAACAGAGCACCTTGTTCTCAGACTGGTGGCTTAGGTGCGGTTCCCAGATTTGATAAAAGTTTAGTCAGAAGCCGAGCATTATTAAGCCGTCTGTGGGACCGGCTCCCGGTTTGGATTCAGAAAATTCACCGTCACTGCTTTTGAAACTTTTGTTTTTGATCAAACCTATAGTTAGTGATGCATCAGGTGATTCTGAACCATTCCTTAGTGACACTGCAATAGGCATAGGCTGCTGTGGGGTTTCCCATGATGCAGTTCCTTCTACACTATTTTTTGCACTCTCTGTATGTTTATACAGTACTGCTGCATTTAATAAATAATAATTACTAAACACTGTCTCTCCTGCTCCAACCAACTGCATCCGATTCGCTGCCCCTCGCTGAGTCTTCCTGTTAAAATTGGGTTTTTCCTTTTCGTTTTCGCCAAGTGGTTGAGGTAGGGGTTTGTGTGATTGCTATAAAATTAAAACTGAACTCAACTGAAGCACGTCAGTACGTAGAACACATTCCATTTTTTACCTGAAATGCAAAACAGAATTTGAACCCACAATGACAGAGCTGCTGAATCACTTTACTCGACCCAGTCAATGGGCTTTTATTATGTTTCCAGCAATAGATCCATTTCATTCACAGTGACACAACAGATTTCCATAAAATTAATATGCAGTACTAAGAAAACATTGTAAAAGTAAAATGTAAATGGAGGATGTTTTGAAGAAAATAAAGCAATTTTGCATTTTTCTTTATTAGTTTAATTCAAAGTGCAGTCATGAAAAAACACCAATGCCAATAAAACTGCACCACTTTAGTTTGATCAAAGGATCTTGGAGACCTTGCCACAGTTATTTTATGACTTCTTTCATGTTATTCCCGACTCAAAGAGCAATGAATGTTTGGCCCAAATCTGACCCACCTCATTGGATTTGGTGCAAATCTGACTTCTGCAGCTCAGCCACAGGTCCACTTTATCTTATATCCACATTTGTAACACTCACAAAATTTGCCAGTTATATTGGTAAGTGTCAGAATGATCCCAGATTAGGTCCAAATGTTCAGGACCCTTTGTTTTTCTTATCACTAAAGCCAGCATCATATTGGCCTAATTGCACGCAGCAGAATGACTTTTTAACAGATCAGGTATCTGGATAAGAAGCAAACAGCTAAACAACAGCAAGTGTCTTTAACTTTTTATGCACAGTACTATACATCCATATGCTCTATATACCAGAGAAAGGGTATATATCATTGGGTAAATATATGCTGAAGAGCAGACATTGTAAATCATATTGAAGTTTTTTGTGCAATGATAATTAAGAAATAAAGGCTGAAAAACTAAGGAACATGATGTTACATTCAGAGGATATATTCTTTTTTGTTTACTTCTGTAGACGTGTAAATAAACAGCAAAGTACTGTAAATCATGGTGAGTTATTAAAATACACAGTTTGTTTCACCGTTAAAGCAAAAGCAAACACGAGGAAATGGAGAATTGTCACTGAGGATGTACAGTATGTGCAGTACCTGAGGTTTTTTTAAGTGGCTGGTGACAAAATCAGTTTTGGTCAAGGTGCATGTACATCTCATCTTCGCAGTTTGCCTGTGACTACTCTCCTAGCACAAACACTAGTAGCTAGTCTTCTCTGTGAAGTTTAGTCGCATCTTCCTTATTCTCTGCAGGCTGAGGTGTAGCGTTCCTGATGCTTACTCTGCCTCTCCGTCTTGGTCGGTGCTCTGAGAACCAGTTGGAGACGGTCATGGCGAGGCGGAGGAAACCCAGGCTGATGCAGTGCACCTCTGAGGTGATGGGAATATCGGAAAAGAGGGCGTGGTCCCGGCACATGAGGGCGCTGCTGCATTCAAAATCTTTGACGACATTGAGGATCTCCTGTCGCTCTGCCTGCCGCATCATCCCTCGAACATTCAGCAGGGTGGAGACATGCTTCTTCCTGCAAAGAGGAAGGATACAGGGAGGACGGAGGATAAATGGGTATTAATCGGAAATTAGATCTGTGTGGTGTTGTCAAGAAGTGCCATGATGCCAAGTAACGGTCATTTTCTCTGAGTCACTGTGTTCACTTCTGGGAAGGACAGAAAATTCAGTGGCCTTCTAAAATTTTGCATGGTGATGGTTTTAAATCATATTGGGTCTACTTAAATTTACAAGCTTCATTTAAACTTAAACTTAACTTTAACACTGAATAAGCTAAAAACAAGAAGCACTTGTGTATGTAAACTTTTAATTAATTTAAAAATTAATGGATAACAACAATAATTATATTTTAGCATTAAAAATATCATTTTTAATGCTCTTGTGTAAACTGGTGGATTAACCATTACAGAATTAAAAAAAACAATTTAAAGAAAATGATTTTGATAACTACCAGCAGCTGTGGCATAAACCTTACATTGGGTGGTGATCTAATAAAATTGTTAAGCACTGTATTTTATTTATCATTGGATTTTTTCATACTTTTTATCCACAATGTGTAGACACAGCCGTATGTGCATGATGTGACTCCTAAGGTAGATAAATAAAAGACTCAGAAAACTCCGGGAAATCCTGCATTTGATCTCCTGAAAGACCTGCGGGTCTGTCATAAGGTACAAACAAATGCAGCAAGTTAATGTGTCTCTAGGTCTGAACTGCTACTTTTTCTCTTCTCTTCCACACCTTTCTCTCTCTGATTCAAAGAGTGGCACCAGTCTGTCTCCTGCAGGATGGCAGGAACAGGAAGTATTCGGCAGCAGCTTCCTGTCTGTTCCTTGGAGGGTTATGCGTCACGTGCATTAGGTCGAAAACCGTCACTAATGTGAGTCTTAATCTGTGCACAAACAGGCTGGAACTCCCCCCCAGAGGCTTGTCTGCTTCATCCATTCTCAAAACAGACCCGCACCGCTCCAAAAATAGCAAAGTTAATGTAGATATGTTTCCGCGCTCCTTTTCCTTGTTTTGATCCATTGCAACAAAAAAACATATGCAGGCTTACATTTTTCTTGTTTTAGCGCAGTGCCAAAAACAACACAGCGAATGTGTAGCAGTAAGCATAAAAGAATATAGGACCTTTGGGAGGGACTGGTGCAGTGAGCATCTGTTTTATAGATGTTTCCTGGTTGTAACATTTCAAGACTGTTCATTTGTGAGGGGGAAAAAAAATCCTTACCGTATATCTGGAAATTCTTTCACCAGGACAGCCACCTCCATTTGGATGGAGGGCGTGTCCTCCAGGAGAATGATGTCAGCAAGGTGACAGATGATGCTGTCCAGCCAGGAGGAGCTTGATTCCTGAGGCAGAGAAGAGGCAACAATTCATTCACAGGAAACTCAGGACTACAAGGTAAATCAAGTACTTTGAACGTCAGTGAGACTACAAAAGTAGCATATAAATGCAAGTACGCTACACAAATAAATACAAATCTGTCAAGTTGTCCAGCTGTGTTTTTGTTTGAACTTATGATGTGGTTTGGGCACTTAGTTCTGGTGATTACACCTAAAATACCTCAAATACAGTGGATGAAATTTTAAAACACATAAAAGGCTAAAGGCTGGCATGTATTGTTAGATATAAAAGTCATAAAAGATTCTGCAGACATCTTTGGTCACCGTTTACAAGACACATGAATGTGCAAAAGTTTCAAAGAAAAACAGTGAGCGAAAGACGAGACATTGGATGGACAGAATGAGAAGAGCACAAATGGACTGCAAGAAGACGCGAGTTCCACTTATTTATTATCATTGCCCATCCAAATGACCTCTTCTTAAGTCTTAATGTGTTTTTCAGGCAAGAAGTGACAAGCAGTTTAGTGAACAATGAAACCCACAGAGGAAGCACAGGTTAATGCCTCTGGAGGCCAAACACTTAGGAATTTGATTAGTGAATACCAGACCTCAACCTCTGCTTTCCCAGTTCTTGTTTTTTTCTCAGGAACACTGAGGAAAAGAGAGGTTGCTTGCCACTCACTAAAAATAACAACGTCTTTTTTTGGTGGTCGTTAAAAACTCATCCTCCCCCCCAATGCTCCCAAGTTCCCAGTTTCCACAGAAACTTCATCCCGCTCCTCAGCGAAAAAGGCCATCAAGGCCATTCCAGAGCCACATCAAAGTGCGCCAGCTGACAGGAACAGGAAGTTTCCTCCGAACACAGCAGCTTCCTGTTGTCAGCTGAGGTGACGGACACTTGTTTGAACTTGTAGATAGAAAGGGGGCAAATGCCATGCCGTCAGGCCTCGTTGTTTGACTCCCTCTTCCCCACTTTGGCAAGTGCTAACGTAAGCCCAGTTCATCCATCTCCATCTCACTGACGGCAGCCATTTTTCAGAGCTCAGTCCTGTATCAACACTGTCTGAGTTATTCCTGACCTAGGAAATTCCAGAGTCAGGCTCCAGTCACAGCCGGCACACTCTTTCCCCCTCCCCGTTCCAAGTTTTTGAGAATCAGCACTTTGGATCTGTTTGTGCTCCCCGGAAACATAACCACTACTTGTGTCTTGGACTCTGTGAATTTCCTTCTCCATATTTGGAGACCATTAGCACTCTAAAATATATTTTTCTTTTCCACACTAACACAGTCTAATAAAAAAAAAAAATTATGTTTTGTGTCTGCAGACCAGACTTACCAGATCCTTAAAGAGTCCTTTGAGCTGCTTGGCCTCATCTTGCAGGCGGAAAGCCATCCTCTTCCTCATCTTGGAGGATGTGCACATGAGGCGTCCCCTCATAATGGCTCTCACATACTCCACTAGGACCCGCCGGTGCACCTCACCCACCAGTGTCTGTCAGTCATAACAGCAATTGTAGATTAGCTATAGTTTTATATAGTTTCATACCTTTATACATTGAAAATATTATCGACTACAATTTCAAACGTGTATTGACCTGATAGGGTGGAGAGTCCATCCTTCTAAATTTCTTGAAGTGTTGTTTAATACTGGCTTCAATAGCCTCGAAGGCCTCTGTGTTGTTCAACCACTTTCTCTTCATCAGTTTGTCAAAGAAGGGCTAGAAAGTTAACAGACAAAGTACAGATTAAGAACAGATTTAGGTTTGGTAAACCTAACCAAGGAAGGAAAACGGCAGATTAGCCTGGGTAAAAGACCGAAAGTGAGGCACACAACGACGTGTGCTGCTGGCAAAGTTTCTGGGCTGCCTTTCCTCATAACAGCCATCCCTCAAGAGTCTCTCCATCAAAAGCAATGCATTATCAGGGACTGTAACATCTAGTCCTTTTAACTGAATTAGTGTGGATGGTTTTATTACTTGAAATTTCAGATATAGGAATGAGGTAAAGACTGTACTTTATACTCATTGTTTATTATTATTGTTATTATTATTATTATCATCATCATCATGTTGGACAGTTGTATTTATTAGCTGTTTTTGTCTAAACAGCTAACGAAACAGCTAACGAAACAGCTAATGATACAGCTAAACAGCTGTGTGTACACAAAACACTTCTGCCCGAGATACTGACTTCATGTATTACATGCAAGTTCTCCATATAATTCAGTGTATTATCAAAATAATAAAAGACACAAGTATGTGACCAGCAACTTGGCTACAAAAAATACTGTTTTGTTTTAGCTTACCTGTCATGAACACAAATCTGCCAGAAACTTGTTCAGAACTAATCATAAGTAAACTCACTGAAATGAATTTGTGCTTTGTACCAAAAGCATAACCTTCAACCACTAAAACTATTTTTCTTTTCAGGAATGCAAGTAAATAACTGTAATTTTGTATCTTAACCTGATAAATAATAATGTGCTTTAATGTTTTTTTCTTTTTGTACAGTAAATTGAAAAATTCTTTGATAAGAAAAATAATTATATTTTAGCATTAAAATATAATATTATTGAAGAGCTTGTGCATACTGGTGGAGCAACCATTGCACTAACACACACAATGATTTTGCCAATTACCATTACAGTACTGTTAATTTAGGGTAGCTGTGGCACAAACCTTACATTGGGTGATGCTCTCATAAATTTGTTAAGCACAGCACATCTGGGTCATGATCGTAATTATGTTTCCGGAAAACCATCTTTAATGGCTCAGATGAATCTTGCCACTGTCCTACTCACTCTGATGTGGTCAAATAGCCTGTCAGTCAGCACCCTCACTGACTGGTTGATGATCCTGTCCAATGAGGAGTTGGCTTTCTGTGCAGATTCCTCACTGCCCTGTGGGTCACACTGCCTGCAGCGGTCCACAAAGGATCTACACATTACACAAGAAATATGACACTTCAGTTTAGCTTCTGTAGCTTTTTTAGAAAATGTTCAGATATGAAGTTTCACTGATCTTTGCCAACCTAAGAGGAGGGCAGCAGTTAACCAGAGCTATGGTCCTTGAAACATATCCGTCTCCACGGTCTCCAAATTCTGCCTGACTGTCATGAAACATCTCCACCTTCCTCTGGAAACTGAATGCATAGAGGTTTTATAAGAACACTTTGAATCCAAATACTCTCTCTCTCTTTCTCAGTAGATAGATATATAGATATGATTTAACAGCTATAACCTTAAACTACTGTCCACACACCTGTAAATGAAGTCAGCCAATCCAATGAGACTGCAGCGAGCCACTCTTGCTCCTAGAAACTGGTTCACAGATGTAGATCTGTCCAAATCCACCTTTACCCTCTGAAATTTTAAAAGACATGAGTGATAAGACAGAGGTTTCATTCAAGGAAAATGTTACTGAAATACTACAGCTTTGTACCTGGATTACTGAGCATGCTAGGTGAGACTGATACTCCTCTATGTGCAAAGTCTGGGCCCATCGCCTCTCCTCTTCATCCAGCACATGGATCAGCTCTGTTGTCACCTTATCCTGAAAATTGAAAAAGCAGGAAATTTAAATGCATCTTTTATCCACATTTTCCCAGCAATAGACATTCAAACACTCTTTTCTCACCCTGACTACACTAATGCAGTCTTGTTCCAGCCTATCCACTGTCTCTTGAGGCAGAATACCATCCAGTGTGCTGTAGTTGATGGGCGTGGTGGTCCCGATAGTTCCTAGAACATCCCTGGTGGGAAAGAATTAATGTAAAAATGTAACTAGTAATAAAAGCTTGTTGTGTGTGTTGTTATTGGAGCAGGCAATCATTATCAACCTGTTGTAGATGTTGTAGAACCAGTCAAGTAGTGAGTATACGTCTGTGATCTGCAGTGGGCCACTGGTAATAGTGCGAAGACGTTTGGCCACAGCTCGATGGTAACTTTCCACATACACCTGGAAGGCTGCAAACTCCTCTGGGTAAATGGATATAGCGTTCCTTCTCGCTGCATCCAGATCATCCACCATTCGACACTTCAGGCGCTCCAGGTATGAGGCCAACTGGCCTGCTTGGGTGTCTACCTGATGTGGCAGGCTCCAGTCTGCAGCCTCCGCTACAGCCTGCCTCCACTTCATCTTCAGTCGCCGGGGACGCTGGCTGGGCTGGATGCGGGGGACCTCTTGCTCTGGCTTAGTCTCCTCCCTCAGAGCCCAGGCAGCATCAGCATGCTCCTCCTGTTGGATTACCAGCACCACCAGACCAAGGTTGGGGCCAGCACTAGGCTGGCGGAGTGACTCCCGCACCACATCCCACATCTCCTTCTGAAGCGCTTCATACAGGAGCTCCACATCCTTAGCTTTTCTCCGGCTTGAGTCCAAAGTCGCATTAGAGCTGAGGGACTCATCTAAGGAAGAGGACAAAGGCAACATGCTGGGTGGAGTACTGGGACACAGGGTAGGAGTGAGGGTAGGAGGAGTTGTGTTTGGCAGGAGAGACAGGAGCTCACACTCTCGCTCCAGTTCCTGAATGTGTGTGTCAGCCAGGAGAAGGTCCCTGTGATTGACCAGCTGTAAGATCTCCAGAACTGTGGGAAACCAGAAGAGAAACATAAGTTTAGAGGTAATAGGTTTAGTGGCAAATATGTTAATGAACGTATCTCATTCAGCAGCTGTGCATGTACCTGGCTGACAAACTCGCCTGTTTGTTGCAGGTTTGTCTGCACATTCCTCTGTTCCTGATAAAATTCCCTGCCGGAGTCTCCAAACAGTAGCTGGACTGAATTATCTAGAGGAAGCTGGGGAACATTTCTGACCCTACTTCCTCTCCTTTTCAGCCTGATGGTAAGTGAACGCAGTGGCTCCCAAGTGAAAAGTTTTAACCTCATCAAGGGGTTGTCTAGGTTTCAACAACTGCTGTTGAAGTTTGACCTGAAATATTATCTAATGTAATGTAGATTCATTGCTAAAGTCTCCAGGGTCACTTGGAAAGTAATTTTTTTCGACTTCTTAATTATTACCTGAGAGGGGCTCTCTGGTTTTCACTACTGGATCCTCTGCCTCCTCCTCCATTTCCTCCTCTGCCTCTTGGGATGCCTTGTCTGACATGGATTCCCTCTTTAGCTTGCCCAGACTGACCATCCTGAGGAAGGATGATCGCCTGGAAGTCTCTCCCTCGTTGCCTACGCTCAGGTCTCCACAGGGCAGGCTTTCTCTGCGCTCCTCCTTCCGTCGACCTGTGAAGCTGCAGAGCATCCACAGCAACGACAAAGAGCATAAATCATGGCCCTAAATGATGCAAGGACTTTTAATGAGTGCATGAGGTTTGTATTGTCCTGTACGGAATTCCTAGGAAAATCTGTGCTTTGAGTGCCACACATTCACACAGTGTTGCTGCCGTGTGTGGCTACCTCATCTAAAAATAGTCCCATTGAGTGAGGACAGCAAGTACACAACATGCCACTGAAAAACAAAAGAGGTTCCTTAGATCAACAAGTTACCACAGCAAATTACACAACCGCTTAGGAAATAAGGACACTATATGTTATTCTGTCACTGACCAGTAAACAGGACTTTTATTCTCAGTCGCTGAAAAACTATTTTTTAACCTTGTGTCATTAATGCAATCAAAAGCATCATATGAGTCCAATGAGCATAGAGTTGCTTCACATAAGTGACATACAGTTGTCATCAGAAGTTTACATGGCCGTGAATATCACGGTAATTTGGGGGCTGGATTTCTTTGAAATGTCCTTTTTCCAGTCCTACATCTTTAATGACTTAAAAATTAACCAAAAATTGTTTGCACAATTTTTCTTTAGTTTTGGATTTTCTCTAATCCACACAGGGTCAAAGGTATATACAGGCTTAAATAAATAAAGATGCCCCCACTAATATTTGTTGCTTAGATAGTTGCGCCTGAACGTCTGATCACCAACAAGCTCCTGGCATAATTCTTGCTGGATATTTGACCCGTACTTTTGGCAGAATTAGTAAAAAAAAAATTTCAATTGGTTGGTTTCCTGGCACAAATCCATGAGGTCTGGGATTTGGGAAGGCCATGCCAGAAGCTTAATGTTACCCTGTTCCAGAACCATTTTTAATGTGCGTTTGGCATTATTGTCCCATTGGAACACCCAGTTGTGTCAAGGTTTAAGCATCTAGCTGTTAATTTGGTAAATGGTAAATGGACTGGTTCTTATGTAGTGGTTTTCTACTCTACTCGAGCACTCAAAGCAAACAGTAGCTTACCAATGCTGAACGCTGAACACTGGCACAGGTTTGAAAGCCTCTTCCAAACGTACCTCTTTTAACTGTGACTCAGTCTTGTCTTGTCTGACAATAAAACTTTCCCACAAGGCATTTGGCTCGTCCATATAGGGAGCTACACATTTCTACAAATGGATTAACCCTGAAATGTAAAACTTGCTTCACTGTGGACAGTTATGCCAGCAGCTTTCCTGGGTTATGGTTAGGGATGTTTCTGAATATTCTAACCAATTTTTATTTTTATAACTTGTGCTTGGGCACAGCTCTTTCAAATGATGATCTCAGAATCTGCAGTTATGTAGAAATGACCAACAGACCTTCCCAGCTTAAATTTACGTAAATTTAGAGTTCTTATTAATCATCTTTTGCCACAGACTTCTCTGGATTTTCCCATTGTTATGAGTATTAGTTAATCCCATGTGTGCTGTGAGCTTTGAAACACATCCTTTTTGTGCTGACAAAGATAAAGTACCAGTTGTAGTCAATGGTGATCACTAATGAGAAGTTAGTAGGCCTTGGCAAGTTAAAAGACATTCAGTGGGCCTTCAGTGTCACCTATTAAAAGATTCAAGTGAGTGTATGAATATATTTTAGCCTATATGTATACGTTTGGCCCTGTGTGGATGTGACAAAATCCAATATAAATTCAAATTTGTACACCTAAAGTGCAAAAGCATGCTGCACAATGATTACACCTGGGAAAAAAGAACATTTAGGTCAATGATGAGTGAATGTAAACGCCAAACCACAACTGTACCACAGGTTAAATTGTTTAAAAACTGCTTTCTTTCTACTCCAAATCTCTCCTCACCGAAGCAGGGTCATTATTCCCTCTGAGCTCCTGCGTAGTCCTTTTCTTTTCTCTTTCTCTGCTGGTAGTGTATTTGAATCTCCAGGGCTGTAGTGTGGGGTGCTGTTCCCCCATACACTCCGTCCTGATATGCGGAGCCCCTTTCCCAATTTTCCAAGGGTCTTAAGGGGAGACACTCCACAGATCCGCTCAAGGGTCCCCCGCAGTGGCTTCACTTTAGGATTCCCTGCCCCGTGTTTCCCAGCATTTACCTCGTTCTCCTCCTCTTCACCATCACAGGAGGACTTCAGCTGGAGGTTACCCTTGACCTCCCCCATAATGAGGCCCATGCCACCTCTGTTCCTGTCATCATCATCATCCAGGTCCACATCCTCAAAGGGGTTCAGGTTCTTGTTTAGATCCTTCAGTTCATTAAGCTCCTTCAGGTCCTTGAGCTCGTTCAAGTCCCTGATGTCTAAGTCCAGGCGAGGCAGAATCAGTTCACCGTTCACTCTGGGGAACTCGTGGCAGCTCTTGGATCTTCCCGGGAGTTTCTTCAGAATGGGCATGGTTGCATTTAATACGTTAACAAACTGCAAAACAAAGATAATGTGTAAGATCTAGGAAAAATGTTTTCTTTTCTTTTCTTTTAATTTTGATTTTTGTTTGTAATTTTATGGAAATACTTAGGATGGAACAACTGGGATAAAACACAACCTACAGAGATCTGTCAACATTACCCACAGTTAACATTAACTAGGACATGAGTACCACACATACCCGGGCTATAACCAACCAAGATAAGAGCAAAATAATATAATTTCATGCCCCAAAGAATTCAGAAACAGTCCTGGATCAGAGGTTTCATTTCAAACTACTTATAAGTGAACTCATTTTAAACTAAAAGTTAAAATAACTTTAAATGACATTTTTTATTTAAGAGTTGGTTTGTGAAGTTTTGTCAGTTCTAATGTAAGGTAAATGGTAAATGGCCTGTATTTGTATAGCGTTTTACTTAGTCCCTAAGGACCCCAAAGTGCTTTACACTACATTCACCCATTCACACACAGGTGATGGCAAGCTACATTGTAGCCATAGCTGCCCTGGGGCGCACTGACAGAGGCAAGGCTGCCGGACACTGGCACCACCTCTGACCACCACCAGTAGGCAACGGGTAAAGTGTCTTGCCCAAGGACACAACGACCGAGACTGTCGGAGCCGGGGCTTGAACCGGCAACCTTCCGATTACAAGACAAACTGCCAACTCCTGAGCCAGGTGATGAAACTGAGTTTTTGCTGTTCTTCTTGGCCCGATTTACACCTTAGTGACAAAACAGTTTCCAGGGAAACACAAATAGTCAGTTTCATACCGAGAATCCTGGTAGTGTCACATTAGTTTCAAATATACGAGTATGTGACAAATTAAAGGAAAAAAGTAGAACTTTTGATCCCTAAAGAGATGGGATCTGGTGACTCTGTGGTGGGCAAGTTATTGACAAAGTTCTGGAGCCACTCGTCACCTTGTAGGGAATTGTCACTCCACATCACAGCAAAATGTTCACCTTTATCCCTCTATGAAACATTTCTGTCCTGGTGGGAGTGACAAAAAGCCAAAGCGACAACAATAGGGCATTAGAGCTCCCTGAATACTTTCATGTGAAATATATTTGACCTTCATAGTAAGCAGAACACAACACAATGGGTAGTGTATATCCTATAGTAGTGCTGTTATTGTGCTCTCTAGTGCTAGAGTATCCTTTTGAAGAATGCCGTTTCATCCCCCGAACAAGACTTAGAGAAAAGAAGCTAAGGTGCTGTTCAGGTGATATGTAGTGGCTAATATACGCAAGACTGCACACAGCCCTGGGTGGGATATTGGAGAGAAACAGGACAGCTAGTTCTTAAGTGCTTAAGTAACTTTACTACTTATTAAGGTATCTAAAGATTGTTTGTCACTTTCAGTTTAAAAAAAAAAATCAAGTCATTGTGCTGTTATACGTAGAAAACATAAAATTGTCTGCTCTCATGCTTTGCATATTCAATGAGCAATTCAGATTTTTTTACAGAATCTTAAAAAGTAATGAAGGCAAAAAGCACCCCCTGCTGACTCAACATTCTATTAACACTAGGCCTACAGTAGATGCGACTGATATATAATTTTATTGCTGTTTTTGTCTGACTCTCCCTTTTTTCTGCTTTGGCTGTTTTTCATTATTGTGTTCTTTTTGTCTTATGATGTGGTCATAATATTTCATATGATTACTTGTGGTCAGATGTGGTGGTTACTTTTTTGGAACCCAGGAGTATGTTTTTCTTTCATTTGTACTTTTTCATTAATTCAGTATGTATACTTTGTTTCACTTCCACTATAATGAGAGGCTACTGCTTCATGATCAAGAACAAGAAACAGTGTTTAGTTTCATACCGCATGCGCTGCTGAAAAAACACTTTAGGTGCTTTAATAGTGACTAAAGCTTGTACGGTATCATGCCAAGCTCATTTCAGTCAGTTTTTACTCGTTATATGGACTTCATTTTTAAATAATGACATTGGATAGAACAAATAGTAGCAGGGGAACAATTTTTTTTTTTTGCTTTGATGGCAGTGAAAGAGAGTTTTCCTTTTGTTTGTTCATCTTTGTTCCGGCCAACAGAAACAGCCAAACTCCAGACAGTGATAACAATTGATCTTTTGTTAGTAAAAATTCAGAACAATGACTCTAGTTGAGATGGTTACTATGATGCATTGGCATTTGAATCCTTTAGTGTCTACATGGAAAAATAATACTGAATGTTCATGATGAAGAAAGGAGACGAGTAGGAATGGTATTTATCAGCTGTGTCTTTTTTAAGAAGATGACCTCAAAGTTCATAAAATCAGTGTGACTGGCAAACTCTCAAAAGCTAGACATCAGCATTGTATTACACTTAGCAACTGGTGGGTTGATCAAATATGAATTGTGTATGAATTTTTTCCTTGATATTCTTTCTTGATTTTTCTAAGCTGTTTATTTGTTTGTTTGTTTGTGTAATTAGCCAGGATAGGGAAACTCTTCCAAAAAATGAAAAAAGTAAAGGAGGAACGGTGAATCAGTTTTGAGGTTTTTTACTAAACACAAAAATGACTACCCAACTTTAAGTATATATGTTGCAGACAGAGGTGGTGAAAAACAGGCAAACACAATGATTTCCACATAAAAACAATCATTTGAACTTAAATCTCTATCACAATGGAAACAGTCAGTATGAAATAATAAATGATTGCAGAGGATCAGACTTACCTGATGACGATGCCTTGCTGTGTTTCAGTCCAATGTCATCCTGGAGTGTGTTGGCTAAATGAGCTGCCAGGCTGTAGAGTGTCTGTGATGAGTGTGAGAGCGTGTCTGAAAGTCCTCACTGACTCAAGAGAGCAATGTTGCTGCCTGCGGTTTCCTGATTTCCTGCGGTTTACCCTATTGTGGTTGAAGGTGATATGTTTTCCTGAGGAAAGGCTTGTCCCGTCCTTTCTCCCCCCCACCACCACCCTGTCCTGATCAGCCCCCCGCACCTTGGGGACCCTTCTAATTACACTAATTGTATTGACCTTAAGGTGAAGGAGGACAACACATCCCCATGTTGTGTTCTACGGTTGTGAATATCTCTACAATCTCTCTGTGTTTGTGAGTGTGGCTTCAGTAGAAAACATAAAATGCGGATTATTCATTGTCAACAGCCATGAGGAAAAAGTCCCGTTCTTGCACTCTTACTTGAACGTCTTTGCATTACTGCAAAGTTTTAAGTTCATCATAGCCACGACAGAAGTCTAATGCAGGACAGAACAATTGAAGAATGCAGTGAGTTTGTGGAGTTTGAGCACGTGGACGGTTCAAAGTATTGTGAGTTTAAAAAAAAAAAAAAAAAGCAACATGTCAACAAGATGCAGTAACACATGAAGTACCTTTATTCACGCTGGCTCCCTCCTGCCACCCAGTGTGCAGAGAGGTGTAGTGCAAAGGGTGGTGTTCTGCGTTTAGTCCACTTCAGACATGATGACTGATGGAATTTGCTCATTTTTACTCATGTTTTCCATTATGAATGCCTCTCATCATGACGGGGTGGCTGTGGCTCAGGAGGTAGAATCACTGACTGTTCAAGTCTGTGTGCCAAATATTTCTGTTGCTCTCCATCTGCCAAGGTATGGATCGCAGATAAAAGGCACTTAAATAGAAAAAAGTGGTTGGGTGAATGAGGCAAGTTGTATAACCTACCTTGAGCGCTCAGTTAGAGTAGAAAGTGCTGTATAAGAACCAGTCCATTTCCAGTTATAACTTTAATGTCATACTACGGTGGCCCTGAGAGGCCAAACGGACCGCAACTTAAGAAAACACCAGCAATAAGAAAAACGCTGCAAAAGCACACAAAACACAACGGAAATAGGAAAAACGACAACGGAAATAGGAAAAAACAAAACAGAAATAGGAAAAACGAAAACAGAAATAAGAAAAAACAGATTTCCAAAAGCACAAGGGAAGTGTTTCTGGGGAGACAATAACCTGACGGACCAGTTGCAGGAACCAAAATATGCTAAGAATTGCGCTGGGAGACTTTTAAAAGAAGTGGAGGATCTATCGGTTTTGTGAGAAAAGAAATGATGAGAGGTAAGTGTGTTAGCCTGACTATTAGCCTAAAAATCCGTCATCAGTATTATATGAATCATGATAAAACACATCTACCATGTTTTTGGTTCCTGCAACTGGTCCGTCGGGTTATTGTCTCCCCAGAAACACTTCCCTTGTGCTTTTGGAAATCTGTTTTTTCCTATTTCTGTTTTCGTTTTTCCTATTTCCGTTGTGTTTTGTGTGCTTTTGCAGCGTTTTTCTTATTGCTGGTGTTTTCTTACGTTGCAGTCCGTTTGGCCTCTCAGGGCCACCGTATCATACAGTCAGGGATGCTGTCCAGCATTAACTTGTTTTCTTTACAATAGGCTAGGCTAGTAGCTGAAATCAACTACACTGCAAACACAAAGTACAATTTAATGTAACCTAGGTCAAATATAAATACAAATTTGATTAAATGCATTCATAAAACTTCAAACCTAAAGAGGTTTTGCTCTAAAACATCTAAATTTTAGAGCAAATAAGATAAAAGTAACAGCTTTGTCAGCCAATGAAAAGATACACACAGTGTATCATAAGTGACATGAAAACGACTGTGTCGTCAATGTCATATTTCAGATCTGTTTTTATAATGTGCTATTTCCAAGGATGCATGGCTAATATGATATGAATATGTTGTGTTCCAAAAATCTCATAAAGATGTAGTGGTGAATATGTTGAACTTCAATTATCAAGATTCCTTTTGATTTGATTACAAATACAACAGCTTGTTAAAGATGAGCCCAGTCGCTAGCATTCATTAATCATTCACAACTTTCAGATGTCTAAAATTTATTAACAGCTTCACCAGATTGTAGTTTTAGTGGGTATGTTTAGATTCATAGAATGTGCCTTTATAATAATAAAATGAGTGCAGTCAGCTGGAGTCTTTGAAACCATTAAAAGGTTAAAAGGTCAATACAGTTTAAATGTGTGTTTCCTAAAATGTGTTAAATATACAAACAGAGCCAGCAGGCTCTCAGTTTGAGGCCAAATTCTTGCTGTGATGAATACGTTCCCACAAAGGTCAGTGGAAAAGCCAGGATGTTCGCCACACAAAAGACCCCTGCTGGGGCACCAGGTCACACGTTAGTGTATATATTAACATCGTAACATATATGCAGTGCCTCTATGAGTACAAATAAACACACATCCTACAGCTGAATTATGTTGCATTGCTTAAAGAGATCTTTTATTTGTGGAGATGGAGATTGTTATTTCATCTCGCTTCACCTAGCTAGAATTTGTATCGAATACTGCTACAAGACTACATACCAGAGCCTCCAGACATTCTCATGTCAAACCTATGCTGATCTCACTGCACTGGCTCCCCATTTAGATTCAATTCCAAGGTCTGGTGTTCATCTTTAGGGCTCTGGATAACCCACCCACCTACACAAGCAAACTTTTGCAGCCATGTCACCAGCAGGGGCCTCGGGTCTTCTGATCAGGGCTTTTTGTCAATTCCCAAAGCTCTCATAGAAATGGTCTATGATCTATGAGCTCATTGGACTCTTTTTAAAATGGCATTTCTTTCTTCTGAGCCTGAAGAAGTCACTTGGATGAGTGATGAAACGTTTCTTCCACTGGAAATGCTACGTCCAGATAAACTGGACTTTTACACGTCATGTAGCGTTTGTGTAATGTGATACTGTAGCTATAGTCTTCTATACTGCACCAATGGTTAAAGTTAACAACAACACTAACTGTAACTATTGTTAGCTCAGTATAAAGACTGGGAAAAGAAGTAAGTGGCCACCCTTACTCTCCCTGAAATTAAGTTTACTTCCAGAAGTATTAGTCCAAGGGTTTCTTCAAGTTAATGACTGCCTGTGTTTCCACAGTAGTCTATGTTTTTCTGCCTTTTTTTTTTTAACACTATCAACAAAAAAATCATCCTCCTGTCAAAATGTTATTTACTGTAAGCCTCACCCCCATAGTTCCTCTACTTTTGAAATACTGCCCTTCAGTAGGGACTGCAGCACAAACTGCAAATTATATTTCCCCAAGCAGCTGGTGAGCTTTAGTAGTCCTGGTTGAGGAATGTTGTGGCCTTTGACACAAGCTGTTTTTTTTAAAGTTCATAATTCACCATTGAACTTAAATGTCCCACATCCAGCTGTATATTAGACTGCACATCTCAGCGGATTAGTGCAACCTCCTCCTGAAAACAAACATTATAACTGAACAAAATTATTTTATTAGAAATTTCTTCAAGAGACTTCTGTTATTTTGCACAACTACAATTTAGTGAATATATCGACATAACTCACAACGTAGCAACACCAAAACTCAAACACAATATGAATAACAATGAAATATTAAAAAGCTACAGTGGATAAGCAATGCAACAGGATTATTTCCAGTGTTACATCATACCAGTATATTAGATCCTTATCCTTTTTCTGTAATCATGACAATAAATAACCACTGGAATTTACCAGCTGTTAAATAAGTCACACGTATGTGCATGTGATTGAGCGGTGTTATTTCTAAACTCATGTTCATGTGCTCTGTGACACAGTTCAGTTCACACAGTGAATTTGTTGACCTAGAAGCCACCCTTGGATGTCATTTCAAAATTTGCTGTCAATCCTGTTTTCTTTCATATACATTCATCAGTTACCACAACAGTTTCTGACACCAACTATATTTACGTAAGGAAAGTGACAAAGAGTACAAGTTAAGCGGTGTTTTGTTTTGTTTTTCCAGTCAAGTAAACCTACATGTTTGTTTGTGTTTTAAGGAATAGTACGGCATTAAGGGACATATAGACAGGGCTAGCCATAAAGACCAACAATAGGGGGCAAAGCAAAGCTTTGTCACTCTCTCTCTCTCAACATGTACATCTCCTTTTTGAATCAACGTGGCAAAATATTTCTTGGCTGGGAGCTGAAACCAGAGCTGTGAGCAAGTGAGCTTAGGTGGTGCCGCTGGGTCAATGTGGGCTTCAGAGTGAGCCAAGAAGCCAATGCATATTTTCTGCCTTTATGAATACTGTATTGGGTTTTAAAATTGAATGAGATACAGAGGGACTTCAAGAGAAATCTATATTTAATAATTTTGTTGTTGTTTTCAACAATGTATCTAATGCTTCACCGACTTTGCCTTCTGTAATCCAGGATGACCGACTTCATTTCACAATAGTATCTGTGTGTATGTCTGTGTGTGTGTGCATGTTTATTGGGCCATCAGAGGGTCTGATTTTGCTCTTGGTTGTGGTGAAAGTGGTGGTGGTGCTGCGGGTTGTTGAAGTGATAAGGCTCATGGCGATAGTGGCCATGACAGATGACAGGATGCTCGATGCCTTCGCTCTGCAGCTCATCCTTCCTGTGAACTCCTTGTAGCTTGACCACCAGCTCCTTGATGAAGGTCTGAGGGTGAAACAGAAACCCAATCCATTAAGAGATCTTTCACACTTAACAGCACAACCTAATCTCTAATCATTTCTGTCCATAATACACAAGATATAGTATTTAAAAAGTATTCCATGACTCTGCCCACAAAACAAACAAAACTAAACAAAAATGGAATTTGAATCATAAATCGATTGACAATGGGGTTAATCCTACCCACAGCACTGCTTGACAACCATACACTCACACTCAGGCTTACTGCAGTTTATTTTGGTCTTTTTTTGTTTAAAATAAAAGATGACAGTAATAGCACCTCCTTATGGCTCACTGACTGTGAAGCAACACTGGACAATAGTAGAATTTAATATAACTAGAAAGTAAAATGAAGTTACAATGAGCTCAATATAACTACACGTATGTACTGTGTAACAACTGCAACCTCTTCAGGAACTCAGTTATGCCTTTGCCAGTTGTAGCCCTGATTAGATATGAGAGATTGGTAATACATTAAAGATGGGAACTTTTTTAATCAGATATTTAGGGGTTTTTTTGTTTTTGTTTTTAAATATATAGATTTTATTTATAGGAGACCATAGTTGTGTCGGTTGCAACATACTTTATATGTGGAACCATCTGGAAGCATCTGAATCTACTATTTCAACCCTGCAGCCCTTATCAGAGAATCAAAAAACAAACAAACAGCTTCTTATTAGATAACAATTAATTGTTGTGAGGCACGAAGCAGAACCAAATGTAGTGTTTAATCATTTTTCCACACATTCTTGTTTAAGAGTATTCAGTGTTCATATGTCCATAGATGGAAGAATGTCTCGAAGAGCACCAGAGTCCCGGGAGAATGACCTCAAGGCTGCGACGAGGGAGGTCCCCCCCCCATGTTGTGATGTGGTGTAAATGTCCTCATGAGTAACTACTTAATCTGGAGTTAGATAAAAGTTTAAATGCTCAAAGTAAGGTCTAGTCCATGTGTATAGAGGTTTAAACAGGGAGTCATCATCTTTTTCTTTAAAAAAAAGAAAAAAAAAAAAACATAACTGAAATGCTGTTAAACCAATAAGGTGGCGATGTAACCATGTTGGCAAGTAAGAGCCTCTGACAGTTTTCACTTTTCCCTGTCTGCACATCTACAGAGCTCCCAAATACCTTCTCCCTGAAAGGCGTTTTCCAAATGATCCAGTGTCAATGAACCAAAACTTCATGCGTATGTGGATGAAAGGTTAAATGCATAAAATTGCTACAGTTTAAAAGAAATAAATAATGGGGAATACATGTCATCACAGCAGATATCTTTCTGAAAGTGCTACAGCTACTGTTATATTCTTCAATGTCATACGCCAGGGGTAGGGGAACTCCAGGCCTCAAGGCCCAGTGTCCTGCAGGTTTTAGATGTGTCCTTGATCTAAAACAGCTGATTTAAATGGCTACATTACCTCCTCAACATGTCTTGAAGTTCTCCAGAGGCCTGCTAACCAATGTTCCCTCTAATTTTTCATGTGTCTGAGTGAACACACAAATTCCCTGAGCGGTCCCTTGGACCACTGTGAGCAACAGCAGATGTGTGCACTGTGGTCACGCCAGCATTGAATCCATCCAAGTTACATGGTTTATTAAAATAATCAAATTACAGCATTTACATTTATGTTAGATGCTTTAGCCCACTTACAATAAAAATTTAAAACAATCTTGTTCATGACCTGTGTAGTATGTTAACACTATTGGAAGCAAAAATAACTTGAACTCCAATTTTGAAAACACAACTTTCTTTTTTTATTTATTTTTTTGTATAAAGCTCTGACTTGTATTATGAGTATGAGTCTGTGGTCTGGGAGAGAGTCCTGTAACTCTCTGTCTGCAAAATACAGTAAATAATGACCAATGTTGGGCAATTAATTATATAGTTACTTCTTCAAAAAAGTAACTGAGTTATGCAAACAAAGTTTTTTGCAGCTGTTTACCTAAAAATGCAGCCAAGGCGTTTTTTTAAATAAACATTTCAAACTATTTACGGAACAATCAGCTGTTTTGCATCAAATTTGATGCCACACAAATAATTTCTGTCCACTATGAGATAAAGGAGAACAACAGCCTGATACCTGCAGGCCTGACAACAGGAGAGTATCACTCCTGCCATATCATTTTTTGATTGGTCGACATGGTACTTTTTTCGACCAATAGGAAAGGGTGGGGTTTTTTTGGTTTTGTTTTTGCTCACAGGCGGAGAGTGCTTTTGAGCGTTTTCCTTATAAAACGCTGTTTTTACCGTTTCTTCCTGCAGTAAATATAAACAACAATAGCATTCAGGAAGAAAACCAAACATTGCATATATTTTTATCATGACTCTAGTTTTACGTGGCCTATCAACACAATTTAAAAACTGAATAAAGTCCACACTTTTTCCGTCAATTGTTCCGTCTGTCCTGCTCACATCTCCAATGGTTGTACACGTTGTCATTAACGTGGCTTCACTCCACATCAGCCACGCCGCTTTGCTAGCTAAAACACCGGTGTCGGCACATAAGGACGCTGTCATAGCCTGTCAACCACGTTGATTAGCTGCGTACATACGAATGTGAATCGCATCATTGGCTGGACTATGGGATAAGGTGGCATCGTTCTAATCCCACACGGGAGCAGCCAGTCACTTACTGACTAACACTGCAAAACAGAATTGTTAAAGTTTTAATTTTAATTTCAATTCAGGTTAGATTTTTTTTTTGTGCGCAACGCAGATTTTCTGTGCGCAGAGACTGTGCCAGCAGTGCGCAATTGCGCACGCGCGCAGCTTAGAGGGAACATTGCTGCTAACAACATAGTCATTTGATTCAGGTGTGTTGGCCCAGGGCAATATCTAAAACCTGCAGGACACCGACACTTGAGGCCTGGAGTTCCCCATACACCAACACAATACAGAGCAGCTACAGGAACTACCAACATAGAAGTTGATTATGTTGTTAATAATTTTATATCTTCACTGCACACGACTCTGGATACTGTAGCTCATCTAAAAAAAGAAAGCCTCAAACCAGAGGTACTTGACTTACCAGTATAATTCTTAAATGTGCACCTTAAAGCAGACAACTTGTAAGCTGGAGAGGAAATGGTGCCTCAGTAATTTAGAAGATCATCATTTAACCTTGAAAAATAAATTGTTGCTATATTTTTTTAAAGCCCTCTGTAAAGCTAGAGCCACTTATTATTCATCACTGACTGATGAAAATAAGAACAACACCAGGTTTCTTTTCAGCACCGTAGCCGGGCTGACAAAAACTCAAAGCTCTGTTGAGTAAAGCCTGAGAAAACTAAGTCAACTTCAGTAATAATTTTCTCCAAGCCATCAACGTGTCTTTTAGACCCCGTTTCTACAAGACTGCATGAAGAAGTCCTGCCATTAATTAATGTTTCAATCTCTAATAATCGGCTATAAACCGTCACCAGCAGTCTTCACTAATTATAGGCCAATCTCCAACCTTCCTTTCATATCAAAAATCCTTGAAAGAGTAGTTGTCAAACAGCTAACAGATCATCTGCAGAGGAATGGCTTATTTGAAGAGTTTCAGTCAGGTTTCAGAGCTCATCACAGCACAGAAACAGCTTTAGTGAAGGTTACAAATGATCTTCTTATGGCCTCTGACAGTGGACTCATCTCTGTGCTTGTCCTGCTAGACCTCAGTGCAGCGTTCAATACTGTCGACCATAATATCCTATTAGCGTGATTAGAGCACGCTGTAGGTATTACAGGTACTGTGCTGCAGTGGTTTGTATCATATCTATCTAATAGACTCCAATTTGTGCATGTAAATGGAGAGTCCTCCTCACACACTGAGGTTAATTATGGTGTTCCACAGGGTTTGGTGCTAGGACCAATTCTGTTTACATTATACATGCTTCCCTTAGGCAGTATCATCAGAAGACATAGCATACATTTTCACTGCTATGTAGATGACACCCAGCTCTATCTATCCATGAAGCCAGATAACACACACCAATTAGTTAAACTGCAGGAATGGCTTAAAGACATAAAGACTTGGATGGCCGCTAACTTTCTGCTTCTTAATTCAGATAAAACTGAGGTTATTGTACTCGGCCCTGAAAATCTTAGAAATATGGTATCTAACCAGATTCTTCCTCTGGATGGCATTACCTTGGCCTCCAGTAACACTGTGAGGAACCTGAGTAGTTTTTAACAGGATATGTCCTTCAATGCACATATTAAACAAACATGTAGGACTGCTTTCTTCCATTTGCACAATATCTCTAAAATCTGAAATATCCTGTTGCCGAGTGATGATAGAAAGCCTAGTTCATTCATTTATTACTTCAGGCGGGAATTCATTATCAGGAAGTCCTAAAAACTCCCTGAAAAGCCTTCAGTTAATCCAAAATGCTGCAGTAAGAGCACTGACAGGGCCTAGAAAGAGAGAACATATTACTCCTATATTGGGTTCCCTTCATTGGCTTCCTGTTAAATCCAGAATTGAATTCAAAATCCTGCTCCTCACATACAAGGTCTTAAATAATCAGGCCAGTAATATTATCACCCTAATACTCTAGTTTCTAGAGTCTCCTCCAAGCGGTCGAAGCAGATGGCTGTCCTTCCCTAAGCCTGAATGTGTCTGCGGTTTCTTCCTGTTAAACTGGAGATTTTTCTTTTCACTGTTGCCAAAGCACTTGGTCATAGGGGGTTATCACATTGTTGAGGTTCTTCTGTATTATTGTAGGGTCTTTACAATATAAAGCACCTTGAGGACACTGTTGTTGTGATTTGTGAGGTGTTGGTAGCATGTGATCGTGATGCCTTTAATTTTATGTTTAACATTACACTTGGTTAAGCTTTTCGCTGCTTTAGCTACTTGAGCCCTATAGTTTGTTGAGACATGCAATACCCAGCTATATTGTGTTATGGTAACAGTCTAAGTGCAGGTGAAAAACCAGCTGCCCCTGCCATGTATAAATACTCCCTGTCCACATTTGTTTACTATGAACATTCATAAACATTCATCAGAAGTACTAAATCTCTGTGTTAGTATCAGCTGTAGCTGTTGCAGGTGTTTTATATTCATTACCATCATTAATTGAACCTATTTTAAAACAATATTCCCCTAGTCATATGTGCACTGACTGTTGAATATTGGTATGTGTGCTTGCTTCAGTCATCACCGGTGCAAACGTAACATCCATTCACAGCTGTCCAGCATGGAAACTTTAGACTTGGACTGCTCACGTTTATTTAAGATAAACTTTGCAATCGATTTCTGCACAAACAGGAGTCTGGTTTTTGTCCGTTCCACTGTTAGTAGTGCAGACTGTACAGAAAAGATGGATGCAGCCACCGTGAAACCATTAACTGAGTTATGGACTAACATTTTGAAGCCTCAACAGCATTTCAGCTGCCCCCATGTTAATCTTTGTCGATCTTGTCAGGCACAAATGCATCCACTGCCAAAAAAAAAACATACTCTGCTTCAACATCTATTTTTCTTTAAATGAGATCATCAGTGACTAAATGCTAACAACTGAGATCATTAACTCATTAGGAAAGTGTTTATTGAAGTCATACTGAAAACTGAAAGCTTTACTTTTTAGGGCATATAATCTGTGGTGAGGAGAGGATTTAGAAGGGAAGAAAAAAATGTTTTCAGTGCTTGGATAAAGGTGAATCAGTTTAATCTAATCCATATCCAAAAAGTCTAATAAATTAAGTCTGATGAAAATAAACAAAAAAACGAAAATGCAGCTCCTACACTGACCCTCCCTCTGTTTGTTCCAGAGAGCCTCATTGTTTCAATCACTGAACTGGAAAGAAAAAAAGAGTTGTTGCTGAGGAATGTGGAAGGACAGCAGGAAGAAAGACAGGTGCTGTAGCTTTAGTTTAGCTCATGTGCATGTTTGCATCAGTGCTTGTATATGTAACTTTCAGTTTTAACTTACCTCTGTGCTGCTTCTGCACTTTTGAAGAAGTTCCTGTTTTTAAAAAAGGACAGTGTTATAACAAACCTTAAGTTCACACAACTGTATAAAAAAAAAAAAAATGTTTGTATGAAGATGATTTGACTTATCAAACTTATCGTTTTGACTCCGTTTTGCTGATTTCTAACTACTATTTTCCATTATTATTGTTATGTGGACATATCTATAGCTAATGAGAACGTAGCAGCCTGTATAAAATTTAATTTGTATTAATTTGTAAATTTCTTTGTTCGTTGTTACATAAGGGGGTTTGTCTTGAAGAGTGTCTACCGGCTCAATTTTGGACTTGTATACCAACCTCATTAATGCACCTTGTGTTTTTTACTTTATTTATTTGGTCAGAAATAAATAAAAACAAAACAAAACAACAAACAACGTGTCCATTCATCTCATGCCGAAGTTGAAAAGATAGCGATGAATGCAACAGGTCATATTACCTGCAACTTTTTGACTCGCTCCTCTTCATTCGGAAGGTCGAGCAAATCGTCAATGTTAACCTCCTCTGGCATGTCACTCTCCTGAGGACAACACATGGACATAGAAGTAATGAAAACACACATATGGAACGCTTCAGTGAGTCATCGTAGAAGGCATGCACACGTCAGAAGAATGTGACAGATGCATGCTACAATACAAGCGTGACTGCTCGTTACTGATTTTGTTATCTTTTGAAAAATCAAGTATCGGCCGTTTTCCTTCAGTTGGCATGCACTCAGCTTTAAATGCTTTGTTGATCTATTTCTTCCTTTAAGGGGCAACCTATGGCGTTGAAAAACTAGGCCAATGCGGAGGTTTCAAAGACTGCTGTTTGTCTAGATACCAACTGAAGCTGGGTTCAAAAGTTAGTCATTCCCCATAGAATCACACATTAATATGCCCAGCTTTATAGCATTAAAAAGCATGTTTACAGCTTGGTACAAAGAACTGTTTCAGCCTCTGTGGATAGTTTCCCCCTTCATAAGCTTTGGATACAAAAGTTTGGGGGGTGGCCGCTTTGATTGCCAGGTGGCCAGAAATAGGCAGCTGGAGCTGGTTTAAATCTGCCTCAGATTAGACCTTATCTACTACTTTAAGTCATTACACTGGATCTTTACTGTGTTTGTGTTGTCGGTGCCTTTTGGAGCAGGTACTAACTGATAACTTAAGACTTTGTCCTTTCAGTTGTCAGTGGATCCAAAGTAACTATGATCATGTGAACAAAACGAAACATAGTAACCACATCCGTCAAACTGGCGATCACTACTGCAAACCAACCACCAGCTTTATCTCTCTGTAGTTACTACTACTACTTTCTTCATTCATAAGTTCTTTAAAGTATTTATTTCATTTTCTCAGCACTCTTTATTAATTAGTACATTTTCATGTCTATCCTTGATCACCCTGACCTGCTGCACATCCTTTCCAGTTCAAGTTCTCTGCCAAGCCAGTGCAAGTCCTTTGTCTGTCTTTGCTGTATGTCTAGCCTACCAGTACTCCAATCCACTTTCTTCATCTGTGTACCGATCTCAATTTTTCTGTGCCAGCTTCCTCCTTTGAATATTTTTGTGTACTTGCTCATTCCACTGCCGAGTCTCCTTGTCTTCTTTCATTTGTCCAGACAATACAGCAAATACCTCAACATGTCAGCTGTACTTTCCCAGTTATCTGGTAACTCTTCCCTACCACCTAGAGCCTGTCTCAACTCTTCCCTGAACTCTGTTCAACAATTGTCTTCTTCAACTTCCACTATGTACTCTTTGTCTTTATTCACTTTTTCTTCAACTGGCTAATAAAAACCATAAAAAGGAATATGCTGAGATTAAAGAAAAGTCTGGGAATCACCAAAGTCAATAGGATTCACTCCCTGGGAATCATAATTTTTGGAATACAAACGGCTGATAAATTAAAATTAAAGCTAACAGAAAGTCACCATTGGATGGTGACTTTCACCATTTGGATGAACATTTTCTAATATGATGGTCTAAAACATCTTCATACACACCACACCATTCAGAGAGTCCTCACACCCTCTGGACTGAGGATAAACGAATCACACAAAACAACTTTTGCACAACTTTACAGCAACATTCTTACCAGATGTCTGTTAGTCAGCACATACAGTATGCATACTTACAGGGGCTTTCTGAATACCCAAGTTCTAAAGGTAGGCTACCTTTATGCTGAGAAAAGTGATTCAGCCGTGTGCAAATGTCCATTTTAACAGTCACTAAGTTTAAAAGACTTCCTGAAACATTTAACCTCCATGTCCAAATAATACTTTAAGCTTTAATAGTAGCTGGAATATTTACATTCAGCCTGCAAACATTAATTGCATTGTTTAGGCTGTGGGGACCGAATGTTAACAGTGTTCGTGTAATAGGCTACAGTAAGAGTGGCGTGTTCTGTTTGAACAAACAGCCATTGTACAAGCTGAGTGAAGGGACAGTCCACCCACCCATGCACACCAGCGCACTGCACTGCCTTTGTGATCAGGCCCCTGGCACTTATAGGTCTGCAACTCTATGCACTATAACAGCAACTCCTGTTTTTAGGTTTGTTTTATTTTTTAAAACAATGAAATGCTGTTCTTGTGTGACATGACCTTATGTTGCATAATCATACTTGGTTGAATAAGGTTAGTTCACTGTAAAGGACCATTTTACAAAAACAAAGCATTTGTCTTACTCAGAATCTTCTGGGTGTGGGGATGATGAGAAAATTGGTATGTTTGCTCCTTTTTATTTGGAGAGATGACTTATCATTGTAACCATCTGAATTCTGCCACTTTAAAATCAAACCAGACTTTCATTATAGCTCTTAAGTCCAAAAACAAGAAACTTTCCCTGCAACTCCTGTTGAGGGATTCTAACATCTTGTCAGCTGCTTCCCAGATGTAGTGTTTACCCCCTCCTGGGACATAAAACCAGCATTCTCCCTCCTACCCCCTCTTCCTTTTCTCCCAGTTCCACACTGCCCATGTAAGGCAGAAATCTCCAAGACAAATACAGATTTGTGAGACGGGAACAGCAGCAGATCTCACATCTACAGGATGTTTGGCCTTGTAAGGACAACATAGTGCCCCACCCCTCATTCCCTAAACACCTCATAAATCAACAGAGACCTGAAGATGAGTCTCAGGAAAGTGTCTTCACGCAACATTCTTGTTTAAATATAACATTTTCCATTTCGCATTTCAACTTCTTCTCTTTGTAATGACCTACACAAAGCTTTTAAACTTGTTGGACACGCAGACAGTACTGTGCAGTATCCTAATTCAGTTCACTTCTCTCAGAGACACCCACCTGCCCCGCGTACAGTCTATCCAGGCTCTCGTCGATCCACTTCTCTACGTCGAGGCGTCGCTGCAGCTCCTTCCTGTTGTACTTCACCGTAACCCGGGCATGTCTCTTCGGGATGCTACGACTGCACTCTTCGCCGGCGTTTTCTTCGAGCGTTGCGTCTGTCCACTCGGCTGCCATCTCTGCTGTGGACTGGTCCGGCTGGTTTCTCGCCTTTTTGACGCGCACGGACGGGAGAGGAGCTGGGAGGCGACACAGCTCCCACTTTTTTTTTCCTTGTTCCTCTTGAGATGTTTATCTACAGGGTATCTTCACAATTACTGCTGTTTAGATTTTACTGAAAGCACATTTTCCTAGCATGACTTCAGTTGTTATTATGCACGGGCACTTTTTAAGCGCCCTGAGCCGACGGCACTTGTGATTTGACGTTATAAATAAAACTGAATTGAACTGAATCTTTGGCTTCTCTGAAACATAGAGTAAGTCACTGAACCATTCAGATTGTAAAACCTTTAATAAAAACAAGAAAAGAATAAATAAATACATGAATAAAAGAAGACATATTTTCACTTTCTAATTACTCAGCTGTGCCTGGTTAACCGATTGCGTCACTTGAGCTCATGATGTCACAGGCTCAACGTGTGTAAGCATTCACGGGGGGCACATGGCATGCACACCTACCACCACCTCAGGCACTTAGCGAGACCTCTGAAAGGAGTGGGTCCTTTCTCTTCAACAACTGATCTTTTTACTAACGCTGCGTTGCTCGCGGATGCATCCATCGATGTGCATCGAAGTGTACTATCTAACACTCTATGTGCTTGGAAAGTACACTTACATAAAAAGAGCATATAAAAAAGTGCTGGAGTGAATGAGACAAGCTGCGTAAAGCTTTGAGTGCTCAGAGTATAAAAGCCTTATACAAGAAGCTCCATTTCATGATTTATGACATGAATCATCATCAGTTTGCAAATGTAGAATACATTTTTGACCACTAAATTCATGTGTCACTTTCTGTAATCATTTGTTAATACAACAACACACACCTTTCAGCTATTCATGTATTTTTGAAACTGGCTCTTTTGGAGAGTTGTAATGTAGATGTGTCTGTCTCTAAAGCACTTTGAGTCAGCTTCTGTCGATCAAGTATCAATCCCATCACGCTAGTATGGATCCAATACCAATACTGGGCCACCCAAGTCTCATATAAATGTGAATTACATTTTTAACTTCATCACCATGCAGCACACATACACATGGTGTTGTAATGTCAGTCAGCAGCACGGCATCTTCTCTTCTCTTGTTATGCTGGCTTAATCTTAAGGGAATATTTTCTGACCTTTTTGTTTTTAGTCATCCTTGATATTACAGTTAAGGTGTCTGTGATTTCTAAAAGCCCCCCCTAAGGAGGAACATAACATCCTTGGAAACTACAGAAAGGTTTGAACATTAAAATGAAATCTTGGCAGAATACGTGTTTCAAGTACAAGGGCTTGAAAACCTGACTAAATGGATTGAGTTTATCATTGACATGGGCAGGTGACACGTGCACATTTAATTGGGTTGTTTCCTCCAAAAACAGGGACGAAAGTCGCTGTTGCTAGATCGAACTGTCAGCATGCAACACTCTCTCACGTCTACAATCAGGCAAACCCAAAAGAGAACTGAAGACTTAATCATACTTAAGTGCACTTCACATGTACATGAGGTAGATGAATGAATAATGTATGAGATATACTGGAGTACAATGCAGTATAAAATCATGTGTAAAAGAACATTTTCACAGGAATCTATGTAAGCCCATATGTATACCTCATGGTTGTATGACCACCTTTAGCAGCAACAATTTGAAGGGTTAGTTTTCTGCGTGAGTTTGTCAGCAGAGTGGCCGTGGCTCAGGAGGTAGAGGAGGTCATCTACTGGCTGGAGAGATGGTGGTTCAGTCCCTGGCTGCACCCTGCATGCTGACCAGGTGTGCAGGAGGGGTTGAGATTATAACAGGGATCTGCTCTGCTGCGATTTATGGTTTGAAAATGGTGGCACTGACAAAAAGACAGGAAGCCAAGCTGGTGGTAGCATGAAGATGTTAAGAGTTTCATTAGGAGTGACCAGGAGGGACAAGATTAGAAATGACTATATCAGAGGGACAGCTCAGGCTGA
This sequence comes from Pelmatolapia mariae, assembly GCF_036321145.2. Taxonomy (NCBI): domain Eukaryota; kingdom Metazoa; phylum Chordata; class Actinopteri; order Cichliformes; family Cichlidae; genus Pelmatolapia; species Pelmatolapia mariae. Next base: position 33,627,350 of record NC_086236.1, on the reverse strand, counting down.
GCAGTTTGGAATCAAAGTTAGAGAGAAAAGGCTGAGATGATTTGGACATCTGCAGAGGAGGGAGAGTGGATATAGTGGACTAAGTTGAACATGGAGCTGTCAGGCAGGAAGAAAACCGAAAGAGCTCAGAGGAGGTTCATGGATGTAGGAAAAGCAGGACATGCAGAGGGTTGGCGTGACAAAAGAAGATGCTAAGAACAGGATGAAATGGAGACGGCTGTTGTGACTCCTAATACGATGAGCCATAAGAAGAAGAAGATTTGATTGAGGAGCACTGAGCTGCTACTTACCCTTTAAATTCTGTGGAAGCACCAAGAGTGTACTTTGTTTAGGAATCTTTCCAATAACACATAGTAAAACTTTCTTTCTTACAACTATACTCATTTTCCATTACCTTTGCAGCTTGACAAATGGGTTAAGGTTGGGTGGTTGTAGTGGTGATTTGATCTTATTCACCACTCAATATTCTTGGTCTAGAAGCCATAAAAGGGGGAATGCACCCTCCCCCCCCAAACCCTTAGGGAACATACCATCTGTCAGCCTCTCTCTGCCACACAATGACATGGCAGCTGGAATCAAGCATCTCATATTTAGATTTATCAGACCAAGTTCAAATTTTTTTCTGGTCAAATGTCCATGATTCTTTGTTCTCATCTTATTGGTGAACCTCATCAGTAGTTTATTTTCTTTGAAAGCCTGATAAACACCTGATTCTGAGACATGGCTGTTATTCAAAGTCTGCAAAGCAGTGAGCTGAGCTCTGATCTGAGCTGCTGTTAACTGTTGATTTCTCAGGCTAGTGACTCCAATCCACTTTTGTTTAGTATCAAAGGGAATTGTTGGAGATCTGGAGAAGTTTCATCACAGCGTTTGGTGGTTATTATTGTAGCTGCAACTGACACTTTAAACATTCTTGAAGACTGGATGGACTATAATTTCTCTTTACTCAGCTGAGCATTTCTAATATGGATTACTGCAGTACTTGAATAAAGCTGTTTGCTGTATTTCAGCACAGCCGAATGTCTGATTAGAAGATAGAAATTAATGTATTTTCTGTTTTATTTTGCAGTTGTCTCAAGGTAGTTTATACTGTTTGGTAAAGACCCTTCAACATTAGAGTAAGAACTCCAGTGATCATCCCCTACGAGCAAACACATGACAGCTATTAGGAGCAAGAACTCCCTTTTAAAAGGAAGGAGCAGATATTTTCCACCACAATTTAGGAGATTGGCAAATTAATAATTCCCATTAGTGGCATATATAAATGCACTGGGAGAGAAATGGGGGGTTAAGGGGAGGCATTCAGTGCAACATGAGTCTGTCATCATAGCTACAGTAAGGGGCTAACTGTAAGCTTTATCAAACCAAGTTTTAGAGAAGGTTTCTGTCTCCTTAATTTAAACTGCGAGCTGATTCCACGTGAGAGGGTCCTGAAGGCTGCCTCTGATTTTAGTTATTTTCTCATTCCAGATGTATTTACACCAGTAACATGCAGAGCTTTCATCAAGAAAAACCATGGAGGAAATCTATAATATTAATTAAAAAACAAACATGTGATACAGTTTCCTCACACTTTTTAAATAGCTGTAAAAACACTGTCCTACATATTGTCTTTTAACTATGTTGCAGTGTTTATACATAAATTCTGTCCTGCAGCTGTTGTAGTTAGTACTTTCAGTCTCCCTTTAACATAAAAATCCAGTAGTGTTTTGAGCTACCCTATCATTTCTTTACATTTTGCCTCCAAGGAGACAGAATCACTTCTATTGTAATTGCTATCTTTAGTTACTTTCTTACAAAAACACCTCATTTGTTCTGATTTCTTTAGTTGAATCTATGAAAAATGCCAAACAGAACACAGTTTGACAGGTATAAAATAGCATCGGCAAGTTCATTCCTGAAGAGCTATGAACTAAAAACTTGCTGTATCTCAGCAAAGTGTGCAGTGTGTTCCTGGAAAAAAATCTGAGGAAGCAGAAAAATTGGAGGGCAAAATAGGATTAATAAACTGAACAGCATCTGTTCAGTTCACAGAAGCCTCATCAGGAATGGTCACAGCAGTAGGGTGGCTGCTAAGAAGCCATTCTTAAGGAAGAGAAACAGGGAGAAAGGTCTGAGGTCAGCCAAAGTACACAAGAACCGGACTGATAGTCACTGGTTCGAAATTTCAATGCGTGAGTGCAATGAAGATGCATTTTTCAGCATCTTGACCTTTTTTTGTTGAGCGAATTAGTAAATAGTTAAACTAGTTTATTTAAAAATATATATTTGAGCTCTGAAGTCATTGCCTCCTAGATCAACCAGAATATAAATCACCACCGATACCATGTAAAACAGGACTGTTCAAGCCTGTGGAACAGAATCCTAAAATCTCGGATCGCTTTAAAGCAAAGTTTTATTTCACATCACAACCATGACATAATGAACTTAAATAATATGAATGAAAAGATGCAACATAAAACAAACTTTGGCATGAACTCAAAATGGCACATGAACACCAGTACTATATTATATATATTTATATAAATTACAGTGTTGGCTGACGTTATGTGAAAAAGCACATTCTCATTATATCCCTGCCCATCATATCTTTGGGATATCTCACACAGCCTACAAAACATCCATGCACAGCATCAAGCATCGGTCTTCATTTAGCATCATATAAATATATCTCTACATCTGTGACAAAGTGAAACCATAAACACGAATTTTCAAATAAATAAATAATAATTAATAATAAAAGGATAAAAAAAAATGATGGTACGCACAACAAGGAAATAATGGCAAAAGGAAGATTGAAAAGCAAAAGAAAATTTGAGTGTTTAAAAAAACAAAAACAAAGTGAACATATTCAAAAGAATAACCCAGCAAAACATATCTGGGCCAGTTTTCCAAAAGAGGCCTGGATATCGGATCTTCCTGTATTTGGTTTTGTGTTTTAGGTCCTATGAACAGTGGATCATATTATTGTCTCTTTGGGTCTTACACATGGAAGAGCTTGGCCCCAGATACCTTCTCAGTAATAAATCATCTATATCAGAATAGTTTATTTGTCACAATTTTGCTTTTTTCAGTGATGTTTATATTGGTTTGTGAGCACGAGTGGTTTCCACCTCGTGAGTTTACTCCTTCCCTCACTGTACATATCGAAAGAGGAGCAACAAGTGCTAATGTGTTTCTTTCCCTGTTTTTCAAATCTGTGCTTTGTCGCTTTTCATCTCAGTCCTGTCTCATCTATCCACATGAAGTCCTGACGCTCCCCTCTGGAGAGGCTGTTCTCCACAGGGTTGTGCCTGTAGCCGGGTCTGCCGTCTGGGTAGAGGGAGAGGCTGAGGCGGGCTGTGCTGTTGCTGATCTTGAAGAGGCCATTGGGGCCCAGGAAGGCGTCTCTTTCGCTTCCACCCAGGTTGTTGACTGTCTCCAAGTCATTATAAACTGCAGTGTCTCTTAGCTGCTTCCTTCCTTGCATTCTCCTCCTCCTCCTCAAGTAGAGGATCCCTGCAACCAGGACTAGTACCAGAATAGCCAGAGCGCAGGAGAGGGTGAGGGTAGTAGATGAGGGTTGGGAGGTTTGGCGCAAAGCTGGCTTGAAACTGGGCTGAAGCGTGAACTCACAACTGGGACCCATAAAGCCCTTGGGGCACTGGCACACGGGCCCAGTGAAGTGGGTGAAACAAGTGCCACCATTCTGACAGGGATGGGCGCCACAGGCATCTGAGCGCACGCTGCAGTTCTTGCCAGTGTATCCCAGAGTACAGGAGCAGGTGTAGTCATTTACACCATCTTGGCAGGTTCCAGCATTCTGGCAGGGACTTGAGGCACAGTCGTCAATGTTGACCTGGCAGTTGGCACCTGTGAAGCCTGCCTGACAACGACACAAGATGCTCTGGCCGAGATCCAGACACTCACCGCCTGCAGAAGAGAGAAACACTCTGTTCAGCGTCCATTAAATCAGAAGGTGGCCAGTCGTTTAAAGAAGGAGTGTTAATTGGATTATATTTGCTACAAGTGCATTCATGCAGAAGTGCTGAGAGTCACACTTCACCACTGAAGAAGAGCCAAGGTTGGTTGATTTGTACTTCAGCCACAAGATGTCGCCGTACACTCACCATTTAGACAGGGCCTGTTGCTGCAGCGGTCCAGCTTCTTCTCACAGTTGGAGCCAGTGTAGCTGGGAGGGCAGCGGCAGGTGTAGCCTCCGGTCATTGTCTCCACACAGGTGCCGCCATTGAAGCAGGGACCGTCTGCACAAGTCATGGCAATGATCTCACAGTTCTTCCCATAGAATCCCTGAGGACAGGTGCAGGAGTAGTCGTTCTCCAGGTCCTGTGGAAGGAAAGAAAACCTTCAGCTCAAGGAGCAAAGATCTAGAAAATAGGACGTAAGCAGCCGATCTATTTCGCTGCCCTGTATGCATTGTGTCAAATCTTCTGTAGACCAGTAGAGGGCAATCATCTAGTTCAGCGGTCCCCAATCCCCGGGCCTCGGACCGGTACCGGTCCGTGAGTCGTTTGGTACCGGGCCGCGAGAGTTGAGGCTCAGGTGTGAAATGTATGGTTTTCAGGGTTTTTATCGGTTTTCAGCGTTATTTTGTTATCGTTTTTATCGTTAACTCGGTTTTCCTGGGTCTTTTCACGTGTGTTATGAATAAATCTTCTTTTTTTCGGTACCGGTACTAGTTTTATTTTGTTGTATTTATCCGCGACACCTTAAAGGCTGGTCCGTGAAAATATTGTCGGGTATAAACCGATCCGTGGCGCAAAAAAGGTTGGGGACCGCTGATCTAGTTCTACTCCCTCAAGTGCAATTTTGACTTTTCTTTTATTTATTTATTTATTTATTTATTTTTTGTTAGCACAATTTATAATCCATCCATTCATTTTCTTCTGTTGTTTACAGTATATTGCTGCACATGGCCTATCCTATCTCCTGCTGTTGTAAAACTTAAACTTGCCTGCATGGGATCAGTTTTTCTTATCTTGCTCTTATTGCATCTTTATAATAAGCAGACAAACTGATTGTTGACTCACATTGCAGCTGCCTCCGTTCTTGCAGGGGTTGCTGTCACACTCGTTGGTCTCCAGCTCGCAGTTGGTACCTCCAAAGCCGGGCCGGCAGTTGCAGGTGTAACTGCCCTGGCCTGTGTTGGTGCAGGTGGCACCATTGGCGCATGGCTTGTGGTTAGTACAATAGTTCAGGTCCTGGTCGCAGAAGAGCCCCCCCCAACCCTCCTGACAGTTACACTGCCACGGCTGGCTGCATGTCCCATGGAGGCAGCCTGGGTAGCGGACGCATTCATTGCAGGAAGGGCCCTGCCAGCCCATGCGGCACGTACAGCCCCCTGGGGCCTCGCAGTAGCCATGCCTCTCACTGCATTCCGCCGAGCAGATGGCTGGGGAGGAGAGGGAGGGGAGGGTGTGTGATTACAATGGGCACCCCTTCTCATACATCTCACACACAAACACATACAGGGCCCCATGTCTGACCCCAGCCCTGTTCCAGACTTCACTATTGGTTAAGCATTAAGCCAAGCAGCTGGTAGGCACACTGCCGGAGAAAATGCTTTCTTTTATCTCGTCCCGATTACACACACACAAATACACACATGCACACACACACACGTAGCTTGATCACCTTGAAAAATGTGTATGTCTAACAATGGTCACAGCTCTTTGTCACATTGTAACACAACAAAAGGTAGATGGAATACCAAACCCCACCTTATAAAAAACACTTACAGGATATCTGCTGATGAGCATCTGTGTAATGTTTTTATAAATCTTGCTCATCATAATTTTTTTATACATAGCCGAAGAAAATGATAATATCTATCTATCTATCTATCTATCTATCTATCTATCTATCTATCTATCTATCTATCTATCTATCTATCTATATATATATATATATATGTATATATATATATATATATATATGTCAGTCCTCCTTGCAGTTCTTATATTTGTGCATTTATTTAACGTTTTTATTGATTTTTACGAACATTTTTTATTTGATTTAATTCTATTTAATTGTTTTCTGTACATTTATTTAACATTTTTGATCAAACTATAGTGAGAAGCTTTGAATTTCCATTTTATCAGCCTTGCAAGTTTGTTTTAAAAGATGCTATATTGTATAAATAGGTGAACTAACTTAAGTAGACTATATGATAAAGCCACCGCAACATAAAAGAGTATAGCAAACTCAAGTGCCTTGCTCATGGACACTTCAAGTCATCAATCATGAACGCTTACGCTCAGAGCAGTAGTTTCCTTTCCAGCCCTCCAGGCAGATGCGGTTGCCCTCTTCGTCGCAGGTGTAGTGGCCCAGCGTGTCATCCCTCGGCCTGCAGTAGTCAGCGCAGCCGTCTCCAAAGTAGTACTCGTCACAGAAGACGTGGTAGGAGTAGCGCAGCTCGCTCTGTTCTCCAAAGTGCACGTCCTGGGACCAGTCTTCTCCAATGGCAAGTCTCCTTCTGGTCGCCAAACGGCTCACGAGGTTGTTCTGGTTGTCTGCAGGGGTAAAGAAAGTTGTAAAACAAATACCCTTCCGCAAGATATGTTGGTTTGGCTTAAATAGGGTCAGTTATTTAAAACAACCTACCTGTGTATTCAGTGGGAGATTCAGCGTTCCAGGCTTCAATGATCAACGAAAATGTTCCCTAAAAACAGGAGGGGGAAAGCGCATCAGTACTTGGCAAGTTCGAGATCAGGGATGTGTAGCGGACGTAAACTATGAATATTTTAAACGGGTATATGAACTCCAGCACCACTGTTTGTGTAACTGATATTCTTTATTATTTATTTACCGGCCACTTGAAGTGGAAAGGCACCCTGATGGGAGCGCTGCTGGAGATCGAGGTGTGATCGGCTCTGATGACATTGGTCTGTCCGGTACCAAAGGTGCAGGGCGGCTCTGCGGAGATGACATCCTCCGGGTGTTTCAGGCAAATTCTGAAAAAAATATGACAGTCCCTGTGTCTTCGACAGATCCGCTGCGCGGTGTGGAAGGAATGAATCTTCAGCTCAAACACACCAGAGGACAAAACCTGTAATGAGAAATAAATAAAATAAGATATCACGGCGTAAAGACGTCTTCAGGGTGTTATTTGAGCATAAACTGAAGACAACTTACAACGTGCACTAAGGCCAGAGCCAATAGGCATCTCAGATGCAAATGTGCCATTTTTCCTGAAGTTTGCTTTTCCAAGTTTAAAGTTTGGAGCTCCTCATTCGCCGTGCGTCACAATGCCAGACAGATAGATCACTGAAGGATGCTGTCACAGTGGAGAGGAAATCTCTCAAATATTTTTCATCACTCTTAAGTCTGTTATCTTTTCAGGGTATCCTGAGACCTCTTGGTAGTCCTTTCCTTTGTCCTCTCACCTCTTATTGGCACTCGTCTTGTTTGGGTTCTGGTGCGTAAAGGCGCAGAGCGGTTTTATATCCTCTGATCTGCGTGTCACAGGCAAAGAGGTGGAGCCGTGGCAGACCTCAGGGGAGTAGATTTGCATCCAGACACAAGGGGCCTGCTTAGGGATTTAGAGAACACTCGTTACATCTGGACAAAGTTCTTTGGAATATGCATTAGAAGCTGGTACATGAAGATACGTTTATCAAGTTTGTACGATTCTTGATCAGCCAGGAAAAAAAGCAAGCCGATGCAGGTGATGGGACTAGATTGTCACAAATAGACAATAAAGTCAGTTTGATAACAAACGATCCAACTTTTGTTTGGAGTTAGTTTTAAATCAGAACTTCTTTTCTCTCTGAAAGGATTTTTTTCTTCTGTATTTAGAATTTTGTTGCAGTTTTAATCAAACGCACTCCAAAGCAATCAAGACCTCCCACATGAATCATGACCGTGGGCTCTTCGCCATTTTCCTAGCTGTATATCATAGTTTAGAAAGTGTTTTATACATACACTAAAGATCAGAAGGGAGCAAAGAATAGTATTCAACCTTCTAATTGCTGTGGCGCGTGTGAGGTGACAAAGAGTGGGCAGGTTCCGGATAAGCGCGCATTGTGTGTGTAGCGGTCATTCAGACTTCTGTTGTGCTCTTGTGTCACAAGAAAGAAGGCACACGCGCGCGCGCGCGTGTGTGTGTGCAGGCGTAACCAGGGAGTCGTTGAGACTCTCTGTTGCCTTTGTCTGAACCTCATGCGAACAGCTGTATGATAATCAGCTGCACATGATCCGCCTTGGGGGGTTCCAAACCCGGCTATTGTCTCCTCAAAGCGTCTTCTTCCACTGCGCGGGCGCGCACAAACCACTAACCCCTTATTGATTTAAGAAAAAACTCCGGTCTGTTGCCGAGTCCCGCACCTGTCGCAGGAGAGTAAACACACCTAAACTGTTAGCTTTAGACCTTGAACTGATCCTACCATTGCCACCGACCTTTATTGTTATCCATTTTAGTAACCAGTTAATGTTTTAGTTCAAGTAAGTGTTAATGCTATCGAAGCTGTAGAGAAGCACAAAATAAAAATGTGGCAGCTTGACTGTTTATTAATATAAATACTTGTTTGAAGGTGAGTTAACCGATTCTTCATCCCAGTGCTTCAGTTCCAAAATCACTGTCACTACAGTGGATTGATGAGTCACTGTAGCACAAATTAACAATATTAATAATGAATAAATAATATAATATATAAAATCTGACACATGATTCCACCATGGTAACCCCAAGGCATTTCAGCTACGTTCATTATTTTTTCATTTTACAGACATGTCAGTTGGTATATGTGTGCTGTGACGGGGGCTGGACGACGGGTGGATACCTATTGATATTAAAATGAGAAAGGGGAACGCGTGCCTGAAGTGCCCCCCTGAATATCCTGGCACGCTTCTCTGCAGATAAAAACGAGCACAATACGGAAAGGAAACATCTACATTGTGTTTTTTCGGATTTCTGAGTAGCTTGTCAGTTCTTCAAACTTTTAAATAGCAAAGCCCAGAACAGCGATTCTAAAAGCGCAACAAAGGTCCTCCTTTAAAATATCGACAGCCTTGGATAAAAGGACGATTTAGCGATAGTTTGATTGGGCAGGTGTAACCCCTTAACCGTATGCCTGTAGGCCAAATAAATCCTGCTTGGACAGGAGAGGAGTTGTTGTGTCATCTTTAACTTTCTTGTCTGTTTGAATTGTTATCTGTTGCATCCATCCAACTTAAACCATCTCAGTTTTATGGGGGAAAAAATTCTCGTTTCAGTTAACTGAGGAGTACACATGAGGAGGAGGTTTGTAGGTTTATCGTTTTTGTAATCTGTGGTGTTTTTAAAGTTGGCACTATGCGCTCTCCCGACTTGGCCCTGATTGCCAGCTATCACCTCGTTCCAAACTTTTCAACTGTTTGTTTTGTTTTGTTTCTAACACAAAAAATAAACACATTTATGGTGAGAATAACAATGTATTTATGATAATCATGATATTTAAACATTTTGTATCTGGTAAATATTTCATATGTGATAATATCGTAACTCAGAGGCGACAAACAAAGAAAGATAATCTATCATGTTTACAGTGCAACTCACAACAAACTGTATAACAAGCTGTAGAGTATAGGGATATTTTGCTGCTATTATTTGCTGCTATTTTTATAATCATCATTACCATTCCATTAATAACACTATTGATATTGCATTCAGATGTTCAAACATATTGGTATCATATTAGCCTTTATTACAGGTCCAGTAAGAACCACTTTAAACTGTTGAGTTGAATCTATAATCCTAAATGCTTTTGAATGCTTTTATAATCTTAAATGTTTAAATGCAGACTGCATTGTGAGAGGAAGTATACTCTGTGCCAAAATGAGACAGGAAACTGCATGCTTTGCAAAAGTGAAACCGAAAGCAAAGTCTGAGTGCAAGTATTTTGAGCAGGTTATGAACAATCAGGTTATTCTTTAGTATCTTTTATGTATCTATATCTTTTGATTAAGCTTTTAGTAGAGGTTCTTGATTAAAACATTTATTCAGTAGATTACATATACATAGTTTCAGTTCGGTTATCACATATATGAGAGTGGCTTCTGTCTCTCTGTCTGGTGAGAGGTCAGGAGCTAGTCGGCGAGGTGAAATAGGGAGCAACTGTGGTTAGCACCCTATTTGGTTAGCACATACACACACATACAGTTAGAGAGGTTCATTTGTAGGTGAAAGTTTAAGCATGTTTTGCTAGGGTTGCAGTTTTTATGTTGGTGTACGTGACGGTTTGTTGCGGGGACTGCACCTGGAAGAAGATGGAAGCAAATGTTCTTTTAAAATGTGTCAAAAGTCAACTGGGGGTCTGTGATTTTGATTTGATGTATGCTTGTATTGTGTTTATTTGACGCTTGAGGGGGCGTTCTAATACCCCGATGTATAAAACTGTATCCTGAAGTTTTGGGGATGAGATTTTGATGCTGTCTGCGTACAGGGTCAGCTCATTCTCCCACGCGTGTGTTTCATTAAAATCTTCGTTGACTCCACCTGACAGGGTCAGTGTGTTATTCCGATCTCCTACACCTCTCTCGTCCTTAAAATGAACCTTAACAAAGCCCAGATTTGAAAGTTGAAATTTTGGTCTGGAACATATTTCTACCAGTTTTATGCAGGATGATTTACAGGCTTTAACGTGACAACTCAATATTTGTGTGAGAAAAACATCATGTACCGCACAGTGGAAACTTCTGCTGTGGACCTGGCTGCACATAGAAATGTCCTTTCAGCCCCATCCCTTTGAGATCAGACTCAATGTAACATACAGGTGACTGTAATGCAGTCACCTGTATGTTATATATATTTTACTGATCACTGAAAAGTACAAATCCATATAAATCCTTGGTTCTGTACACGTTTGCTACCTAAATTTTAGAATCATCAGGACCAAACACTCATGTTTGTGGACGGTGGGTAGAGACCAGATTTGACCTGCGGGTGTTGATTTTGACTCGTGCTGTTAACAATTTTGTAATTGTTCTTTTTGTATAAACTTTTATTTTAGGTCGAACTCATTTGTCCAAAAAGGCGAGACAATAAAGTTTGAAATCAGTTTAACTTCTTGATGCTTTCAAAAAATCCCCATTGATATAACAATTATTTTGATTCTGGGATTTTTTTATTTTTTTTACCATGATGATCACAAAGTGAGAATACAAAACGGCAGAGAAAATGATCAAATATCTGTGCCTCAACTGGTTAACTGAAAAAAAAAAAGCCATCCTTCTGCTGATGTGTGTCAGAAGTTAGAGCCCATAAATAATGCAAAACATCAGAGTTGCAGTTGTTTGTTTTTGTGCATGTATCAGATGCTCTGTGTGGTTTTATGTCATGAAGCAAAGCATGTGTGGAACACCTGTTCCTGTACATCAGATCATATGTCCATCCTACAACCCTCGTGTCACACAGACATGACAATTACCTTATCTGTTGTTCCTCTGAGTGAGACAGCAATGTTCTTTAATGTGTGCACTCTGAGCGTATACAGTATCTGCATCCTCCTGCAGATGCTGCAGGAGGATGCCTGTGTCTTTGTGTGGGGAGCAGATGGACAGTGCACCCTCACTGCTGTTGTCATCTGTATTACTTGCGAGGGTGTGACATGAACGTGCCACAGGGCATGGGAACCAAAGAAGAGTTATGTCAGCCCCCACCCCGGCCGCCGCGGACCTCCCATTAGTTTGAGTGGTCGGCATCTGCTTCGTCTATGGCCCCGCAGCAGCTTGGAGATCCTTCTCCCTAAGGACTCTTGAAGGGAGGGAGCTGCTGCAAATCTGACTCGCGCAGGTTCTCAGGGGAGAAGTCAGCCGGTTGTGGCCACTTCTGGAGTCCCGTCCTGTTGTCTGACTGCACAACAATGAGAGGTACGGGATGGATGTGTACTGGGTTGTGATGTTCTGTTTGTGTGCAGCCTCTAATTTTATGCATGCCATGTGACTTATTGGTTTATCTCATTAAGATGCTGGATGCACTGCTGGGTACCAGAAAACCCTTGCCACCTCCCCACTGAATAAATGTATGAGTCAAAGAGGTGTGAGATAGCTGGAAGTGTATTATGAGGCAAGTCACTGGCCAAAACTAACAAATATACAGTATCTTCTCATCTTTACAGCCTCCAGGTCATGAAATGAGCTTTTTAAAGTTTTTTAGGAAATGTACTTCTCATTTGCTCAGGACATCTGTATCTGCTTACTTCCTCCAGGCTGTGTAGCTTGTAATCCTTTTAGGCCCCAAACTTCTCCTTTCATAGCTGCCACAACATTCAATTATTTCCTTTGTGCTGATCTACATTTCTTAATATCATTCCAGGCAAGTCATATTAAACAACGATTTATATTTATTTATTTATTTATTTATTTTTACAAAAATACTTCATAATCATTTAGATGTTTAAAATAAAAATGGAAAGGGCTGGCATAAATTACATTAATCCATACAGTTTGGTAATGAAAAACACTCGTTTGAATGGGTATTTGCAGTGCACGCTCAGTTTAATTATTTGGTTCACAGTAGTTTAGTTCTGCTTCTGCAGCAATCATGGTGACCATCCTGAGTGAGGAGGACCCTGAGCAGGTGGCTCTATGCAGGTCAGACTTTGGGAAATGCAGCTCATGTCTCCTTGAAACTAAAAGAGGTCATTCATCAGCTCATGCAGCTTTAAAGCATAACCCTGCTTCAAAATTGCAAAACAAATGAAAACAGGATATTCTGTCCTAGCTGTCCTAGTGTGTGGTGAGTTGATCAATCCACTTCTGCACCCAGAAAAAAAAATTCTCTCCTGTTTTCTCCATGAGTATACTATTTGTAAATGGTTTTTGATTTTGGTTAATTTTCAGTTTTTTGGTTTTCCTGAGTAGCACAGTGACTTGAGTTGAATGCCCTCCTGTCAAAGTTGGTTACTCATCCAGTTCATGTGGTCTGCTGTGGGCCTTCATGTAATTGCAAATAATAATAAAATATTTCTACAAACAGCTGGAAGAGAAATGGAAGACTCAGTGAGTGCTTTTTAAAAATATATGTATGTGCAAAACTGAGAAAGATTCACTGAGAAAAGATTTAAACAAAACATAAAGTATATTTAAATTATTACATTATAAAAAAAATACAGTAAAATAAAATAAAAAAAACCCAGATTATATAGATAATCCATCACAAGGTCAGCTGTAAATATTGTCTGTAAAAAGAAAAATACCTTATGTGGAGAATTTATCAAATATAGAACTTAAGAAGCACAAAATAGATGTAAAAGTACAAGAATAAGAATAAGTTACCATCTGTTAAGGAGTTTTCTAAATAGAAATATTGCAGTAAATTGTTGGTTAGGGTTTAATATGCTGATGATAAGTACTTGTGGCAATATCAGGAACAAAGCATGTTTATGCACGTTTTCATGTGTTCAGTTCAGGCTTTGAGGTGAGGAGGAAAGGAGGGAGGAAACAGAGCAGCGGCGGAGGAAGGAATAGACATAATCAGAAAAGAGATTATGAAAATCGTTTAACATTTGGTTAAACGTTGTACATTCATTCCACCCATTTATTTCTAAGAGATGCTAATCTGAAAATGCAGTCCGAGTGTGCTCTGGTTCATCTTGCCTGTTTCATGAAAGTGCACGTGGCAGGAGCCGACCTCTGCACTCTATCATCAGGGTTTTCTTTGCTAACGTGCTAAAGCAGTTATTAAGAATTTCTTCACACTGCACTCTAGCTCCTCTACATCAAACATGTTGCCCAATATGGTTAGCAAGAGAAAACTTTTCTACTTAATAATGCTATTTCTGTTCACAAAAGAGCAACTGTTAATCTCAGAGCAGGGAAATTAGAGCCAGCAGCAGCTTGTCCAGCACCCTGATCTCCAACCAGTCTCCCGTCGAGGACCTGAAGTTTATCCACAATGAGCATGCACAAACCCGAAACAAAGCTGCTGCTTTCTCAGCCTGACAAGCTCAAACCTTTTCTAATAGGACACAGACACGTCCATGAAATTGAGAATTGAGTGGAATTAAAGGCAAGCCTGTTTCCTCTGATAATGCCTAATTTCCAAAGGATGAAAGTAATATAAAGAATAGATGGGAAGAATTATGACAGAATGGTTTCACTTTGGTCTAATTGATATCAGCTTGTCCTCACAAAATGACCACTGGTTGAGGCATACTACCCTGATCACACCCAATCACATCTAATCTCAGAAGCCAAGCAGGGTCAGGCCTGGTTAGTACTTGGATGGGAGTACCAGGTGCTATAGGAGTTGGGTGTGGCTCAAGAGGTACAGCAGTTACCTCAGCTAAAGGTGAGTAATGAACGTTTTTCATTGGGAGTGACTACAATGGACAGGATAGACATATCAGAGCAACAGGTTGAGATGAAAGGTTTGGAGGCTAAGTTATAGAAGCAAGTTTAGGTGGTTTCTACATGTACGGAGAAGTTAAAGTTGATATATTGGACAAAGGATGTTGAATATGGAGCTGCCAGCAGGAAGACCACAGAGTGGGTTCATGGATGTAATAAAGGAGGGTATGCAGATGGTTGGTGTGACAGAGGTGAAACGGCAACCTCTGCAACTGCAATGGTAAAACCAAATCCTTCACCCATAATATGGAGTTACTAGTAGGTGGTTTAATTTGGAATAATTTGATACTGAAGTAATATCACACAGGAGTAGACTCTCTTCTCTTATATTCTATAATTTCTCTCTGATCATTTATTTTATTCTCGTTCTTTTTATTAATAACATCTTATTCATATTCATCTTTCTAACACTTTCACAATTCCACAGAGTACAACAGCAATAATACTGCAGCTGCTAGTATTTACTGACACTTGTTCCCTCCTCTGCAGGTTGTGTGTCCATGGTAGTGTTCATAATGCTGGTAAATTAAGTCCTGGGGACATGCAGGTTAAACAGGTTAATATGAGGGTGACTGTCTTCGAAGTTCTTCTAGAAAGAAATCTGCCCACTCTGTGAGAAAAATGAAGAGTTTGATCAAAAAAAGGGAAGCACATAAAAAACAGCCCGAGTTCCTTTTAATGGGTGCAACCTGTTATTTTCTTTGTATAACTTCACAGATCCAGTTTATGACTATAAACCTTTTATATGGTTTTAAAGAAAATTTTAAAAATTGCCTTAATATATGGAAGGAAGAAATCTGTGTCCCCGATCAAGTCCCAAATCCTTCCCGAAACAACGGCCGCGATGAAGTAAATAAAAGTGAACTCTTTGGCTTAGCAGCAGATGCATAATTATGCTTTTGTTAGGGCACAAAAGAAATCATGATAATTATCTAAACCCGTCCAAGCTGAGCAGCAGCTCTGGCTTCCTCCAGTCCTACCTTTCCACACTTAGCCCTGCAGCAGCTTCAGTGGCAGATGGGAGATGAAAGGGGGAGCTGGATGAACGAGGGAATGAAAACAGGTGTTGGTGAAAACTGAAGAAAAGGAAAGGCCAAGGGGTCAACTGGGGCATTAGAAAGGGGGAGTAAACTTACATATAGACTTGCAGAGGGACAGATCGATGGATAGATTTTCTTTTCTTTTTATCCTTTTCAATGTGCCTCTTGAAATCTGTTGTCTTGCCAAATGGTGAGCGGCTCTGCAGAAATGTGAACATTTACACTATACCTAGAAAAAGAGTGTGTTTGACTAACTACTTTAACTAAAGACTGTTACAGTGTTTCAGCAGCTATACTGTTCAAAGTAAGTAGTTCTCATATTCTAAAATATAAAGTCTAGTATATTATTTGATCAAACCTTGTTTGTTTTAATCTACCTTTTTTATTATATGGGTCACAGCATTTTTTACCTTTGACATTCATTCTTCTGACCACAATGCACCATGTCGTGTGGAATAGTACAGAGAAATCCAGCTTATGAAGGTATTTAACAACTGAATGGAATCGTGTGTAGATTTAGTGTACCCTCCAATAAGTCATACTTTATTCTCAAAGAAGAAGAGGGGGGGTTGGAATCTGGCAGAATAGTTTTATAGGCACTCAAAGTGAATAAGGTCTTTTCAGAAAGGCTTAAGTCTCAGTTTTAAGGGCTCCGTAAAGGAACTGAAGGTGAAAGACCCGCTCACAATGTGAATACAGCTGCCTATTCAGGACCCCAGCCCCCATCTAGACACAATAATGCTGCCCCCTACCACTCAGCGATGGAGGAAACGGCATCAGATTGTTGAACTCCTGCTGGATCCCGCCCTCCTCCCCTCCCTGCTGCGGCATGCCGGCCCAGCCCTGGCAGCTGTTTAACCAACTGAGGCAGAAGGGCTGCAGGAGAACAATGCAGTTTGACTTAACCATTCATCTTTCTCTCTCTATGTGTATGTGTGTGTCAGTATCTGTCACTTCATTTAATTAGGAGAAGCCCTCTATAAATGAGGCTACCACCACCCCAACATCTGACAATGCTAGGCTGCATATTTATGCCAAAAGACAGAAACTTCATTACGCTCATTAAATCTGTCAGCGGAGAGATGGAAATTCATGTTTTAGTCTACAGTAAACAACAGAGCATGGATTTATTGGGATACATTCAGTTTATTTCTGTCAATCCCAAAAGAAAGTTTGGAGCACAGCCACAATAATGCAGTACATGTGCACTGACTTATAAACTGTTTGTGTTCTATCTTGTCTTCTGTAAAGGTTTCAAGAGGTGTCGTGTACATAAAGTTAACATTCTTCTTATTGTTGTTGTTGTTGTTGGAATGATCCACAAACTAACAAGCTATTCTGATAGCTTCACACAGTTGTTTCCATATAAGATGCATTTGCACATTGATGTAGAGAATGCTTATACAAAATAAGCAAATTGTCATCATCTCAACACAGACCATCCTGGACAATCAGTGCAGCAGAGCCCCCTGCTGCTACATCTGTACTCCTGCAACACTTGCTGGGTGTTTCTGTTGACACCGCTGGTCTGCACTGTCAAGATTTAGTGAGAGCTATTTAAAGATGACACAATCTTGGGTGATAAAATATTACACATAAATGATAAATCTTTAAATGTATTTCTAAGATATTTAAGCTACTATGTGCAACAGCACTACTGTAATTTCCTGAGGGAAGAACATTCAGTGGAAATGACCCATATTCGCTAGATGTGCCTCTCTGACTTAACCTTCTTTCTCAAAGTCAAACACAACATGACGTTTCCCATTTGACACACTGCAAGAGATCAACCAAGCATCTCAGTTGTGCTAGTCATCAGAATAGGACTTTCAGGGTGTAATTTAAAGATGGTAGCTTCACTGGAAGCACTAAGTTCCTGCACAAAAGGACACTTGGAAATTGTAGAGTGTTTGCATGTTATAGATCACAGCTCAGAGGCTGGCTTATGTTCTGTTTAAATACACCAGTTTATTATATTTTTAAAAGAACTTAGTGAAATTTTCATATTCAAGTGTTCATGTTTGCAATGTAAAAAACCAAAATCAATCACAAATAATATACTTACTTGTATTTTAAAAGTATCTAACACACACCACAGTTAGCGCTCAGACATAAAGACCATATAATGGTCAAGTGCAGACATCCACTCACCATTACAGTACACATGATAATCTCCAGACATAAAGTAAGGGAAACGTACAACATAAGGACACACAAACGCATTCTGAGAACTTTTCAGAGGCTTTAAACAAGTTGTTTTATCAATAGAAAATGTGGTGGAGTCTCACTGTCAGTAGCAAAACAAAAAACTCTCCATGTTCTTTCTTTATGGCTAATATTGGTTGTTTTTGCAATCCACTTTCATACAACCACACAAACAGTAATTCCAACGATACAATGAGTCTACCAATAGTTTTAAAATATAACCACAGAAAATCTGCTGATTTAAAAACCACAGGTGAAGTCCAAAAGAACCGAGAAGTTCCTGCACCTGAAGGTCATGTATGACGTCAGTGAGATAACAGACCCTCATCTCCATGTGTCACTGCTGTTATAACGCCGGCCGTCCATTCAGTTTGTCATGCATGAGTGCGATGGCTCCACCTGTGAAGTCTCTGAGCACCTGCACCGTCTCCCGCTGGAGCTGCAGCGACTCACGCACAAACTCCTGCTGAGTCTCTGCCAGCTGCTGCACTGACTCCGACAGAAGCTCCAGGGAGCGCGACACAGTCTCCAGCAGGATGTTAGTGGCATGCTGCTCCTGAAGGCTCAGCGATGCACTGTGCAGCATGCTGTCTCTCGTGCTCTGCGAGGACTGACCGGGCGCCGGAAATGCAGCCGCAGATGCCGGTGGTCCAGTAGACGTGTGAGGTTGCGCTTGTTTCTGGGTGCTGTTGTTAGCTTGGTGATCGTCTTTTGGCTTTGCTGTCTGAGTTGAAGGAAGCATATCGTCTCTTTGTTCATCGTCCGAGTCTCCAAATGCATTTTCAGTATCTGAGAAAAATAAGACACATCAGCATTTTCTAAGTACTAACATAAGTCAGAAAAGCAATTTCTTGACAGCTCACCTTCTGCTGGAGGCACCTCATATTGCACATCAAAAGAGGGCTGTGACGAGTCCCCTGCAACATTAACAGTTCATATAAAACTAATTGCAGGAATGTGAAAAAAGACACTGCATGCAATAATTTATAGGATGTGTGTGTGTGTTCACAATGCACTCATGTTTAGACTGAAATGAGGTCAATATGTGACCCCCTTTGCTACCTGACTGTCCTATCTTGCAGGAAGAAGGTGGAGGCATAGGTGTCATGTCCAACCCGCCATTAGGAGAGCTCTGCATTGCAATCATATCATCCTCATCCAATTCTTCTTCCTCCTCTGGCACATCGTCGTCTTCCCCCAGCGGGCCGAAGTCACCGGAGCTCTGCTCCTCATCGTCCATCTCCAGTATCTGGAGGACTATTTTCTCTGTCTGGTTAAGATCCCGGGAAAGGCGTGAGTTGAGGCCTCTGTTGGGCACTGTCCCCGACCTCATAGCAGCCACTTTCCGTTTTGTGTCACACTTTAGGTCAGACCACTTCTTGATGACTTCTATGACCTCACGTTGGCACTCTCCAATCTCATTGACCCGTGCAGTAATCTCTGCCCATGTGCGCTTTTTCATGTCTGTTGGCACACCACGATTGAATTTGCCTTTGGGAATGAAAAAAGAAATCCTGTCACTGTTAGTGACTGCATAAGATTAAAGTTATTATAATTCAGAAATTCGCACTCAGTTCTTGCATACTTTGCACATTTAAATGTTTCAATTACCTCTGCTGGTAACGTTTTTCATGACCAGCCACATCACACTCATTTATTCATTCTCCAGACACAATCTTTTCAGAAAGAGCTGAATTAAAAAAATCCTAAATGCTGTAAGCAACTGATAAGCTAATACATACCCACAACAACCATACGGTGCTTCCTAACTTCATCCAGCAATATGTGGACTTCACTGAAAGAGAAACGAGCCTTTCTTTTCTTGAAGCGTGTCACACTGTCTTGATTGTAGTATATGGGTGAAGACATTCTTCACACACTGTGTCGGTAGGTATCAAGCTGCTCTGAGGTCTCTGCTGTGCTTCAGCTCCTCCAGGTGTCTGATAGAAGGCTCAACAGTCTGATTAACAACAAAGTGTGGACGGTAAATCGTGTCTTGTCTCTCTGATGTGAGTTTAATGTTAGATTAACGGTTATACAAAAACAACTGGCATGATGAAAGGTCAGATTAGTAGTATTCATAATCTGTTATTCTCCTGCATGTTTAAAAGAGCCACGGACACCTCTGGAGCTCGAGTTAGTCGATAAGTTAAACTCATAATAAACTAATATAATTAAAATTTAAGTTGTAACATACACAGCTTTCAAGGTTAAGCAGGAAAATAGCTCAGGCACAGCTTTACACTATCAGCTCTGGAAGAGTGAATGAACAATGGAGGATGCTGTGCTCACTTCACACATGCGATAGCATAGTTAGCTTGTTACATTTAGAAGCCACTCGAAACTACTTGCTAAGGATACCTTTACATATCGCTCGTTATTCTATTGAGCTCTGTCATCTCCCATTACAGTACGCTGAACACTTAGCTAGCCTAAAGTAAAATTACAAAATATCCACTATGCTAGCTATATGCACCAAGGCAACGTTAGCTAACGCTACGCTTAGTAATGGCTAACAAACACGTTATTAAAACGCAACCTCACCTCAAGAGGTACATGCCGATAGCAGAAATAGCTAATGAGATTATGAACATACCCCCGAGTTAAATAAATTGGGATTTAGTCCGGAAACGTGAAGATAAACTTCCTTATCGTCAAGATAGCAATTGTCAAGTTACCCGCTGTGACGCCATCACTTCACAATTTGTCTCCGGTTAATATTAACTACATAGCTAAGTAAAGCCTATTGACGAAAACAGGGGCATTAGAATGGCAATTCAACCTTACCTATTAGTGTTTGGTTCACATCTAACATATAGCGACGACAATCATTCATCTGTCTATTTAACTGTTGAGTTTTCTAATCTATTTTAGAGCTGTGAGACTTTTATTTTGAAGGCTCTAGCCGAATTTCGGTATCGTTTGCTAGCTTGACTGAAATATAAACGGTGGAAATATGGATGTGTGTCCCAGAGCAACGTGATCTCAGCAGAGGTGGCAAAAGTACACACAGTCTGTACTTAAGTAGAAGTACAGATACTTGTGTTAGAAAATACTCCAGTAAACGCTGAAGTACTGATTCCACTTCTTTACTCAAGTGAAAGTGAAAAAGCACAATCTCTGAAATGTACTCAAAGTCCGAAAATAAAAAGTAGCTCCTTGAAAGACAATTATACCATCTATTTTTATGGACAAGTAACTCTGCTCTATTAATGTCATACAAATACAATATTAGAATAGAATACAATAGAATAGCCATTTACTGTCATAATATATATGGACAACGAAATTGTGGGTGCTCCACACCAACCGTGTCAGAATAAAATATTAATTATTCAGACATATGAGAATACAAATGTTATTTGAATCTAAATACTAATTCTAATGAATGTGCTTAGCTTGAATGTGTTATTTAGGCCACAAGAGGGTGACTTTGCCTCCACACATAAAAAGAAAAATAAGTACAGTTAGTAGTTACAGAGTCTTC
The DNA here is from genome assembly GCF_036321145.2 of Pelmatolapia mariae. Taxonomy (NCBI): domain Eukaryota; kingdom Metazoa; phylum Chordata; class Actinopteri; order Cichliformes; family Cichlidae; genus Pelmatolapia; species Pelmatolapia mariae. The sequence continues at coordinate 33,606,290 of NC_086236.1, read as the reverse complement.
CATTTGCTACACCAACAGTATACTGTATGATGTCTTTATACTAGATGGTATAAAGTTGGTATAACAATTGAATTCGGTAAATGGAGCTCAGAATCATCAGCTTAAATGTAAATTAATCACACTTGATGTAAACCAGCACTAACCACCGCAGCCACTGTGTAGCAGTCAAACACAGTGTTTTACTGTGAATTTACCATTTTAATGCAAACTAACCTTTTTATCCTTCACAAACTACAGAGTATTTTCATGTAACCCATAAAATACATCATCTGGATGTAATGTTTTCAGTCAATCACCCAAGTGACTTCCTGAGTCTCAGATGAATGCAGGTTTCCCCATCCTTATAAAAAGTACATTGCATATTCACTGAAACTAGCACCATGGGCAAACAATGAGATCAGTTTCTTGATCATTAATATGCAAATTGACATGACCCTTGATCAATGGCCACTGATCAATGATCATTAGTCAATGGGCAGTTGGGGAATGGCTGCAATCACAACATTGTAAGATGGTGAAAGATGTACCCTTAGGACCCCTCCTCGATTCAGAGATGGTCTTTCCCTTTTCACCTAGTGGCCTCCTTGACTCCCCACTCAAACCAGCGTTCCTCCCTGTCCAGGATGTGTACATCCTCATCCTTCTCCTTTATGTCAAGTCATGACATTTTGCATATTAATGACCAAGAAACTGACCTCACAGCCCATTGTTCAGCAGTGTGTTGTCTGATTTTGTTGAGCTGATAGAAATGTTATGTCGAGTAGAAATGCTACTCCGTTCATGCTTACTCCTCATCTGTAGTGCTAGCTAGAAGCTGACTACAACATATGCCTACTTTAACCTACGAGTATAAACGCTGTAAATGATACCACTGAGCCTAAAGTACTGAGCCTGTTTTGAAAATGGAAGTAGTTGAAAGTACAGATATTTGTGTTAAAATAAAGGGAGTAAAAGTAAAAAGTTGTCAGAAAAATAAATACTCAAGTACAGATACCTTAAAATTGTACAGCAAGAAAGAATTCGCACTTTGTTACTTCCCACCTCTGTTTCTCAATCATATATTTCTGACTCCTTAAAGTAGGCGGCATTAGTACTTAAGCATCCCATCATGCAAAGTGTTTATTCTGAGCTTTGCAGAATCATTAATTTATTTTAATTTTAATAAGGTTTGCACAAAACTTCAAGGAAATATTTGACAAGTCTCAGTTTCACTAGTTTGTTTTTGCCATGACAACCTTGTGGATCTAGAGAAAGCATATGATAGGGTGCCAAGAAAGGAAATGTGGTACTACATAAGTCAGCAGTGGCAGGGTAGTAGTAACGGACATGTGTGAAGTCAGTGAGACAGTGTTGAGGTGTGCATTATGAGCTGGGATCAAGATGGGGGTGGGATTTCATCAGGGATCTGCTCTGAGCCCCATCTTGTTTACAATGGTGATTGACCTCTTTAACTAATGAGGTCAGGTAGGAATCTCCATGGACTCTGATGCTTCCAGACAATATTGTTATGAGCATAGTAAGCAGGTGGAAGAGAATCTGAAGAGGCAGAGGTATGCCCTGGAAAGAAGAAGAAGAGTGAAAGTCAGTAGAAGCAAGACAGAATACTTGTGGGAACGAGAGGAAACAGCTGGAAATGTGAACATGCAAGGAGTAGAGGTAGATGAGTTTAAATACCTGAAGTCAACTATCCAAAGCAACAGACAGTGCACAGGTGAGGTGAAAATTAGACTACAGGCAGGATGGAGTTGATGGAGATGAGTGTGACAGGAGCTCAGGTGCAAGAGTAAAAAGGAAGGTTTATAAGATGGTGCTGAGAAGGTGGAGAAGGAGGCTGAGCAGTAGGTGGCAGAGATGAATATGTAAAGGTTTTCACTGGGAGTGACTTGGATGAACAAGATTAGACATGAGTACTTTACATCAGAGGTACAGCTCGAGTTGAGTACTTTGGAGACAAAGTTAGAGAGACAATGCTGAGATGGTTTAAACACGTGCAGAGGGAGAGTGGAGATAGTGAACAAAAGGTGGTGAATATAGAGCTGCCAGGCAGGAGGAAAAAGTAAGATCTCAGAGGTTTATAGATGAATGAACGCAGTAAAGTACAGCATGCAGAGGGTCGGTGTGACAGAAGAGGATGTTGGAGACAGAGTGAGATGGAGTCAGATTGTATGCTATGGCAACATCTAAAGGGAGCTACATAAAGAAGAAGATTTTTGCCATGCTAACATTTCATCCTTGTGGCCTGTATCCAAACCAAACATCAGAATGTGGAAGAAAGGTGACGTAAGTGACTGTCAATGTTAGTGCCAAACAGGCTGGTCTGAGTATTTTAGAAACTTCTGATCTAGAGATTTTTCCACACAGCCATTGTCAGACGTTGTCAGATCTAATGAGTCTCAATTACAAGAGGGTCAGAATTTGGCATAAATGACTGCATGGATCCATCCTGCCTCGTGTTCCTTTAATGACCATAATGTGCTCATCTTCTGATCACTGTCAGCAGGATACTGGTCCATGTTTTAACATGACAATGAGTTCACTGTTTTCTAACTGCCTCTGCAGACACCAGATCTCAAACCAATTTGGGATGTGGTGGAATGTGTGATGCTGTCAAGTCAAATCTCTCAGAAATGTTCTTAGCACCATTAAGAATAAAGGCAAAAGGTGGCCCAAGCCAGTAATAGAGACTGAATATGAGTAAACAGCATAACTATACGCGTTAGAATTCCTTCAACTGCTTCTGTCCTCTGTCACATTACCGAGAAGTGCCAATGAAGTCATCCATGTTCATGGATTACTCTGCATCAACTCTCGTGCAGATATATTTTATCTTCATGTGTTCAAAAAATACAGTTCCAGAACAGGTTTGTCTTTTTTTTTAGTTCATTCTAATTCATCTTCTTTTTTCTTTTAAATGCAGATGAATGGTGTGCAGCTTGTTAGTCTTTTGTCTTTATGCCAGCCTTGAAGAAAGTGAATGATGTTAAGGGGCCGATTTACTAAAGGATCCTGCAATCACCCACCACACTTGTCTTTGAAGATATCAGTGTTTTATATTGCCAAAAACCATTGTTGATCTTCCCAGAATATCCTAAACCACTGATGTGACCACTCCAAATAATCATGCTCTCTCTGATTAAACAGTTTTGATTTTGCAGCTTAAGGAATGGCCTCTTTTATCTGCATAAAGAGCTCCTTTGACCACATATTGTGGATTCACACAAAACAGCTTTCAAATTCCCCTTGTATGTTTTATTCAGTGGCATGTTAATTACTTAAATGTTAAAAAAAGATCCATTTAGGATGGGTATGACAAATCTGTGTGTGTGTGTGTGTGTGTGTGTGTGTGTGTGTGTGTGTGTGTGTGTGTGTGTGTGTGTGTGTGTGTGTGTGTGTGTATTAGTAAGGGTGTCAAACGTAAGGCACAGGGGCCAGAAATAGCCCGGCAAAGACTTCAATCCAGTCAAATAGAAGGCTTTGGAAAATAACTAGCACATCAATTTTTGGAATTTCAACTGTATCTGTAGAAGTCTTACAAGTTTTGGGGCTGATAAAGACCTCCCACATAGCCATTCAAAAATACATTAGTAGTATTAGATAAACAATTAAAAAGTTAAAAGCATTAGATAATCAATGAAATGACAGAAAAGCTCCTGTTTTCTCACCATCTACTAGAAATTGATTAAAAAGAAAAAATATTTTCATCAATCAATAAAAACTACAGAAAGGTCCGGGCAATAACTTACCAGAATTTTTTCTGCAATTTTATGCATTCAACATTTAGGAAACGGAGACATTAAGATCAAAGTGAGTGAGTCTGACAGCTCTGCCTTAGAGTAAATGCATTTTAAACAGTTTTCCAAACAAGAAGCGTGTCTTTGTTCAAATACAAGCATGAAAACCAGAAGATGATGTGCCACATACAGTATACAGAAGGATAGGTTTTTACAGAACTTTGTTTCCACTTTCAGAGTCTAAGATCATTTTGAAGCCGTTTACAAAACATCCATCACTGATTATCTTCTGCTTTAAACTGACCAAGGCGTCACTCTTTAATAACCCACGCAGAGTATTTGTCAGCAGTACACCAATAATAAGACTGACGTATTTAACATGATGTTTTTATTCCAAATGCAGTACAGGTCATTTATCAAGCAAATTCAATAACAGTTTAATGGCTGTGGCATAAAGAGCTGCAGGATTAAAACCTCTTAATAATGGCATTTCACTTTGGGCTTCATGCATTAGTGGCATACAGCATCAGCTCACACACTATGCTGGCATCATCTAATGGAGGCATAAATGATCAGAAAGCTGAGACACAGAAAGCTATGGCAGACTTTCACTTCAAACAGAAAACATGGCACATTAGCCTTTCGAGCAAAGCTCACACCTTTCACATTTTAATGTACATTACTACTATAGATGGAAGATAAAGTCAGCTATGTTGGGTCGTTGCATTAACTTACCATTAAGTGCAGGACCCAGAAAGTACAGGATTTATATGTTTAGAAACCAGGTAGCCATCTAGTGGCCGTAAAAGGCATTCTGATAGTGATAAGATGCAATAACAGTCTATGATGCAAAAGAATGGAGTGTAGAAATCAATAAATCATGCTGTGTGTTCCTACAGTGCTGTAACTCATACATCTGCCTAACTTAACCAGCAAACACAAATCTGTGAGCCAGTACAGTCTCAGTGAGCACAAATCTACAGTCAGAGGAGCTGGGGCTGGTTTCACAAATGCTGAATATAACCCAAGGTTGAAAAGTTTAACATCAGCGGTCTCTTCCATGGCAGAGTCTCAGCAAGGATACGGTGCACATACCTGTTTTATAAAATTAAACCTCTTTCTCTGAGCTGCATGGGTGTGCACAGACTGACAGCCTGTTTATCCTGTTGCTCCTGCTTGCTTAGACACACACCCATAACATTTAGAACTGCAAGGGATGTGGCCACATGTTACATTGTATGGGGTCTCTCTTCAGCCATAACACCTAAAAACACCTCTTGGTTTAGCTGCATGAGTGACAGCAATGATAAGAGCAGGTCAATGGAAAGGTGTTTATTTGTTAATAATAATAATGTCTCTACATAATTTCTTCTGGAAGGAATTTTCAGAGTGACACATCATTCAGCTAGGTGTGAGCTGCCTTTCGGGGTTTTTTGCTGCAACTGTGCTTTGTCCTCTGCTCAGGATGAAACTGGGTGGGACTACTGAGAATTTATGAAATTCTAAAGACCTACATGTTTACTAATGAAATAGGCTACCTGCCCCAACAGGTGTAACAGAACTAACAGCAGCCACAAAGAGTTGTCAACACAGCAGTCAGCGCACACACACCCACACAATTCCTAGAAAGATCTAATCTAGTAGAACGGGTGGAAAGAGGTGTGCGATGCCTAGTCTACCACATCGCAGCTGACCTGTGCTCAGAGAACAGAACTCACATCTTTAATAAAGTGACACCTGAAGGAGGTTTGTGTGTCTTTTACAACACTTGTGCAGCCCACAGGTGCATTCCCAGCAAGGTTTGGAGTTAAAAGGCAGAAAAAGAAGGAAAAAAAAGCCAGCTGACAATCAGGTTTTAGGATAAAAACAACCAATGAGCAAAAACATGTTTCTACCAATTCTCTAGGATATGGTGATTGTCAAATCAGCCCCAGACAAAGAGCAATACTACTTTCACATTACATTTTAAATTACAAATCCCAGGGCGTCAGAAGCAGGATCTTCTTGTGCCATTTAGAAATCTGGGGTGTGAGGAAGATCAAAAGAAAATGCCAAAAAATGGCAGCAATTCAACATACTATCACTTTTACACAACTATGTGGTTTCACAGCTGTCCAAAGCGTTTAGTAGCATTCACCTTTGATCGTCGTCAGCTATGGGCAGCATTCTGCATGCAGCTTTGTTAACAGTGTTTTCCAATCTTTCGTGTAAGTTTTAAGAGCTGTGAAGAATGCCACCACACATTTCCATTAACATGCAATTGTGAAAATAAGCCTGCACGCACAAGGGATTTGCTAACACAGGAAGTTATTGGGATGATGATCTAAATATCTCGAATTGTGTATATAAACAAAGTGGTTCCATGAAACAAGCCGGAGAAACATGATCTGGACTTAAGAGTACATGGTGAGCTGGAGCCACTGAAAAGACACAAAGAGCAAAGAACAAAACAACCAGTCAAATACTTTAAAACGGTCTGAACTGAAGTCAAAACCCACTGATACAAACAACAACTGACATTACTTTACCTCTTGAATATTAACTTTGATGGTCCCGTTGTTATCCTTATCCAAGGTTTTGAAGGCACCTGATTCAGAACAGGTATTAAACTTCCGAGTCAATCATTCCTATCACACTAAACTATAAAGAATTAATTTAGTGATTGGTCTTTAAAATGAAACTTACGGCACATTGCATCCAGCCTTACGAGACAGCCAATGTAGTTGTCAAAATCCATGTTTCCACTTTCATCGCTGTATCTGCGAATGATCATCTGGTACAGCTGACCATTGAGAGGGAAGCCTAACGAAGAGATGCACAACTGTGTGTTACAATTAAACAGTACAACAACGGGTACATGTGCATTATGTCTGGATAAGGCTGTGCTGCTTATATCTCGACACAAGTGGCCTGATACTCATTACTCACAGTGCAACCCCAATTCCAAAAAAGTTGTTCAATGTAAATAAAACTGAATCTAATGACTTGCAGAGCTCTGAAACCCCTTTATTATTCACAACAGAACATAGAAGATATATCAAATGTTTCAACTCAAATGTATCATTTTCAGAAAAATATACCTGTGTGCATGGGTACAAATCAATACTGGATGTCCATGATTTAAATAAAAAACCAGCCATGATGGCAAACGCTCAGGAACACCTCCAGAAATCACTGCCTGTGAACTGCACCATCTACAAATGCAGCTTGGCTCCTCTCTGAGCCAAAGCTTTAAGATGCTTAAAGGAACTCCCCACATCCTCTGGGCTAAAGAGCAGAGACCACCTGGATTATTATCAGCGATTGGTTCAAAAATCTGCCTCTCTGATAGTATGCATTAGTGCCTATGGAACTGGCAGCTTGCACATTTGGAGAGGCACCATCGGTGCTGAAGGTAAATACAGGTTTTATTTACTCCCATCCAGTCGTCTTCATCTTTAGGGCAGGCCTTGCAAGTGAAACAATGTGAGTCTACATACTGTATCCATTCCATTGACATTTTCAATCTTCTATTGTGAACATGCTGCTTTCTGTTTTTCATTACATTTTATACAGTGTCCTAAATTTTTCAGACCTGGCGTTGTAAATGACTAATTATTAAACCAAGCCTCAAAATGTTTCTGGCTTATTAAACTAAACACAAACCTTAACAGCATATACATACAACAGTTATTGTATGCATAGGTATTGTTTTTCCAGTGCCTCTTCTTAGAGGATTAAGTAAATCTTTTCCCTTCATTCTTGTGAAGTGCTGTGGAACCATTTGAACAATGCAGAAGAACAGAAAAATCCTCACCAGCAGCTCTGAAAGCATTAGGCAGCTCATCTGCCCCAATGAGACCGGAGTGATCTGAGTCATAGGCCTTGTACACTCCCTAAATAGGAACAATAGAAGCATTTAAAACATTTGTGGCAACACAGTTTCCTGGTAAGTTCACTGACAACCTAGAAAGGGTAAAAGAAAAAAATGAAAACAGCTGCTTTCACAACTCCCAAGCCATAAAGGTTTAAATTCAATCACTACCATATACAAGTTACAACTTGTATCTCCTTCAACTAAACTAAAAAAATAAAATAAAATAAAAATAAAAATCATACAGATCACATTTCTATGTTGTAAAAACATGGCGGCTAACCAAATTAGGGAGAGGTTTGGCACACTGTGTATTCAAATCAGACCGCCTAAGCAGCTGATGCTGTATAATCTTTAACCTCCTAGGACCTGGCGTCCACATATGTGGACATCACATTTTGGGTTATTTAGACCAAAATACTGAATTTTGCTCTACAAGGGCCTGATATCCACTTACGAGGACATTATACTGCTACTGTTCTATCAAAATGTTAAATGAATATCCTCATATTTGGCTCAAAACAAAAATAAGGTAAAAAAAATAAATAAAATCTGGTAATTCTTTGTTTTTACATTCATCGGGCCCCAATGTGACCAAATATCAAAGAGAAATTAAAAATGCATGCCGTGGAAGAGTTTGGGTCTTAGGAGGTTAAGCCACTAATTCTTCTGTGACCCCCCCGCTGTAAATGGTTAAGCCTGGCCACAGTAATGCCTTAAACTGTGCAACAGAGAAACAGATGTGCAGGATAAATAAAATGAAACTGTACTTGCCTGCCATCTTTTTATATTGTCCCAGAGGTGTTTGAATTCATGAAAGCCAAGTTTTCCGGTGCTGTCAGACTGAAAAAGCGTTAAGGCCAAAAGACAACAGCTTCTCCAGTTAAGCAAATAGTTGCGAAGTTACTTGCACAGTATTTGCACAATGGGTTTTCAACATGCCTTTTCAGTAGGGAATCCACCACATATTACAAAGATCTCATTTAACTGTTCTTTTCATAAACATGCAAATAAGAATGTCAGCTGAAACTTTGTGGTCCTCTCAGTGTTCAACTTCCCAAACATTTTAATGTGATTAATCCTCCCCATCCACTGCTACAACATTATGTTGGCTCAGGAGAAAAAAAGTCTTTAAGTTTGAGTCCGTCAGATGTTTTTTAAATCCACAACTTAGCAATACATGAAGGAATAGCTAAAGCTTTTTGTTATTGTTCAATTAGGACAACGAACAGAATTATATAATATATACCCCTGTCAAACAGCCAACTGCGGACAGCAGAGATGAGCAGTCATTCCTGTCATACTACAACAACCCAGTGAACTATAACGTGCCTATACGTGTGTCACCTATAGTGCCATGTGCGGTGCTATATTACCAGACCACCTTGAACTGTTAAAAATGAACTAAAATGAACAGTTTCGTTGCCTTTCAATAGGCCATTCAGATTTTAACTAACACACTTCTGTATATATAATTTAACAGTGCTCAAGTCGTTTTCAAAAGACATATTTAGACATGTTCAAAGCAACATTTCTGCATTTTGTAAAGTTGCCGTTTTAAATTGTATAATTGCTTAGTGTCATTTTTTTACTTTTACCCAGATATGAACTGTGTGATGGGAGAGGCCTAGAACAGAGAGGGTAAAAGAAAATGTGTATGAAGGCTTCAATTTTTGGGGTTTTCTCTGGATTTCAGTCCACTGCAGCTTTAAGGTTTTATTTGGTCCATAGTCTTAGTAAGCCATAGGTATGAATGGACCTGTTGAGCCAACATATTCCCACTTTAGTTGTCTGTTTCTATTTGTTCTGCATCATTTTTTAAAATTTTGCTGTCAGTGACAGTTCAATACTGTCACCCAGATTATATAAAACACACAGAGTACTAATGAAGGAAAAGATACATCCATGACTGCCACCATGCTCCTGCAAGACTCAATGCTGAAACCATCTGTCTTCAGATCATGATCTAAAACATAACAAAAAAATCTATTAGTAAAAAAAAAAAAAAAAAAAAAGAAAGAAAGAAAGAAAGAAAGAAAGAAAGAAAAAAAGAAAAGAAAAAAGACCCTAAAATGTATATGTATTCTGAAGAATTGAATCATAAGCATAATGAAAATAAGTATGACAAATGCAGACACATCTTACGCTTTGCAATGATTCTGTTCAGGATGTTCATCAGCTCGTTTGGGCTCACTTCCATATCCTACATGACAAATATGGAATATCATTAAAAAACATAAAGAAACCTGCAGAGACACAGCTGTATGGTTTAGCTAAATGACCAAAACAATATCCATATTACTGCTGGGCCATACACCTGATGTATAGGTTTGATTTTTTTTTTTTTTTTTTTTTTAATGAGATGAGTTTTTCAAAAGTTGCATAACATGGCACACTCTTTTATCCACTGGGAAGGGCTCTGGGGCTAAATTCAGCAACAGTATAACAGATGTTCCAAAACAACCCATGACCGAGGGAGGAGCTTGTCAACTGTTTAACAGTTAACAGGTTAACAGGCATTGTGGGTGGAGCTCAAGCAGCTCCTCCACAATGACAGACGGGTTTACTGTGAACACAGTCAGGCTTTTTTTTTTTTTGCCTTAGCTGGCCCAGCAAAACCTAAAACTCCAGCTGGGGATTGAATTTAATTAAATTTAAAGTCGTTTCCTCACATACAAAGTCGTGGATAATCTCGCCCCATCATATCTTAAAGAGGTTGTAGTACCATACTGTCCCAACAGAGCACTTCACTCTCAGACTACTTGTGGTTCCTAGAGTTTAAAAGTAGAATGGGAGGGAGAGCCTTCAGCTTTAAGGCCTGCAGTGCCAGCTGCCCATTAGAGCGCTGCAACTTAAAATGTTTAAATGTATCCAATTTAATTAGCCTATTGGATAGTGACCTAAAGAGTTATCTTTATTAGCTTTATTATGTCAGTAGATCAAAGTGAAATTATTTTTTCTAACTAAACAAGTATTCTTGGTGTGTGCTCTTAGCAGCAGATTAGAGTCACATATAAAAACATTTATATATTTTGAACACTTTTGGGACACAGAAAACTCTTTAAGCTCAACTCAGTTTGCGAAGCCATAAACTTAGCTTCATAGTACACCCGTCAGAAGAGGAAAAGGTAATTATTCAGTCAATAAAAAAGAAATAAAACAGGTGTGAAAAATGCAATAGTCTAAGTTCAAACTGAGTTTTTTTAAGCTGCAACTGACAGTTCTGCTGGACACATTAACATTAATGTCAACAAAAAGCAAACAGGGAATCCCAGAAGTTAGAAAAACCAAACCAAAACACCATAATACAATCTTCTGGTCATACTTCTTAGCACTAAATTACAATTGTATGTTTTCACATTAAAAATGAAACAGATTACTGCAAAAAAAAAAAAAAAAAAAAAGCAACAGATTTAAAGAGAAGCATAACTAGGCATTGCACTTACATCTCCAGCAATCTGCTGGAAAACTCTGCGGAACTGCTTTTCTTCTTCACTCTCATTGTGTGCTGCATGCGTAACTGGCATGCGTGGTGGAGGCTGTGGGACAGATGCCCGAGAAAATATTAGAAATGCTATCACCAATCACCAATCTAAAAATTAGAAGTGATGGGCAGTGATGAAACGATGTAAACTCACGGGTTGAGAAGGCACAAATTGGTTTGGGTCGATGTTGCTACAAAGGCAGGAGCAGAGATCAAAAGCAGATGTTAGACCAACAGACCGACCAAATTTTTGCCTACTTGGTACTTGGTACTTTGTTCAGAATCTCACCCAGCAGCATCAATGATGCCTCCAATAATCGCTTTGACAAAATTCATCTTCTGTCAACTGTGAATGCAAAATGCAAATATTTATTTGGTTTTTCTTGAATAAATATATAAACACACGGTACAATGAATGACACCCTTCACAAACACTGAATCACACGTATCACACTCTTGATCAGTGGTTGTTGATCAATGGTCATGAGAATTTGCATAATTATGATGAAGGAACTGACCTCCCAGCCCATTGTTCCTTCAGTGGGCTGGTTTCAGTCATTATGCAAATGTACTGTTTATAAGATTGGGGAAACCTGCAGTCAGCTGAGGCTGAAAAAGTCATTTGGATGAGTGACGAAACGTTTCTCCCACTGAAAACGCTACGTCCAGATGAACAGAATCAACTTTTGGAGATTGAATTACCTGAATGATTGAGCATGCATCAAGACGCACAAACACTGTAGTTTTTAACACACTGTTTGTTTTCTTCATATACTCATTAATTAACGACACACCCAAAAGACCCTGTTAAAATGTTTCCTGATATGGAAGAAAATCCATGACGCACCCAGACTAAAACGGGATGAGATTTGAAAAGTTATCTTTGTTCTTCGCAAATCGATAATGACATCTCTGAACATATATGAGGGGTCTAGTCAGTAAAACGTCCCCCTCTAAACAGCACTGCTAGATTGTGTGGTTAGGTAACGACGCAAACTGAATATATATCCGCATGCTATGTAGCGTTATGCTTCAAAACTAGCACTGTTTCAGGTCAGCTTGTTATTCGCCCTGCAGCTGCTCAGTGGCGTTAAAATACCGTGTAAAAACTAAAAACTCGTAACTTCGCAGCACGCACTTAAACTAACGATATACTGGAAAGCAGCTGATTTACTCTTGCTATCTTAGCTCTGAGCTAATTCAGCTACACGAGTAAACATAGCCGTCATATTCAGTAAAACTTGACACTTAACTAAACCCGAACTGTTTTCATTTGTTGTATTAAATCACTACGTTTAATGTATATTTACCTGTAAGGCAGCAAGCTTTGTAAAGTTGACCGCAGGATACTTGGGCAGGCTTGCGTGACTTCCACTAACTCAGCTGGTAGGAGGTGCTCTTCAACACGCCCCAACTGACGACCACACATCGGAGGAAGGAGGAGGGCTGGTGGTTTATTTCCGCCTGTGTTCCGGGTTCCTATCGTACACGCTTTACCAAATTCAGTATGATGGAATACAAATGATTTCTGTCTTTATACTACTTGGTGATACTAACAGCGTTTTATGACGTACCTTCAAATCGTTATCTTGTGTTTGTTATCAGACACGCATAATGTCATAACTAAGCATGAAAATACCACTTCCCTTGTATTAGCTACTTAACGAATTGTATTTACATAGAAACACATTTTTCCATAAATTAGCTCTGTTTGTATACTGTTTTTGATGGACTGTGGATCTCAGTCAAAAATAATTCAAGACACTGAGCATCAACGCTAAGACAGATAAACTATGATACATTGATGCCAGGATTTTTTTTTCCCTGCAAAGCCCTAACTGTAAAATCACATGATCAACATTGCCGCTTCTCATTTGTGAAGTGGGTGGGGCAGGAATCGAAAAAGAAGGTTTACCTTGAAAAGGCGGAGGAAGTTTTTTTTTGTTTTTTTTATAAGGTCTAAAGACTTCCAACAGATTGTTGTAATTATTGTTGTATGTGGTTCCCAGACTGCAGTTTGGAGGACTGGTATTTGCCAGTGACCTTCTAAACCCATACACCTAGAGCTCCTGCTCGTGAAACTGGAACACTTACTTGGTTGTAGTGGTTGCTAATGTAGTAATCTACTTCCCATTCTGAGTCATGATATGGCACATATAGCACACCTAAAAAAGGTGTGTATTGTGAAAACAGTGATAGAAGCAGCCATGCCATGCTCACCTACTTTAACAGGTAAGGGAACTGGTGAGGCAGTGAGGAAAGGCAGCTTTTGAGGTCTGGGCCCTGGTAATTGTATTGGTTCTTTTAAAAACAAAACAGTAAAACCTGGCACAAATAATTATCTGACAATCTGGATGGCATTTACTTTGAAAAGACTACAGGATTTCTACAAGGTTATGGCTGGACCTACAGTGCCCCTCACTGGATTGTGTTTGGGGGGGGGGAGGTATGTTGACCCATGACTCAGAATCAGGGGCGATTTTAGCCCATTTTTGGGGGTGCTTCAGCTCGTCCCCGTGTAGTAAAATCAGCGACATTTGACCGTCCTGTTGTTCCCATTGAAATTTATATAGCCTATTTAAAATCTAAAACTTAAAATTGTCCATAGCCTAGTGTTGTTACCGCTGTCCTGTTTGAAATGGAATGAGAGAAGCTGGTTATTTTGTCATATGTGCATGTGCCGATATTAAACCCCGGAGCAACATTCAGGTAAAAGTGTAAGAACAAATGATCCGTCAATAAAGGATAACGTTGGATCAGTGTTTCAATATTTATATCTTTTATTAGATGTACATGTGGTTTGGTTATTTGCCTTTTGTTTGAAAGTACACTGAGAGAGGACTTTTTTTTATTAGTGATCTTAATAGTATTTTTTTTTCATATTAATGTATTTTTTTCATCCAATTGAATACAGTCTATTTGTGTATGATTGTCAGTCCAAAGAGGGAGAGAGGAAAGAGGGGAACGTGAGGAGAAAGTACAAGGTCAGGAAGAACCAGGTAAGGAAACAGAGAGGGAATAGTGACAGGCAAAACAGAAACTGTTAAACTGCTTGAGAGGGTTGACCACCAAAAGTGATTTGCCAATCTCAAGGTGAGGCGACATAGGTGAAAATAAAAGAAAAAAATCTGAAGAGCCATAGTAGTATCTGCAGTAAAGATCTTTTCATACATTGTATACATTGTACCATAGGCAAAGTTGCCTCCATTTTTATAATTATTTTTATCAATATTTTGTACATTTCAAGGACTCTATTTTTGGAGTGTATTTTTATGTATCTATTGTATTATACATACATATTAAAAGTGAATCTCTGTCCAAAAAATGCACTCAGTTTACTTCTTACTCACTATGATCATCATTCATCATTTTCCCCCAGTAATTAAGGTTACGATATGTATTTTTTTTTTTTATTCCAATCCATTCTTCTTTTGCAGCATTTAAATAACTTTTATCAGATTTGATGGTTTTGTTACAGACTTTAAAAAAAAGTGTTTTGCTTTTCTTTCACAAATGTGGGGATTGTGTTAAAATGTACAAAACAATGATGTCATGTTTTGTGACGAGGACCCAGGCAGAGAGAGACTTGATGAATTTAAGAATCTTATGATTTAATAAAGAAATTTGCAGACTTGCACAGAGATGGTAAAATTATGATGACTGATAACAGAGATGAAGACGACGAGGACAGGGAGGAACAGGGGTTTAAATGCACCAAGAAGACAGTCAGAGGGAAATTGGAGGGTTTTGCTTCCTGATCTAAGCATTACTGCCTGAATGAACCAGATTGAATGAAATGAAAGCATTTTTTGAAATGGACTGTTCCTAGTGTTAATGGAGCACTTCGCTCTCAGACTGTGGGCTTACCTGTGGTTCCTAGGATATTTAAAAGTAGAATGGGAGGCAGAGCCTTCAGCTTCCAGAGCTTGGACTCGGGTGACAGAGACAGACACCCTTTCTACTTTTAAGATTATGCTTAAGACTTTCCTTTTTGACAAAAATTACAGTTAGGGCTGGTCACGTGACCCTGAATCCACCCTTATTAAGCTGCAATAGACTTGGGCTACTTCCAATGCACTCAGCATTTCTCCTTCTCTCACCCCTTTTCACTCACTATGTGTTTATAAACCACTCTGTATTTAATTATTAATCTCTGGTTCTCTTCCACAACATGTCTTTTGTATGTCTTCCTCCCTGAGCCTGCTGGAAGTTTGTTCCTGTTAAAAGGGAGCTTTTCCTTCTCACTGTTGCCAAAGTGCTTGCTCATAGGTGGTTGTCTGATTATTGGAGTTTCTGTGTATTATTGTAGTGTCTTCACCTTACAATATCAAGCACCTTGAGGCAACTGATATTGTGATTTTGGGCTATATAAAAAAAATGTGGAGGAGTAGCAGCTCTAGTCTAAGTCCCTCCCGGATGGGTGAGCTCCTCACCCCATCTCTATGGGAGACGTCAGCCACCCTTAAGAGGAAGCTCATTTCCACTGCTTATATCCGTGATCTCATTTTTCAAATCTTGTTTGAGTTTGAGAAATCGACCAAAGAAGAACGAGCTGAGATTGTCAGGACATATGTGTGAGATTTGTTGAAAATAACAACCAACGACAGGCTGATATCCAGCAAAAGGGATACACAGTTGACTTTTAGCATAAAGGGGATCATAATTTTGAACCTTGTAATTTTTGGTTTTTAAAATATGTACTTTAAAAATTTCAGTTGTCATAGGTGGCTGATATTTCTGTTCATTGTAAATGAGCAGGTCAAAAAGGAGCAGGCATGATGTGGGTGTGTTTTGGGACACTGGAAACATCTTTTCTTTAAAGACACTTTCAGAAAAGTTATAATATTGAATTAGATGGGTGTCAGTATTAGATATTGTACTATTCAGATTCAGATCAATGTAACATAAATCAGATGATCTGAGTTTTATTCATAGCTGTATTTTGAACAACATTTGAATCTTGATGTGCCTGACCCAAAAGCTTTTTGCACCATGCTCACCTGCACCAGTCCCTCTCTCATTCATAATAAGTGAGCACTCCTAGTGGCAATTATAGCAACTACACTGGATAAAATCAGAAATTACCTTCACAGAATTACATTCAGCACAATATCAGTAAGCATGTTTGCCTTCTCATTTGCCCTAATGTGCTCAAATATTTACAAATGCTAACCGGGTTGTTGTGACAGATGTCACATATTGCTTTGACAACTGCCATTCAAGAACTGTGCCTAACAATATAGAAAAAGTGTAGCAATTATTTTAAAATTGAGATAAAATGCATACTGATGAGCTGCTTGAACCATGTTCAAGGACAAACACAAACTATTGTCTAATTATAGTAACAAGACTGTATAGCCTACATATAGCCATTTCTTCATGTTCAAGATTAAAATACCGCAAGATTTTTAGTTTCACAAGATGTAGCCTCTCCCATTATATTATTATCTATTATCATTTAATTCTGTCTATATTATTATCCATTATAATATTATATAATAATTAACTAAATGTAGTATTTCTTGGGCAAACTAATTGTTAGTCAATTAATTGTGGATGTCAATTGCTATAGTGACTTATACCACCAGATAACAACAAACTGATATTCTTTAGTATATGTATGGCAAGTCTAGGTAATGCTATTTGTCAGAACTGAAGGTATTAAGCCAATCAAAGGCTCCTGTTGTTATCTATTATTTCCTGTTATTCATGGTGTGCTATTTCTCTCCTGTGCCTTTTGTTTTGTGGCGAATCAACATGTACATCTGTCCATTAACATTGACTAGCCTTCATGGTCATGTACAGTTAACTGTTGGGCTTAAAAACTACTCAGATTGTTATTGCTTAGGTTACATTATCCTATTCCGTATTCATAAGATTCATGTTGATGCATCTTTAAGCATTCACATTTAGTCATTTAATAGACAAAGAATGAATAAGCAATGTTTAATGATTAAGCTCTGCAGTGCACTTAATGGTGTATAGATGGATAGATAGAAGGACAGACAGATAGATATTCCTTGCCATAAATCCTTTCACTTCACTTTGTTATATGTATAAATAAATGATTTTATAGAAATTTATGACAGTTTCAAAGAGGAACTGGAGCACTGTTTAAAGCTCTTAACAATTCCTCTGAAGATTTGCCAATGGACTTCAGGCGTGTTTGAAAATGGCAGCACACCACATTGAATCATTAAACAGAGCTTAATGATAGTGGAGAGAAAATTGTGTCTTCGTTTATTTTAACAAAATCCTATTCTCTGATAATTGGATTGTATAAGCAATGATTACTCTTTACTCATAATAAATTGTACCATTTTTTTTTGTTCTCTGGTAACAACTATGTATAACTTCTGCAAGCAATCATAGCTACAGCTGCCAAGTTAGAAGCTACTATTCCTCCACTGGCCTGGAGATGCTGACCATGAAGCAAAATACACCTGGTATAATAACCTGATATATAAATTACTTATGGAAAGGTTAAACATAAATAATTTGAATAAGGGTACAAAGATCAAAGATCATCACTGGCTTTAATTAGGCGTTTCCTGTCACGGCTGTGCACAGGCCAAGCTGGAGGACAACAGAACAGCATCCTCCTTAGGTTCAGTTAGCTCCACATGGGATACCAGTTTATGTTTATCTGCCACCTGCAAAGTAGCAACCCGTCACATTATGACTGTGGAGCCTTTTGGTGTGAGGACTAAAATGACAGTGTGTGTGTGTGTGTGTGTGCCTGTAAATGCAGAATAAAACCACTAAGTGGAGTCAAAGAGCATTTGAATGAGGTGAATGACAGCAAACACACAACTGTATTTTTGCATCCAGGTACAAGCCATTTACCCAAATGTAGTTCAGTCATTAATCATCTAAATATGGACACTTTTTCATGGCTGAGATCACAGTTTTCTTTCACTATTGTTTATCTCTCAGTTTGCATTGCTACTTATCAACTAGGCTGGTAAAGCTTTGTATAAAGTATAGAGCTTTGGGGCATAATTGCCTTTTTATATCTACAAGGTTTGTGATGGATTTCTTGAAATGAAATAAGAAAAAACAACCAGCTTTCCTGGTACAATGCTAACGGTACTTCTTGACTTAATACTTCTTTGTAATCGTCACATTTTATGTTTCCTTCATTGTTAAATGAAAGAACTATGGACACAGAAAACATTTTAATGTATTTTTCATGCATTTATCCTAGATAAGTGGTATAGCTCCATGACATGTTGACACTTGCACCTCCTGTGTCTTTACTTCAAGAAACCGAGTTTGTCTCTGAGCTGCTGTGTTTTTATCATGGCTACATCTCCTCTTAATCCCTCATGCCCAGCGCTATCATGGTTGCCTTGACAGTGCAGACAGTTCACTCACGTTCTCTGCAGCTACTTTGTCTCAGCTCTACTATCCTCTATTCCCACAGCACAAAGAAACAGCAACGTGTCCATGAAAAAGTGTTTCAGAAGTGTTAACAACTGCTGCTACCAGCAGTAACGTACAATATCCCTCCTGTTTGTGTTCCTCACAAACTCATGTAGTACAAAAATGATTTGTTAGTATCGATGATGTCATTATTATTATTTTTTTCTTCCTGAAATCAACTCTGTATTTTTTTCTCTTGCTGGAATATCATCTGTAAAACCACAAGCTTGACTATGACACCTGCTGTTTACTATAGTTCAATAAAATAACTAGAGCGCGGTCACATATTGCATCAGTAACACCTGCCTGCATTCTGTGAATGTACTTTTAATGCCGCAAACAACACATCCCATATGTCAGTAGTTTTCTATGGAGTGTATGCATGCAGTACAAAGCGTATACATTTCCAGGACTTTCTGAGTGCGTGACCTTCAGCATATATGCTCTTTAACTTTATATTTAAGATGTGATAATATCTGATATTTAGTGCAGGAACAGTGTTATGTATCCTTCAGATCCCACTCCAGCTAAAATTACTCCATCCATGAAATAGAGGTATCCATGGTTACTTCAGGAGCCATGTTATAGGGTGCTGAGTGTATCTCTGCTCTCTGCACAGTTTCCACCTTTTTCTCTCATTCATCATTTGAAAGAAATCATTGTGCCACCTCAAGGTTTCTGACAGTTACAACTCGGTTTTGCAAATGGGATTTGCAGTAACTAATCTCAATAATATTGATGAAGATAAACTGACTATTAAATGTCTCTGAATTATGAATGCGAGGCATATTACATCTGCAGTTAACCTGCTTGACTCTAAGGGAGGGAAACGCATAGCTTGTGTAGTTCAGTGCTACACAGGCTGCAGGATGAAATATTGTATGGGAGCATCCCCAGTACGACATATTTGCAGTCTTCAGAACAACCTGTTACCTTGACAACGCAATTTTATCATTCAAGCCCATTGCTACCTTCTCTTACAGCAGGAATCAAATGTGCCTTAAACGTATAGTGCTGCAGGGTTTTACACCTCACTTCAAGGTAGAAATGAAAAATTAAATGGGTTAAGATGTGCAGAAAATTTGGAATTATGATTTCACTCCATCATTGCACTGGGTGCAATATCAGATTGCCATTTCTTAAATTTACAGGATTTGAAAGATGGTTTATTTTATAGGGCTTAACAGAAAGCAGGTAAGACAGACAGCAGAAGATGAGGTTATAAGGACTTGAAATGATTTCGTTCTTCAAGAAATACCACATGAAATATTTTAACCTTTTGGGGTATGTGCTATACATGGCACTGTGATAACTACAGGGGGATTGGACAGATGAGTTCATCAGTTCAAAGTGGCAACATGTAATTTCTCAAAATACTAGTGACCTCATGATGTTTAACATTTCACCTGACTTATTCATGCAGTTATATGTGTAACTGTCAGGCCATATTCGCAAGTCAGTAATTCTGATAATTCTTATGTAAGCTCCACGAGAGCTTTTCACGAGGTGAGCCCATCTGCTGTCGTCTGTTTTTCACAGAATTCCACAAGCATTCAGGAAGATTTCCCAAAGGCATCTAAATCAAATTAGCAATAAACATTTATCATTTTTATCATATGAGAAAAGAGAGGAAATGCACATTTTTAGCATGACTACTGGTTGATATGACAGATATATAATCTTACCGCAGAATCCCTTTCCAGTTTTAGAAAAATGAATCACTTACGAGTGCATTTTTTAACCTATCGCTGCACAAACTGATGTGAGGTGAATGACTTTCAAGAGCTGATGAAAAGGCATGCTTGAAGATTGCTTATTATTTATTTATGGCGTTTGAAATTCTTGAAAATAACTGAAGAACATATAATGCAAGTAGCTGCAGTGCTGTGCAAAAGTATGGAGCCATCCCTCGTTTCTTTATATTTTGCTTCCAGACTTAAAATAGTTCTCTGGGCTTTTTAAACGTCTTTCAAACTTTCAAAGTTTCCTTTGGACACTGGCTGCTCTTTCACTCATTTTGAGATGAGTTTTTATACCAGACCATTTTCAGAGGAATGTTTTTTGGTTGTTTGTTTGTTAAAAAAAACAAAAAAAACTTAACACTGGCCTATGAATTATTCAAGCATGAAGCTAACTCATATAACTGAGATAACTAGCTGAAAACTTTGTCCAATGTGTTTTTAAATAACTTAAGGAAACTGGGAGGGTAGAGGAAAAAAGAAGAAGTGGCAAGCCTAAAAAAAAACTATCTATAGCAGATGGACAGTATCTGACAGTCATGTCCTTAAGCTGGTCTTTCAGTTTATTGAAGCCTCACCACTAGAGTGGAAGGGTGGCTACCAAGAAGGCATTTTTAATAAAGACGAAAGAACTAGTAAATCAGTGGCAACAGTTAAAATGGAGTGATGAATCAAAATCTGAACTTCCTGGTTCAAATTCTCAATATGTATGGAGGAGTTCAGGAGGAGAGAGGCGCAACAGTGACTGGCTATCTGTAAAACACAGTGGAGCTTATCGTGGTTTGGGGCTGCATTTAAACCAGTGCTGTTGGGAAGCTTGTCAAAGTTGGTGTGATTATAATGCAACATCATCTGGAAAGCACTTGATTGGCAACAGTTTAAGTTTTCAGTGTGACAATTCCAAACACACTGACAATATAGTAAAAGTATACGTAGGCAGGTGAACACAGAATGGAACACAAATATGGCCTCCACAGAGCCTGGACCTCCATGCTTTTAAAGTACTTGTAATTGTATAAACTCTGTTAGCACCTTATATACTGTATTTCCATGTACAGTATTTTTGCACCTATTTTCCATTTTCCTAATAAAATATAAAGAAGCAAGGGCTATATCAGGACTTTTACACAGTACCCTACATGATCGTTTGACTAATAATAGATTACTTTAGTTAAAAAATAGTAAGGCATAAACATAAACATTATACAGTGCTAAAAAAAATAAAAGGAACACTTGTTAATCAGAGTATAGCACCAAGTCAATTCAACGTCTGGGATTATGATCTGGCTAGTTAAGTAGCAGTAATCAGTTTCAGCTGCTTTGGTGTTAATTAAATTAGCAACAGGTGCACAAGAGGGGAAACAATGAGACAACCCTAAAAATAATCATGGTTTTACAAGTGGAGGCCACTGACAATGTTTTCCTTCCTCATCTTTTTTGACTGCTTTGTCACTAGTTTGATAAGGCCAGTCCACTATTGAGCCAGTCTTGGTATAACTTTGTGCTTTTACTAGCATGAGGCAATACCTGGATTCTACAGAGGTTGCACAGGTTGTCCAACTCCTCCATGATGGCATATCATTGCCAGGATTACTGTGCCCCTTGCATGGAAGATATTCCAGGAAACAGCCAGTTACTGTCAAGAGCTGGACAAGGCCGTAGAAGGTCCTTAACCTTTAGCAGGAATGGTATTTGCTCCTTTGTGCAATGAGGACTTGACTTCCTCTTCCTAGAGGATGAAGTAGTTGATAACACTGGCCCCCAAAATCACCTGACCCAAATCCAATAGAACACCTCTGGGACATTATGTTTTTGTCCATCCAACACCACCAGGTTGCACCTTAGAATGTCCATGAGCTGAGTGATGCCTTTTCTCTAGGTCTAGGATGAGATCCCCCGCGAAACTATGTCGTCTCATTATGAGCATGCCCAGACGTTTTCAGGCATGCCTAAAAGCACTTGGGGGCCATACAAACTACTGATACCATTTTGAGTTACTACAATAACATTTCAGTAAAATGGACTAGTCTGCCACATCATTTTTGTTCACTTTGATTTTCTGAGTATTTTGGAATTCAGTGCTCTAACAGATTACCCAGTCCATGTCAGTATATAGATACCCCGCATGATTTTCTTTCCCATTGAGATCTGATATGTTTTTAAAGTGTTCATTTAATTTTGTTGAGCAGTGTAGCAGTGAAAATGATGTCATTTATTAGTTTAAGACTGCATTTTTAAGCCTTAGCATTTTATTTTGGCATTCATGCTAGTTCATCAAGCCCAAGTCACTGTTAAATTTTAATAAGAGGTTGATATGCTGAGTAATCAGCCAACAGTAGCAAACATTTTTTGAAAGCTGTACATGTTCATCAGATAAACAAACATACTAAACAGTCCTAGGTTACATGCTAATAAAATACTAGCATTGTACTCACCAAAACAGAATCACAACCTTCTTGGAAAGGCTGCATCAACAGCAAGCTAGCTTTTGCCACATGGTACCTCTAAAAAAGGCAGCAACACCATAAACAAGGTGGAGAGCTCCAGTTCAGTGAAAATTCACAAGGTGAGACCAAGCCTGTTAAGTTGTTGTTTAATTTGTTAATGTCCAATAAGAAATTATAAAGTGTAGAAGCTAAACTTTTTCCAGCTACAGCATGACGTGAACAAGCTAAAAATAAAAAATAAAAACATCTGAGAACCATTGTTAGCCCAGGTACTCTGTTCTACTTTGTAAACCACACACCATTAGCTATCTAGCCAGACAGTTAGTAGCTGCTAATGATTTTTTATTTGGCAAATGATAATATAAAAACCACAGACATTATAAAACACTGGTGTAAATTCTGATTCTGAGAAATGGAGCCATTACAGAATCCATTGTTTTATCTGAAGGCCACCAGATGGTAAAAACTGTGATTACAAAAAGATTTCTGGTCCTAAAGAAGTCTATGGGAAAATGACTTTCTGACCTGATCTTAATAAACATGTTCCTGATGGGTTTATTGCCCCAGGGTGCATTTTGTGTCACACTAAATAAAAGCTTAAGTCTGTTTTGTAAATATTGGTCATGCTGCATTTTAAAAAAGTGGGGTTATCTGTGGCACGTTCACTGTCTAACGGTTTGTGATCGACAAATCATTTGCCAAGTCAGAGTCACTTACATTCATGGATAGAGCCTGGTCAGAGCGTAATTACTGACTCACAAATACACAAAACAGTGGCAGTAGATTAAAATGCTTACAGTTTTACTACAGTTTATATTTAGTGCCATTATCTTGGATTGTTAGCTTGCGGTTGCAGGAGCTGCTCCAATTTTCCAAGTGAAAAATCCAAGTTGAGGGGACATTCCATATTCAAATTACAACTTATTCAGGAAAGCACCATCGGGATTGCGGACTTTAACAGTGCACCCGCCCTCCCTCACTAGTGATTACTGAGCACATTTTGATTAAAATTAGTATAACTAGTGCAGGATGTCTATCTTCACACTGTGTCACGCTTACATTCACTTACCAAGGTGTTTTCACTGCAGTTATTTTTGTACAGTGTGTCATCCTGACAGGCAGTGTTGGGGAGTAACAGAATACATGTACCGCCGTTACGTATTTAAAATACAAAATATGAGTTACTGTATTCCGTTACAGTTACCGTTTAAAAAGGTGGTATTCAGAATACAGTTACTTTGTTGAAATAAAGGGATTACACGGCGGTCTTTTCCTGTTTGATATGTTAGGCTATGCCCTCTCTATTTTTGGTAATTCCACGCGCTGTCACCGAGCAGAAACGGGAGCTGGAAGCATGTAAATATAATAATAACCACTGCAGCCAAAAAGAGTGCCTGACGAGCCCCGTTGTAAGTAAGCTATTAAGACTCAACTGTACACTGTGTTCGTGTTTTCCTCCGAAACAATAAGTTCCATTGGAGCAGCCTTTCAACGCCTCTCTCTGTCTCTCGCTAGCAAAGTTGACCCAGACAACAAAGTAAAGCTAGTTTTCAGCTACGAGCCCGACACGAACTCGACGTATTAGCCAGAGGTCCCTTTACTACGGTTCGGAGCCGCGGACCTGTTTTATATACGCGCGGAACAGTTTTCTATACAAGATCGCTGCAAAAAGTGCAGCCTTACCTAATGTCCACCCTACTGTTACTCATTTTATATTAAGATTTAAAAATCTAGTTGGTATTGGTATGGCGAATAACCTTCAGTAATAGTAATAAATCAAACAGCAATAGTACAATCATGTAGTTGTAAAAAAGCATGATAATATATTAAGTAATCCAAAGTATTTGAAATACGTTACTCTCATTGAGTAACGTAATGGAATACGTTACAAAATACATTTTGGGGCATATATTCTGTAATCTGTAGTGGAATACATTTTAAAAGTAACCTTCCCAGCACTGCTGACAGGTCAGTGAGTATAGTTATTGATCAGGTCATCGTAGCATAAATTCACCCATTTTAATCAACCCAGTAGGGTAAAAGAAAAATACCTGGGTAAAAACTGTGGACTGGCCTCCACCTATAAAATCCCCCGTTTTGACTGTGATCACAGAAAAGTCAAACATTTCAATGTTTCCCTTGAATGCTTAACTAAATGAAACAAAATGTTTATTTTATAAAATAAAATTTTTTTTTTTGTATGTGAGGTCTGATCAAAGTCACTCAATGCAAGGCAACACAACACGCCGAGCAACATAATGATGTAAATATAGTATCGACTGTCTAAAACTCTGTCTTCAGTAAATAAACCCAGCTATTAGATAAATCCATGGTGTAAAATTGATGCTGCTTTCCCTCACATAACTAGTCCAATTCCTCGTGTGAGCACTGCGTCTATGTAAACAAACTCGCTGTTCACGTTTAGTGCGTGCTCAGATTCGGCTCTTCAGAAATCGATCTATTCATAGAACGTGTTGGTTGCAATTATGTAAACACTCAACCTTTCACTCAAGTGAGACAGAGCAGAGGGACGGGGTGGAGAATAAAAGCAACGGAAGACAAGTGATGTTAAAATGAACATTTATAATGACTCTTTGTTGCCGTCGCAAAAATAATCTTTAAAAAACAATTCAATTATTAACACTGAAATGCTGACTTCACTGGTAGTCCACGAGTCATAAAACACAACTCACTGAATTTTCTTTTACAAACACAGTACTACAGTTACATTAAATAGTCATTACCGTTAAATCTATTAATGAATAATGTTCAAATTAACTAAATAATAAAATCAATGACACTTTTAAAATCCTCTCATTCCCTCACCATAGTAGCTGTTTTCTTTTTATTAACGGTGTATCATTTAGAAAATATACTGCTTCTGAGATGTTCCTTTAACAAAAGCAGAAAACAGACTGGCAGCATAACAATAATGGTACATGAGCTCAAACATTGTACAATTAGGGTGATGTTTTTCAAGGGGAGTGGAAATGGGACGGAACCATTCCAGTGATCTCACATTTAGAATGTAGGCTGGCTGCCTTTTGGCTCAGTATGGAATTATTTGGCACTCTTGCTGACAAACATTTGCCATAAAAAGCTTTTGCACTTTTTCTAAAATGGCACAAGAAGGCATTTTCCTTTCTGAATATATTCAGAGGACTTTAAATGCTGTCCTAGAAAGCCCTTTAAGTAGGTAACACTGTGGACTTTCACAGATTCTCCGCGCTCGTCACAGATGAAAGACAGAACTGTCATCACTAATATCAAAGAGAACCCAATCAACAAAACATCACTTTGCTTAGGTTTGAATATTTGATCTTATGCTGTCAGTCCATTTTTTTTCTTCTGAGATGTAAAGAACAGAGGTTAAACAACATTAAAACCGAACCCCAGAAAGAAAATTTACAATGGCATGAAAATGTTTGCAAGGTACGGCATGCTTTACACTTAAGCAAGCAGTCAACCCCGCAGAGTAGTCCAAATAACTGGAAAATGAAAGAACAGTCTGGCAGAGTTTGACAGTTAAAGTGGCGTAAAATATCCAACACATATATGAGTTCTCGAGGATGGAAAAGGTCAACAAAGTTCATGGGAGGTTCAGAGGGTCAAACACAATAATGGCCTCATGTGTGGTTGGCAAAGAATCCTGTATTTTCCTCAGACGAAAGGGCTCAGAAATACCTAAAAACCATTTAAAGGGTGGACACGGTAGCAGGTGCTCCGTGTAATGAAACAAATTGTGATATTGTGTTGGCTGAGAGTGTGAGACTCAGGTAGAAGAGGTTTAAAGAGAGGAGCGACCAGCCTTAGCCAGTTTGTAACATTTAAAACCAGTCCTAGCCTTCTTTGTGAAAGGGCTCCGTGGGGCTGGATGGGTGTCCCGAATACATTTGGACTGAAAATCAAAAACAAACATCACAGCTTTTGGAATGATACCGCAGCTCGGATAGCACTCGGATGGGAAGCAGTCAATGCAACAACAGGGGATTTGCAACACAGAATGTGACAGAAACATCACTCGCGTAACTAGACCTTAACCGTTCGAACGTTTCCTCTGATTTTCATTACGTTGAGGTCGCAGAGGCAATCTTCGTGTTTGCTGGTGCCGATTAAGTCTCTCAGACCCGGCCTTTGTGTCAGCCGGACCTCGAGCTTGCATCCTTCAGTCCAGTGTTTTGATGCCAGTGTGCTGGATACGTTAAAACCGCTTTCAAAATTTGGAATTTCAAAGCAAAAGAGGGATAAAAAGGCATACAGATCCTTTGTGGTTTCACATTCTAGTGCCAAACAATGCACACAGTGATTGACACAGACCTCTGCTGAAGGGAATGTGAAGGAGAAGCCTTCGCGTGAGGAAACAGATGCTACTTTTCGATTTCGTCTGAGACTCCAGCCCTTTCCATCATTCATGAGACCCGACAGGATCAGGGAATAAATAAAGTCACATCATAGCAACAGCAAAGAATGGCAACCAAATCAAATCGACTAAACTGGTTTGCTTCATTTTACACCCAGTATGACCCACTGATCAGTAAAGTGCATTTATGCAACACCAAACAAACAAGATAATGTTGACAGCGAATCGGAAGTTGTGTTAAAACATATCTGATTCATGACTATGGCCATGTTAGGCCTACCTGACTGTAGCTGAAATCTGTTATTGACATAGATATTCTCTACATGTATTTGACATTCCTGCCCTGAATTTACATTAAAGACCATTTGACAGAACGTAAAATAAAAGAAACAGGAAATGGTTACATTCATAGATTAGATCTGGGCTTTCAAGCTGTGACATAAAGAGATTATGGGACGTGAGGTTCAACCTGTTTGTAAAAGAAACGAATGCCTGATATCCTATAAACACAAGGAGCCAATGCACTGAGTAACATTTTCACGTTTGCTTGTTTCACATTTGTAATACTCCTCACTGTACCTAAAAATCTAACGATGCGTTCAAAGACGACTGACGAGGAATTTTGATCTCAGATGTGTATTTGTGTGTGTGGTTTTTTTTGTTTTGTTTTTTCGGGCCAACATGACAATAATGAGCTCCCTCCCAACTCACAACATAAAATAAAAAAAACAACTTTCTTTTTTTTTGTTTTCTAAACATGAGGCGAGTAAAACTGAAGTGCTTTACATTTGACTGCATGCAGCGTTATGTCTTTGAACGTTTGCGAGACACCTCGCAAACTTTTGTACGTTTTTTTTCCTCCATAATTTACTTTGATACCATGCAATAGAAGACGTGCAAAAAGATAACACCTAACTCCACAAACACATTTTTGATTGTTAATGGCTATGTTATGAATGCTTATAACATGTTATGCTTAGTCCATGCTGGCCTATAGAGACATTTGTGAGAAAACAGCAGTACTTAAGCCACAGGTCAAACAAACACACAAGGGATGCATGGAGTGTAAAACAACATGGATCCATAAAAATCACAATCTTTAACTCTTACTCTATGTACCTATGGGATAAAACAACGCACAAAAAGTTCTTTGTCCTTTGTTTTCTTAAGTCATGTATTTGATTATCTTTTCTTAACTTAAAAGACAGTGTTTGATTGGCACTTGATCAGCACTTCTAAACAAGTTATTGATATCTAACATTTGATCGCACATCTACAATTTCAGAAGCTGCAGAGGTCTAGTTTGGCACAGGTTGTACTATGGAGTCTATTATTACTTTTGCTATCTTACCAATACTGTATAGTATTCTATACACCTCGTTTTATGCTCCAGCCTTTTAGAGCATGTTTCTAATCAACAGACCAGACATCTTTTCAACTAAAATATTTTGTATAGTTTACTTATCAAATAGCAGCATTTTCATAACTTACAAAAAGTACATGTAAACCTATTCATTCAAAATCTTAGTAATTTCAAAGGTTCATACAACAGACATAAAACACAAAACAGGACAACATGCTACTATATTGCTTCCAATATTCTTTACATTTTCTTACTGTCAAACTAAATCATCAATGACAGAAATATGGACACCACCGGTCGATGATGAGTCATCGTAATGCACAAACAAATCGCGAAGCTAATCTTAATCAGGCTTAGTTGGCACTCTCATCATCCACACAAATATAACATAGTTTCACATTGTATCGACAACGCTGGACTGCATTTGGACTACAAACTAGAATAGCTACAATAAAGTACATATAGATCATATGACATGACATATTGTATTCCACAGAAATGAATTCTAGTCATTTTCAGATAAGAGGATATGCATAAAGGATGTCATTGTTTCGGCTTGAGGTCACAAACGAGTTCCCACCTTATTCTCGCTAACCTATGCGCTCTGTCCGTACTATGCTTTCTTTTGGAGGCTGTAACTTGAGCTCAGCCAGTGTATGAATATTTATTCGACCTTGACTCGCTTTCTTTTGGGAAAAAAACAACGCTTCCTCTTCCCTTGAAAGGCCATAGTTCACTATCTAAACCTGTCTGCTTGTTCTTCTTAGAGAGGAAATCTGATACTTTGAGCTGACGCTGCTGGTTGGTCTTGGTGGGTGTCACAGTTTTTGGAGGCAGGTGTTTTCTATGCATGTTAGCCTTGTGAACTTCGCGGCCTGCAGAAATATTTTCATACCCTTATGACCTACAGTGCATAACTTGCCCACCAGCAGCACATCTAACACACCACCCATGAGAAGACAAGACAGGAGGAAGGAGAAAGAGGGGGAGAGCACAGTGTAGGAAGAAGCACGGACAGGGAGTAGGACACAGGAGGAATCTCAGAACAGTGAGAAACGACAGCATGCAGGGGAATAAAATGTTGAGAGAAAGAGGAAAGTTAATGAAGGGCAGAGAGAAATAGCGTTTGGCACGATGTATTGATCAGAGAGCCGTCGAAGGACAGCTCTCTGCAGTCAAGCAGTCCAGTTGCATTGATAGAACATATCCTTGTTTTGTGCTTGTATCTTATTACATGCTAAAATTTTGGGCAGTAAAAGGTTAGCCTATGCTGTGAATTCACTGGTGGCCAGATTGGATTAATGGATGACTGTGAAGCCCTCCAGACACATAGTGAAAGGAAAGATTTAAGAAGGCTCACAGCTGTTGCAGTTGTCACGCACAATGTTCAGACACAAAGAGTTATTTCGAATGCTTTCATAGCCATTTGACTTTCAAACATGATTTGTGAAAATGAAAAGGCTCTTCATTAAATTTTTCCAAAACATGGGTGTGGTTCTGGTTTTCTTGGACATAACTCAGCACCAACCCTCACAGCTGTGTATTCAGAAAGCTGATCATAGAGCTTGGGTTGATGGGGACAACAATTGAAAGATGCCTTTAGAGCTGGGTGGTGGGGGGTGTGGACATAACAGGACTGTGCAAGAAAATGCGATGGGAATAATTTGTCGTTGGGAAAAAATGTCTGCTAATTTAAGTGCAGTGCATTGGTAAACAGAAACGTCACAAGATGCTTGAGTATAAATGCTCTTGTGGCAATATCCCTTCTGTCAGTATGGGTAGTTTTTGTGTATGTGACATACATGTGCACATTAAAATATACTTATGTCCCAAGCAGGGATAGACACACCTTACATTGTGTTCTTAATGTCTCACAGTGCAGTCTTCAGAGACCCAGTGTACTCAGGATGAACACTATGGATAGCAGCACAGAAGGAAGCCAAGGTAATCTTCGAGTGCTTGGAAATACTCAAGACAATTAGCCTGCCTGCCTCAGACAAACAATTGCCCATAAAAGACAACAATGCCAAAACATTTTATGTTGTAATATGTGCTTCACTTGAGGTTAGTGAGCATTAACATGTTTTGGGAACAATAAAAGGCTGCCTGGATGAACTGCAGAATCATCCTTTTTTCCCTTTTTTGTCTTAATGCAAATTGGCAAGGACGGCTCACAGAAAAAGTGAATCCAAGCCTCTTTTTTTTTTTATTTCAAGTGTCGTTTTACTTCCCTTTCATTAGTGTATGTCTCTTGACTATTTGGTACCCTTAATGTAAAGGCAATAGTTTCTTTGTTCACAGACATTGGTTCATACAGCTTTACTTATCAAAATGCTTTTGTAGTGCTTTGTTCCTTTTGCGAACTGAACTGGTTAGACACACTGCTTGAAGGTAGTCTGAGCTTTCAGTTAAATCTAGGGAGTTACAAATGTCTAAGGTAGAACAAAAGATTTGCATTGAATGGATTTAATTATTAAGACTGGATTGCTTTCTTCATCTTTGATCCTGAAATCGATCGTTTGTCATTACGTGAGAGGCTGCGTCAGATCCAATGGGCTACTAATGGATGGACGAGACAGCAGCTCTTTTTAAAATAAGTCGCGAGGTTAGTCGCCACAGAGAGATTCTGATTCCATGGTAAAGGAGATATCAACCTAATTCTATAGCACCAAAAATGGGTTAAACGACATATTTCTGCATGTTTTGTGACTGAATATGCAACTATGTTTCAGTGTTTGTGCGTTTGTGGGAGCATCGTCTATGTGTGTTCGTGTAAAATATATTTATACATTCCTGTGTGTCTCCTCTATCCTCTCACATTGATTATTTAACCCCTGAACTATACTTGCAAACAGCAACAGTGAAGTTCAGACTGGGTTTGAGTTATACATTTCTTTCACTGCAACACAATATTTGATCCCTGTAAATAAAAAATAGCAATAGTCTAATAATGTTTTTACATTCAGATCAACCTGCAGTCACAGGTTTAAATAATCTATTTGTGTTTGAATGAGACCATGTCAATAAATAAAGGATGAAAATATAAAATACCCAGATTTAGAAACTTCAATTATGATATGAGCCAGAATTGAACATATGTCAACAAAGATGTTTTTTTTGTTTTTTTTTTAGAAATTATTCTCAGATTGCTTCCCCATAAACTGAGATGACCTCAGGTGCGTGTCATAAAACCACACCCCTGTTCACAATGCCTTCTGCATTGTATACAACAAGCAAGGTTTGTAAAACAGCTCTATTAGCTGGCTGGAACTTCATCTGACACACTCAACTCACCGGGAGCTGAGGTTTGCAATGAAATTAAAACCAACAAAACCAAACACAAGAAATAAAATAAAAGCTATGAGGTTTTGGAGGAGGGTGAAACCCTTTGGCCTCACCCTTGAATCTGCAGCTTGGCAGTGGACCAGTTCAGCTTACTCTGATCACCATCATCAAAAGGACTCGACACAAACTTTTAAAAAACATCAGGACGTCAGTCCTAAAAACACATTCACATATCACACACACTTATCTTGGTTGTCTCCCCCACCTCCTCCTTTGTGATTCTCTCATTTGATACTGAAATATTGAACAGATATTTGGACATTTCTTTTCTTCCTTATCCATTATGACTCTCTCTCAATTCCCTTCCATCTCTGTCTTCATCCTTTCCTTCTTTCCTCTTCTTTTTCCTTTTAGCCCACTTTTTGTGGGTTGGTAGCCCGCACGCCCTGCTCGTAGGTGATCCGCTGGCTGATCAGATACTGTGCTGCTTGCGTAGCGGCTGGCGACCCTGTTATGGTAACTTTACGGTTCCGAGTACCAGGAATGAACTCTCCTTTTTTGGAGATCTGGATGCGGGCTCCTGTTAGCTCCTGGTACTCTACCAGCGTTTTCCCTCCTTTCCCTAAGATGGCACCCACCAGATTCTCGGGCACAGCAATCTCAACCACGTCCTTGGCACCATCTGCCAGCTTCTCTGTTGCCAATAGGGAGGAGGCCATCAGTGGGGATGAAGCATTTAGGTAACCGTTGGAAGCCCCAGTAGCAGCTGCTAGAGACCCCAAGGAAAACCCACCGAGACCTGTAGCAGGGTGGCCCGCACTGCTAGAGGCATCGCTAGCATAGGAGGCCAGAAGGTTAGCTGCAGCAGCAGCAGCCGGGTTAGCACTAGCTGCTACTGCAGCAAGGACCCCTGAAGCAGCTGCTGGGTTGAGGCCCAGGCCGAGGGTGTTAGTGTTGTAGCCGTAGCTGGCCAGTGTGTTGAGAGCTGAGGTGATGGCCAGCAGATCATTACCGGATAAGCTGGACATGGCGGCAGGGAAGGCGCCCATTCCTGTCAATCCGGCCTGACCCAGAAGGCTAGAGGCAGTGGCAGCCGCTGCAGCTGCATTGGGCAGCACCTCGCCTGTATTAGCATAGGGGGAGCCAGTGGGGTTGGAATTGGCAACTGGGCCTGAAACATTGGAGTAACTTATGTTGAGGCAGCTGCTGCTCTGAGGGTCCTCCTGAATTTTCTGCACTATGATTTCCACGGCCTTTCGGTTCTGTTCGGGCTCCCCGCTGATGGTTACTACTCGCTCCTGCAGGTTGATGCCTTCTGGTTTCTGTGAGAGCTGCACCCAAGCCCCTGACTGCTCCATCACTGCTTTCACTGTGGCTCCACCCTTGCCAATGATCAGCCCAGCTGTGCTATTGGGCACAATCAATTTAGCCTGTAGAGAAACAGAAACACTTTGGTAGCAATAAAAGATAACATGAGGAATATACCATGCCTCAAATGGCTGACAGAAAGAGGGATGTCTCTCAGTGAGTCAGAGTACTATACCAGCCCCCGCTTTACTCAGCGATTTGTTAATCCCAGGGGTTTAAGCTGCAGCTGCCACACGGCTCTGTCTAGCTATGAAAGACTGGAGGTAAAAATAACCATATACCCTCACATTTTCCTGACCCTACCAGACTGTGGGTCATGGCCCAGAGCACAACTATTACTCACAACTAATAAACAAGGTGTTCTGGAAATGAACTGTTACTATCACACAGTGAATGCACACCCTAATGACCCCACTAACTGCCTAGGATCTCACCTGTTTGACTCGGTCAGGGTTGACTGTGGTCTGTGGCTGCAGTATGCTGACTGGTTCTGGTTTCTGGGCGCTCTGGGGCATCTCGCGAACTTTCTCCGCAATGAAGTTGTGGACACCATTGAGGGCTTCGACCGTACCCTGTATCAGACAGACTCGTTCTGTTGTTCCTGTTACGAGAGAGCAGGATAGGACAAACACAGCAGAATGGTTACTCTAACGTGCTCTGAGCGGGTACTTGGCAAGCAGATTTAAGGGATTTGGATTGGACTAAAATCTACATTTATGTTAAGATGTCTTGGCAATGAAGACTGCTCTTTGACATATCACAAAGACACCCAATTACTAAGCTGTTGCTCGCTTCCTCCATTTATCCAATCAATAGAGAAACAGCTGAAAGACTGAGCCATGCTTGGTTAGCAAGCCATGGGGGGGAGACGGATTCCTCTTGAATGATGTAATACTTTCAGTGCTGTAACACTCAGCTTGTCCTTGCCTTGCAGCTCTAATAGACTAAACACACAGTTGTTCTTCCTCTGGACTTTTTTCTACACCCACATTGATGACCCAACCGGCATTCTGTTGCCATGGTAAAGGGGCTGAGCCATGGAAACAGGTGATGCAACAGTGAGTCCTTTATACTCGCTTGCACGATTTTTAAAACACTCTTCCTTTTGTATCAAGCTTCCTGCTCTGCTTTTCTGTTTTCTGGCTGAAATTGAAATGTCTCTCAATTTCCTTTGCCAACCTGACATACGGATTACATTTGAGTAAACAATGAAAGCAACATGACCCACTCCCAAATGATAAGAACAGCTGAAGAGCCTTATTCCTCCTCATTGTTGGCATTTCCATCTTTAATTAAATTTCAATATTTCAATATTTTATACATATATCTGCATCTGTCTTCCAGCAATTTAGGAAATACTTAGTGAAAATTTGTCACATGTTATCAGCTTCATGCCACAGACATGTCAAATAATGTATTTAGACAGTCAATAGGTCAGTCCAAGCATATCAAGAAAATCTAATTGGATAAAAGTTCACCTGTACTGCACTAGACTTTATTTCCTTTGTTTTTTTTGGGTTCCTCATAACAGACATTCAGTATTGCGTCATGTAAGCAGAACAATAAATTAAACGGCTGGAGACTGGTCCTTTTACATTTTATTAGGTGTGTATACATCGATCAACCACCTATATCAGCCCACGTCACATCAGAGTTAATTTACGTCTCAGAATCGACTGGATTGTTGATATCCTCTCATCCAACTAAATTCTTATTGGTCAGACAATTGACAGTGTTATTCTCATCAGGAGAAAAGCAATCACTTAACCCAGGGGTCTCGAACCCGAGTCCTCGAGGGCCACTGTCCTGAAGCTTTTCCATGTGTCCCTGTTGCAGCACGCCTGAATACAATTAGTAGGTCATTAGCAAGACTCTATAGAACTTGACTGCATGCTGAGGTGGTGATTCAGCCATTGGATTCATGTTACAGCAGCTCATGAGTGAATGAACATGGTGCAATAAAAGTACTTTTAGAAGTATATTTTTCCAAACACTTACATTAACTTAAATTTACTTGAGTAGGGTTAGGGGTTGCCACTTCAGCATGCAGTCAAGTTCTATACTCTTGCTAATTTTACTAATTTTACTCAGGCGTGTTGCAAGAGGGACACATGGAAAAGCTTCAGGACAGCGGCCCTCGAGGACTGGAGTTCGAGAACCCTGACTTAACCCATCCAGAGATTGACTGAAATTTTACTCTTGAGTCAGCTCCAAACTAACTGACACCATGTCAATGAAATCACAGGTGTGTCTGGATTTTGACAGAGGTCCAAAAGGCAGATAAACTGTGCAGCAGTTTCCATATCACACCTCATCAACCAACAAGTCATATCTAAAAACATTTAGTTACCATCTCTGTCAAATGAGGCGACTGTTGCTCAGAAGGTAGAGCAGGTCGTCTGCTAAACAGAAGATTGGTGATTTGATCCTTGGATCCTCCAGTCTGCACGTCAAAGTACACTTGGGCAACATGTTGAACTCCGAGTTTCCCCCGACACGTCTATCAGATCATGAATGTGTGTTTGACAGTTAGGCAAAGCACTTAAGCATAGAATAAAAGTACTGTGTTACTGGAGGGAAAAGTGGTAAAGTAAAATTTGAGGGCTCAATTGGAGTAGAAAAGCACTATGCAAGTACCACTCCATTTATCATATCCCACCAAATGTAATCTTCCAAGCTTTAAGCTTCCATTCTGAACATATCAAAACTGGTATATTTAAACATTTTGGGTTGAATAAGTTTTATAACAAGCAGATGCTTTTTACAACTTCACTGGCATCAGCATCTGTCAGCAGCAGCAGCTAAACCTAAAACAAGCCCGCTCACTCATCTAAGTGGAGAAAAATCAGAATCTGTTACACTTTCTGTTTAAAACAGTAAAATTCCATGAATTTAATCTGCTTCTAATCTTTTCTTATCTCTATTTAGAATTAAGCTCAAAATGCTAATAAGTACAGTGTTAACCTAGCGGTAACGCACACACTCATCAAATAAATTGCACCCTGCAGCCCTACTTATGTCTAATGAAGATTTTTGTTGTTTTTGTTCTCCACACACAAAAACAGGAATAAGCTAAATTTCACAATCATTGTACTCTTACTCTTTTAACTCTCACCAAACCTTTTCACACAGTTATAGTATATTAGCACCAGTGGCAACAAAAGCTCATTTGGCATCTCTTAGTGTTTTGCTGCACCTGCCTGTCTTTCATGAAATAACAAAGTGACAGACTGCAGCTTGTGCGTGCAAGTGCTTCGCTGGCTGCAGACTCTCATGTCAGCACATGTATCACAGAACACTATTAGCAATATTTCATAATGATAATGGATATCATTCATCATATAAAACACACAATACTTTCTAGATATATACTGCATTGGGGAAATCTAAAAAGCCCAGCCATTAGAAAATGAATCTGTGACTGAACAGTGGGTGTTATTCCCTATTAAGCCTAATTGCTTCCATTTCTCTGTCACATTTATTAATAGCAAGTGTGCTGGAGGAAATGGTAAAAAGATTAATTCTTGTGTATGAATTGAACTTTCATATGCAGTCAGGATACGAACAACAAGGACAAAATCCCAGGAACCAGTATGTGTGCAAAATTGAATCACACCCACACAGAACTGCGACTTCAATAAATTCACCTTAGCCTGACTTATTATAATTTTTTAGACTGAGCAACCTCATTCCTTGAAAAAACCCCATAAACTAGGCCATCTTAAGTGATGTAACGCATCCTTAGAAGATACGTTGCCCCGAGTCTTTGTTGTTTCTGCATTAAATGCTGAAGAGGTCCTTCTGCTTTGCTTGCTACAGTAGTTATCAGTTAAACGTCTCTGCTTCTGCAAAGGTTTTCACAGACTGACAATTCTGCTCCCGTATCAGTACGATTGTTTTTGCTAAGAGCACATCTCATGATGTGTTACTATAACTTTTGTCACTAATGAGTCACTATACAGAGGATGTGAAACTATCTGAATTTTTTCCTCCACCCTTTTCACATCCTCGATTGTGTGCATCAGATGACAGTGTTGTAAGAAAAGCTCTACTCTTGAGTCACAGAGTAAGACCGGCAGCAACAGAGAGAAATGTGTCAGTGCCCCTGAGATCAAACATCTCAGTCTTCAGCTTTCCCCACGAGACCAGTGACTTAGGTCTTCTATCTCGATCCTAAAGTAAGAAAGTTTCAAAGTTTCTCTCTAGTTGACAGAAAATACACATCTGCATTAGCCGGTCCAAATCGTTTGCCTGATTTATTTAGACTCTTAGCCTGCCACACATAAAATATCACCCATAATTACTGTCATCACATCAGCAGATTTTCCAAGTAATTATTCACACTACAAATTGAGCCGAAAATTCTTTGTTGGAAAGCTCCATTCTGAATATATTCATGCCATGTTGTTGCAACATGGCATGCCTCTCCAAAATGTAAACACTGATTTTAAATGCGGGGATCTTTTTGTAATCCGCCATTGATATGCACAAATATTCCATTTTAGCCTGACCAAAAGTTTCAGCCAATCCCACTGTCAATCTTTTAAAAAACACAGTAAACACATCCAGCACAATGAAATAAGCCACTAAATTACACACCAATTAGTTTTATGCACCGGGTTCTAGGACACTATGAGACAAGTAGTCCTTCTTTCTCACTGTGGGCACTAATGGGATTTCTGTAAGAAAAAGATTCTGTCTGATTTCATGAAGAGCAGCTGTTCCAAATATGGTCATATCAGCACTAGCTGTGAGAACAGGAACCCCACACACCTGCTGCCCCACCCTTTTGTTTGCAATGTAAAGCTAATCAGGAGAAAGCTGGCTTAAAGCAGTGGCATTTTTTTTAAACACCTAACACTGAAAATGTCTTCTCAGTTATTTAAAAAGGATCCAAGTTGTCTTTTACTTAAATTGAGGTTAGTAGATAACAACAGAAAACTCTTGTTCCCTAAACAGATCACATTCATTTGCCTTAGTTTTACTGCATATCTCTAGCAGTTCCCCACCAAACCAGTGGTGCCTACACTGTTTATGAACCACTAACTTAAAGGGAGAGTTTAATGTTTTCATGTTTTTTCAAACTGT
Source organism: Pelmatolapia mariae (assembly GCF_036321145.2). Lineage (NCBI taxonomy): Eukaryota > Metazoa > Chordata > Actinopteri > Cichliformes > Cichlidae > Pelmatolapia > Pelmatolapia mariae. Next base: position 33,568,147 of record NC_086236.1, on the reverse strand, counting down.
ACATTATGCAAATTATTCTACTAGAATCCAAGCTGAAAATGAGAATAATAGTTTTATGCTACATGACATTTATGACTCAAAAAATAAAAGTACAAAAGTTAAGAAAGTAAGGTATTTGCAGGTAGCAGAACCTCAGATAGAGATTCAAAAAGAAATTACCTTTCAGCGTACTGTCAAATAAATAAGGCCACTAACAAGTGACTAGACCAACTGCTAATGTAGTAAGGTAGTGTGTTACAGCCAAGTCGAGGTCTAGCAATACCTGACCTTACAATATAACAAGATCCTTCAGTTGTACCAGTCTCCAATCTAAGGCCAGTTCCACATACTTCCACCAGGAAAAAAAAAAAGACTGGTGCCAAAAAACCTGGAGGGCCCAAGCTTCGAACCAGTGACTAGTGGGTATGGGAGGGGTTACAACAAAAAATAATTCTGCAATGAGTGACATAGAGAGGCAGATTGTATGCATCCATTACCTTAACTGCTGCTTGTAGTGCTACATAATTTTTAATTGTTAAACCCCTGCTGTAATGTAGGGTGTTACCCAAAAGACAGAACCTGCTTGGAACCAGCACTGCACTGACTGACATTGATTAAAAATGTCTATTTCGTTGGGTTTAATACTAAGTTATAATATTTAGTATTACTTTTGCACCGGGCATTTCGCAGCTTTCATGGTGTAACATTATATTTACTTTACTCCAAAACCAACCTTTCAGTTTGAGGCTTGCACAGAAGTCCTGTGAAGGACGACGTCATTTGTAAATCTATATGCAGACTGCAACTCTGTGCATGGAAATTTCTATTCACGGTTTATTAAGCCATGTGTGCAAATTTACACACAGCTCTTTTTCCCTCGACAAAACCCAACAGGGGGGTGGGGGTCTGTAGTAAACTGACCTCTGAGTGTAAAACTGGTGTCCTTTTAATCAACTGACCTTTGTCAATCACCAAGAACAGCAGTGATTGTGTTGTTGTTTTTTAATGCAATGATACATCCTGTATTGTACTTGCAGCTCAGGTCATCTTGCTCTCTGCATCATATTAGCACCAGAAAGTAGAACAGCACAGACACAATAGCACACAATTATGAGTCACTGGAGGCACAGCCATAAATCTGGGAAAAGTTCCAGTTTTAATCAGTTTGAAATCCTCACCTATAGTGACACTGTCCATATGGGTGCATGAGTATGTGATGCACATAGATAGTAAAACACAAAGTTTACTTTAAAGCAGTTTCTTTGTCTGCTCTTCTTTGAAGAAAAGACCTCATCTTATACTCTGTGGAATAGTGGTGGTTTCCAGCATGATGTCATGATTTTTTATGATTAGACAATGAAAAACATACTCCAGCGACGTCACGACAACCTCATCTGTTCTGTGCTGTACAAATTAAGATGCTGGCTGAAGGCCAACTGCACAAAGTAAAGGGTTGAAATTTGGCTCTAAGTTTATGTTCAAATCCCAAACTCCCACGGGTCTCTTTACAGCTGCTTGTCTGTGTGTGTGTGTGTGTGTGTGTGTGTGTGTGTGTGTGTGTGTGTGTGTGTGTGTGTGTGTGTGTGTAAGAAGGTGCAAGTAGAGATGTATATGTGCTGAATGCATAGTGTACAGCATTTATACAGGCTTCAGTAATACAATCAAGGAACATCTCAGATGAGGCTGATGCAGGTCATTAAAGAGTCAGCATTCATGTGTTAAAAAGTGAGCAAGCAAACTAAAGTTTAGCTAAAGAATTATGTCATGGTATCTGGCCTGAACTCTCCTGACTACCAGGAACCAAATCTGAACAAAACAGTGTGTGGAGAGGAGGGAAGGGGAAACTTGGCGTGTGCTGGAGAAGCTCGGGTGCAGCTGGGAGGGGTCAAGTCCACAGAGAGAGATTGAAATAGGCTATTTCTGGGCCTGCCCTGCTGTCCCCACGCTCACATACAATCATGCATCATCCACACCCTTCACTATCTCCGGTCATCCATCACCGTCGGCCACAGCAGGGCCCGGTTGTACAGATCCCCACCAAGACCACTGAATTCACGGTTTGAAGCTGTCCACTGATGGGTGGGTGATGTGGGGAGGGTGAGAACCACTACTGAGAAAACTGCAGAAGAAAATGGCTGCACTGGTTGTTGTCACTCGATTTCTTTAGGATGCAATTTTGAGCGTTGTGAGCGAGCTCAGTCTGCTGGTGGGTGAGCAACGATGGTGTGAACTGTGTGCAATGGCATTAGCATGCTACGCTAACCCAAAATGCAGCAGATTCATCACTGAAGGTCACACAGATGTGGCGCGTAAGTTTAGGAATCCAGAAGAGTTAAAATCAGCATCGTTTAGTCTCCACAGGCTACTTCGAAAAGCAGCACTCTCAACTGTTGTACAGTAGCAGTCCTAATTTGACTTGTGTGGGCCAGAACAACCACCCAATCAAATTCTTGCCAGCACCCTCTCCCTGAACTCTTCTTCTCACTCAACACGATAATGAGTAGGGGGATGGGCAGAGCAGGTGGTGGCCTATGAGCACATCCAGAGTCCAAGCGGGAAATAAGGATATACATATCACTCCTTTCATTTGTTCCAGTGCTTGAGTAGTAGCTGTAATCCATTCCCTCAAAATGGCTGGCCTCCTTTGTTGAGAATTTCAAGCCATGCCCTCCAAACACGTATACTCTCACCGTGGTTAACAGAAACACAGTGGAAAAATATTTCCCAACACTTCCTCCTTCTCCTCTCCCCCAGCGTTCAGTAATTCTTTGCCGCAGTCCAGTACGTCCAATATATCACATCCAGGTCCCAAAGGAACAGGCCACATTCAAACGATACCGCGTAGTTAAATTAAAGGAAGGATATACCTTTTGATGATCCTGCTGTCACCAAGCAAAAAACCTAATACAAAGTGTTCAGTTTTCAAAACTTCTGAAAAATCGCCCTACTGCCACGCTTTTTGTTATTTCTGTGAAATATATACGTAACGCAGTACAATTTTTTTTCCTTCTCCTTTAAAATACACGATGCTGTATCGAGATGAGCTTGACAACATGGCCACAACAAGTTATAAATAGATAAAGTTCAAATAAAATTAATTAATTAATTAATTAATTAATTAATTAATTAATTAAAGGAAGAGAAATATTTATGTCTTTTACAAATGATACTTTAAAGGTCACTGGACACTCCTTACTGTACCTGTTATAATGCAAAGTAACATCTTGTGCCAATGCTAGTTTTTTGAGGATAGCATGTAGTAGCTGCTAAAAGCAATTTGAGAACTGTCTGTAAGTCCAATGTGAACACATCTGGAGACTTTCTCACAAATCTACACACCTACATTTCCCATCAAAAGAGGTCATTTGCTCTTCAATACATCTAAACTAAAAGTACACTCCTACACAGGGATTATTTGCTTGCATCAGATATCACAGAAAACATCTGGACCTAATGAGCAGCAAGACGCTAAGCACCTGTTATTTTTCAGTAGGTTGAAGTGTCCTCTGAGGCATGAAGGACAAACAGCCAGACTCCTCTACAACTCAGCCGTTTTGTGTTTGGAGGATAAGATGGTTCAGCTTTGACCTCCGTATAATAGGGGTCAGTGAGCTGCACGGACATCCGTCTCCTGGTCTGAGTGACACCCTTCAACACAGCTAATGCTTTGGATGCATCTCATCTGCAGCACAGCATTTGCACTTACATTTCAGAGGAGGCGAACAAGATGGCAGCCCTGCATAATTTTTCCAGAAGTGTGAGACAGTTGATGTATTGCAATGATATAAATACATATAACAAATAAATGCGCAACCTGCTAGCTATGTAACCGCGTTGAATACAAGAAAGCTTGGCATCTCTTGAACCTGGTTCACCTCCCAGAAACTGGACTTTGTTCCCTGCAATAATAGAGCTGGGCGAGATATCGATATTTTAAAAAGGTTAAATGTCATGAGAATGAGTTTTTATGGTGTTATAAGATTTCTGAAGTCTAAAATCATCTAATGTCAGCATTCGTCTGGGACCCTGGCAACAAACCACCTTCCAGTGCTACAAGCCAATAAGAATCTTCTCTTTTTTTCTATAAAGAGATTAAGTAACCAATAGCAGCTGAGCTAAAATTCGTTCATAGTCCTGCCCACTCACTCTTTACTTTTTCTGGGGTCAGTGAAAGTGGAGTATCATAGCCTGCTGCTAACAGGGATTGGCTAGATATGCAACAAAGCATATTTTTATCAACAAAGATCACTATCAGTTTAACTGTAGGGTGTACTTAAAGTGTTTTGGGGGCTTATGTTTTTGTTATACCAGGACCTGAAGCCATTCTAGCTGGTTAAAGCGACCAGATGCCGCCGAAAGCAAAATTTTCCTTACGTAGCACAAACCCAAAGGCCCTACATGCAATACTGTCCGTGTTTATATGAAAAGATTTCTGATACATTTTTAAGTATAGCATGAGATAAGCCACAGAGTCTGACCATGTGTGGCATCTGGGGCTTGACCCCCAGATTTGAGGATCTGTGACAGCAAATAAAGTAATGAAAATTAAAATAGCCAATAAGTAGACACTTTCATGTTTTCCCATCAGCTGAATACCTGTCTCCACAGGAACAGGACAATGCCATTGTTGATTCATGGGTCTAATGTGGCTTGCGTGTTTAATGTATTTATTAGCTTCGACTGTATGCACACAGGTTAGCGCTCTAGGGAAAATGAAATGATGAAGGAAGACCCTGAACTGTACAAAGTTTAAGGAACAATTTACAACAAATAGTGAACTAGTGAGTGTGTGTTACTATCTGTGATGGTACTTTATTTGAGTCAGCATGGTTAAACTCTGCTGTTTGCTTCTCTCTACTCTTGATCCTTACTTATACTGAATATTAATACAACTGAACTCACAAAAAGTTAACTTTCATGGCCATATTTCTTTTCTTAACTACTATGAAATATTGAATCAAATGTGGCCCGGAACCTAACACACTCAAGACACAGACATGCTGCTCTGCACTGCTAAAATCTGGATTTTTGTAACTGTAACACTATCTGACAAACTACTTATTCACATACAAGAAAAAGACTGCGCTAAGAATTTGGCTGTATTTACATGTTAAGTTATCGTTCAGAGAGAAAGAAGCCGTGGACTGTTTTTATTCAGGATTGTATCGGCAGCCATGTCGTCTACTAACCGACTGCACTGCTCCTATTGTCTGCTCCTCTCTGTCATTCACAGACATCTTCCTGAAAGGGACAGGTGCAGCAGCTGTTCCAGTACAATTTGAGTCTTCAGAAACCGAAACAGCTATTTAAAAATAAACAAAAAAAAACGACCATCTGTGTAGTATGTTAGGCTGAAATTTGAATTTTATTCTGGGGACACCCGAGACTTTTAAAATCTGCCTGTAGAGATTTTATGTTGCATAACATAAAACATTTTCTACAGTAAAGCTCTCGTCTCACTGCACTCTTCAGTATCTCTTTGCTTTAACTTCACTGACAAAGTTCTCCTGTAGCAATCAGGGAGACACAGCGCCGCTCCGACAATAAGAAATAACTCAAAGTTTGATGCCATGGGTTAATGTGAACAAAAACAAGAAGCTAGTAGCCAGTGGACATCACTGAAGAATAAATAACTATTCTTACCTCACAGAAAACAGGGTCTGACTGTTTTTTATGCATTTGGATACAAACTAACCATTTAAAACACCGAAGTCACACAAGGTGAGACAACAGCAAACAATCAACTCCCATGTTTTATGAATCTAACCTTAACCTCTTCATGGAAAGCAGCTGACAGTAGGTAAAACTGTGAAGCTTTTCTAGATATACACTGAAACTGTTATTGATTCTATTAATAGACTAAAGCCAAAATACATATGGCAGTATCTTTAGCAAAGATTTAGCTCCTGTTCGAGTCCATGCCCCTGCCATCGACACTCTGACTGTGCACTAGAATCTGATACAGCACCACTTAAAACAGAGCTATCCCTGACTGAGTGAAAACAGTTTAGACAATTAAAATATATCCTCTAAACATCCATTAAGTCACCTGCAATCAAGCTAGGGTTATGTTTGATTTATGTTTTTGCCACATGCTAAATAAGCAAATATTCCAATATTTGCAGATGTTAACAAAGTCTTATAAAATCATTTTGGCACTGCGGGTTGTTTGTTAAAATCTTTTTCCTCTTGGGTGTTCAAATAAGCAGATTATCTATAGAAAGGAGTCAGCATTCAACAAACCCTAATCATATGAGCTGCTGGTGACCTGGTAGATTTTAAATATCAAGAAGAAATATGGAAAATGATTTTACAAAACGGTTTCTTAAAAATTGCAGCAGCTTCTGGTGGAAAAACAGAAGTATTAAAATGACTTTTACAGTTTCTTTTTTGTTGTTGTTAACAGTGCACGCATACTTGCACTTGTACCATATATCAAACGCATCTCATGTATCGCCATTCAGTCCTAAAAATATCGAGATGTATTCTTTTCCCCCGTATCGCTCAGCCCTGCGTCATAGCCCCGTCACTGCCAGCACACATTTCTTGTTTTTATTTCCAACATCGCTGTCAGCAGGAAAATGTGAAAAAGTAATTTTATAAATTCAAAGAAAGTCTGGAATTGTCTGCAACTGTCTACCGCTGTAACATCTTCATGCATGTTTAGTCTCTCAAGGACACAAGGATAATTAAGTTCAAAGAGTTCATGATTACTGCGTGATTAAAATGTAGTGCAATTATTCCTGGGAAGCCAAATGAAGAGGAAATATCAAAATCAGTCTTCCACTAAGACGTCGCTCCTTCGGCCGGGTGATGAGTCAGAAAACTCGTGTATATGAGCCTTTGTGATCATCAATCTTAATTACCGAGTGTTCATTCTTACCTGGGTAGAAGTCTTTGGATTTGGACAGCTTAATGGTGGCACCCGTCTCTTTCTGCAGTTGTACGATGGTCTGGCCACCCTTGCCAATTATAGAGCCGGCTGCATAGCTGGGGATCAGCACCTTCAGGAAGTACTCACCCTCCTCTGGGGAGAGAGACACAAAACGGGAAAGGGTCACATCTTATAAAGCAGCTCTGCAATTTTTGTATACACCAAACTGTTACCATAAAAAAAAAGACTATAGTAAGAAAAAATAGCTTTCACATAAAAATTATAACCAAGTTCCTGTATTCCTCTGGTGAAGGAAAGATCTAGAAGTAGATTTTGTCTTTTGAGTCTTTGTAGCTTTCAGTACATTCACATTCTATCAGAGATCGGTGACATGTTCTGTGTCCTGTCCCAGATTTCTTGTAGAGTAAATGATGACCTCCTTTCCAGTTTGCAGAGGTCTAAATTTATCTATTTTCAAGGAGTTTTTGCAACCTCTGACTGAATTCAAAGCCAAACCCAGTGTTACTAATCATTTCTCACACGTGAACAACAGGAAAGTAGAAGGAGCAGTTCAGTCTGAATCTGAAAATGTATCTTGTAAAAAACACAAACTCATTATCCATACAGTTCATGGATGCCAATACAGAGTGAGCCTTTGTAATTAGAAGACGCGTGGAGAACATATGGGAACCAATCCCACAGATTTGCTCAAAGGGTATACTGCCAAGATGGTCTAAATCTCCTCCATTTTGGAAGGGGCTTCTGTGGCTTACATTTGCTTGTAGCAGTCAGTGAGTGACAGAACGTCAGTTCGAAGAATTTCAAACCCGCGTTTCCCTTTTAGCTTGGGAAGTTCATTTTCCTACAGTGGCAATTAAGAATTAATCAACCCCAAAGTGGGCAAAGTGTCCGTCCAAGAAAGCCCCGATCATATTGAGTGTGTAATCTAGTAAAAAGCAAATCAGCCACATATTGAGCCCAAATGTAATAAAAGAACCTGCCAACAATGCATCAAATATGCTGTATTTATAGATGCGTGGCAGCTGGGTTTACCCACTGAATTACTGATATTATACTAATGACGTCATAGTAAACACTTGATACAGGTGCGTACTTAGTATACCAAAGCACTGATACATAATCTGCCTTGCATGCTGATTTGGATGCAATGACGTCATGTTCGATCCTTTTTCAGCTGCCTCAAGGGTGACGTCACTGGAGCGGGCAGAGATGTAAAAAGGCACTGTCCACGTTTGTCTGAAGAGATTTCTGATGCATTTTCAAGCACAGAGACAAGATCGCTTTTTGACGGCAAAGCTACGGCGTCTGTCACCACATCGCTGCGTCCCGTGTCAAGCCGAGGGTATCGAATGTGGGAGCTTGACCGGCGCAGTGGATGGACGGATTGAGGTGGACCAACCTGTTGCCTCAGTTATGCCCTCATTAGAATCAGATGTGAATGAACATGGCACTGTGACATGAAGGGATTTCACAGCCTACATGTTACTTCTTCTTATTGCATTAATATGCCCCTCATGTTTCATTCAGACACAGGCTTGTTGTGGTGCACATCACCCAAAGCCAACAGCTCTGACAAATGCACATGATTGGCATGCCATGATGGTTAATTTCACCTAATTGTCCATACTCGTGTGAGATGTCCAAATTCACAGGACTGCTACATTAATATGAAATGACACATATGAACGTGATGAACAGCTCGTGGTGCTGGTCAATATGTTGGTCTTCTCAGAACAAAAGGACGATTTGCAAAACTCACTCTAATCACCCCTGCTTCTCTCACAATGAGCAACAATAAAATGACCTTGGAGAACAAATAAGCATGATTCATGACTGACATGGTTGCTGTAAAGCTTTTCAGCCCTCCATCACCCTATCACGAATATTGGCTACCGTAGCCACACAAAGAAATTCATTTGAATGATGCTGATTGCAGGATCTAAACATCCAACGACCTGTTGTTGACAGACAAGCCCAAACCCACTGCGTAACTTTCTGCTCATCTTCAGCCAGAGTAAACCCAGCAGGGGAGGAAGCCACTAAGATTCCCTCCATCGCCCTTACAGCCACGTTTGCTGTCATTAGTCAATAATTAATTCTGTCCTAGTGTCTGAGATCACAGTAACAGGTTTTAATGGCGTCATGTGGTAGAGTAAACATGGCAATCTGTTGCTGCAATCCGCCAGGGAACGGGAGCAGTGGGGCACATTGGGAAGCTGAGCCAGTGGGGTGTTAGTTCAGACCCCTGCTTCCAGTGCTGGAAGGATGGCTTGGAGACGTGGACTTTGAGCCAAATGTGTTTAGTTAAGTCACTGGAGGGGGGTGGGTCAGAAGGAAATGCCTTGTGACCGTACTCCCTCCTTCTCACTACCCCTCCAAGTACCCATTCTGCATTTCAATGGACTAACCTGCTCCTGACAGCCAGCAAGGACGACGGAACTCAAATGAGCAATAATGAACAAATGAGCTCTCGGTGTGTAAAATTGCATGTAGTCTAGCACGATGGATCAATTCAACAAGTCAGACAAAAAGAGTTTGAGGCTTACCCATTCTGAGATCTGCTGCTTCTCAAGTCCTCTGTCAGATCGCCATCAATGCCGGGACACAATCTCTAAATGGGATCTTAACATTAGCCTAGGCATAGGTGCAATGGTAGTGTTGAGGAATGCGGCCAGTCGACCTTTTTCACCGAGGTCTAATTCATCAGTGGGTGCAGAAAAAGAGATTTCACCGCAGCATCCGAGCCATGCCTGCAGCTGGCCAGAGCCTCAATTGTCCAAGAAAATGCTAATGCAGGCTCTCGGTGTTTTCAGTGAAAGACGGCACGCATTGTTCAAGCCTGCATCAGTTTGAAGGGGGGGGTCTTCCCTGCCGCATCACCCTTTTCACTGCTCTCATCCATATTCATCGAGTGGCCTGTCTGTCTGCAGCAGCACGCAGGACTGACGCCTCGCTCGGCCAATGGGTAGCCTGCTTCCTCCGGCACGTCATATCTCCACCCCCTGATGCCGGTCCCAAAAAATTGAATTTTCTCCCCTACTCCGCCTCTTTTGACGCAGCACTATAAAGTATGGCAGTCCATTCACTCACTTTTTTTAGTGGAAAGTGACAAAGGTGAAGTGGCGGGGGGAGCGGGTTTCAGCGCTGAGCACAGAAGCATGTGGAGTGACCTTCAATAGTGGCTGAAGAGGTGTATGGAGAACATAAGCAGATGATGAAGGAGGTGGAGGAGGAGTGATCTGAGACGGCGTGCCTTACGCCACCCACCCTCCTCCTCTCCTTTTCCCCACCCCCAATCCCTTAGACGGCCATGTTTGAGAGGGCGGAGGGGCTCATCAACCATTGCAAATGGCAGTGCCGCAGAATGGTGGAGGGGGGTGATGAAGCCAATCACTACGACTATAAATCTTACACCGAGAGGTATCTCAAGCGAGCGTAAATGTGTGTAAAAACTGCAGCGTGAGCATGTCAGTGTCTGTGTGTGGACCTGAGGGTGGCAGGTTCATTTTATGGTGATTTCCAGGGAAACTGTTAAAAAAGCAGCCTTTTTCCTGGCTTTTTGATGACTTTCATCCACAAATCAAACCTGAGCATCGTGGCCCATTTGGCTTTGGAAGGAATGCCTTCCAGAAAATTCTAGCAGTCTCATTCACTGAGAGATGCTCTGGTATATAGACACAGTTCCCCTGTAGACTCCACTCCCTCCAAATGGTCTATCTCTCTCTGCTTTTCTCTGTCTTCATTTCTATCGCTCTCTCATTCTCTCTTTAACTGCCACCTGGCAAATTCACAGTCCACTCACGTCACATCGCTCTGCAAGGGCACCTGTGTCCTTCCCACCAAAAAATTAAAAAAAGAAAAACAGCTCACATTCCACTGCCAACCTTTCCATTAGCAACATTACGAGATCATACCTAATCCCTGAGCCACACAACCTTTTTGGAAGGCACATGCTTGGCAGCAACATGGGCTCAGAGTGTGGGTAATTAGAAAGAGGAACGAATAAAAGATGTTCACTTTAAGGAGAGAAGAGCAACGCTGATAAAAGAGGAGCAATTTTTTTCCTCGTTCAGTGTCCACAACTCTTAATGCACAACCAGGGGATTGCTTTGAAAGAGCACGGCTTCCTTCTCTTTGTTGTAACTGCCAGTCATGTTAATGATCGGTTCGGTAGGAATAGCATGATCAATATCAGACGTAGTCAAGGGCTTGGTGATTACAAGCATGATTGAAGATTATCAGGCTGTCTAGCCCTACTGCTAACAGAAAGGCTGGGGGTTTGCATTGTTACATGCGATGCATGCAGATCATATGAGATGAAACAGGAGGTGACATCAAAAAATGTTACATAAAGCAGAGGGGGGGATATCTATGAAACAGCTGTTTTGTATAGGTCGTTACAAACCTCTGAATGTGCATTTCAGGTAAGCAAGGATACGTGACTATGTTTCAGTAAAACTGTCAAACTCAGCCTTATTGCTTTGGATGCTTTTATTATTATAAAATGCAGTATACACGTTTGCTGGGATTTCAGTATAAAGGCAGTATATGCTGCAAGGTGGCCATATAGAGGTGCTGCTTGACTATACTCAGGTTAGCTAACTAAACTGCAAATGTTACTACACTGGTTGTAAATTGAATTAGCCTTAAGTTGCCAGGGGCTTTTTAGCATGCATAGCAGCGCATCCTTTAGATTTTAAAGGGAAACACCATTTCATAGCTGAGCACAGACCAAACATACATCTTTTCTTCAAAGCCCTACAAAACTAAATTGTTATGCTACAGTAGGCTCATAAAGTTCTTCAATCTTCACATTTATTTATGCACACTCATTATAATTTGCTATGTGAATTACCTGTCCACCTTTTTTTTTCAAAATAAGAGGAAGTTTGGGGATGAGACGCTAATGATTACAAATGGGATTTTCACTTTGTTTTCCTTGATTAAGCAATCAGGTATTCTCCACACTGATACAATCTCTTTCAGGAAGTCATCTGAATCACCCCTGAGACAACAAGACAGCCTCTTCAGAGTTAGACATTCATCAGCACACAATTAATTGTGCGGCTGCGTTTTCTGAAAATACGATGGAGGCGTGATGCAGAAACGAACACAGAGTGGGGCTGGTAAAACGCTGTCTGATGCCATCATACAAAACCCAGCACTAAAAAACCTGAGCTGTCTGTGTAGTGAATTATATATATATTTTTTAGAATCTACCCAAATGTTCAAAATTTCAATTCACACCACCAGGATGGGAACAATGCGGCAATGTCTCTGTGCCGCAGCTAAATGGTGAAAACTCTCCTAGAAGCAGGAACGCTGCGTGACTTCTCTTTTCTACAGTGGTTTTAGGGGTGCTAATGGATGACATATGGTGGTTGGATGTGTTCTAAAATACTGTCTGGTAGCTCGATGGTCCTTGCGTATCTTGCTGAAATTACATTTCTGGGGTTCAGTGAAGTGCAGCAAAGATGCACTCGTACTGTCAGAAATGGGATATAATGCTGCCATCACTGAGTGCTGGGCTGTCAGGGACACAAAGACAAAAAGAATTTCAGTGACATATGGCGAAGAAACTGCTTGTTCTCTGCAGACGTCTAATTAACAACAAGTTCTCGAATAAGTGGTCCCTGTGAGTTGCAGACCAGAACAATCACGAGCTGGAATAAGATGTACAGGAGCTGGAATCAACCATCCTCACTGCTGCACTCCAGCATCTTACTGACAAATAATAAAGCATGAGCGCTCCACACTCCTCCACAAAAACAAATCAGGATCAATTTGTTCAAATAGCACTGCAGTGTTTCTGTAGTACCCTTCTCCTGCACCTCACCATTCCCCCATTTAAAATGACGTTTGCCTTCAATTTAATGCATAGATTCTCATGCACGATTCTGGACTACAGCACCCAGCTCTGCTTCTCAAGCACTTACATGCTTTCAATTAGTGTTCTAGTGTTTTACAGTTGTTCTCTTATCATTATACAGAGGCAGGCTAGAAGGTGGCATGTCAGACATCATGAGGCTAAAACAATTCCAAACAGATGCTGAGTTCTGGCTCAGCGCACACCCTATAAATAACCTGGGTTTACTAGGAATTGGGCCTGCAAGTGCTGATGAGCGCAAACCCTACAGGGTGGTATGAGTTTCATCTGTTGGCTTTTTTGCTCATTTCACCTTAAAAGCACAAAAAAGAAAATTTAAAAAAAATCAGAAAACTCCAACTCAGCATAAATCAGGATTATGATGCTCTAATCTCACAAATCACCAACACAATAATACGCTCTGTTGTTTCTCCACTTGTTTTCAAATGCTCACAAATCAACACTAAAGTGTCCAAGATCAAAGAGCAGCTTCCTTTAGGACTGAACAGTGCACTGCTAAAAGTTTGGCTCACATACTTGTCATATTTGTACTGGTCAAAGGTAAAGGTGAGTGCTTTGCAGATCCTATGATTCAGGGCCCAGGCATCAGTACTGATTCACATTCGGGGTAACGTTTGAAGACTGTGATGACATTTCTGTCACTCCTCCTTAGATTTGTCTAGTCTCTGCCTCTGCAAAAGAAACCTGTGCCTAATGTTCCAACAGACACAAACTCTGATGAACAGAGACTTCGGAGAACTTTTATGTTAAATAAGGTGCACACAAATCATCAGCTGTCTACTGAATGACAACTTGCCAGCACACGCTCCAGATGTGGAATAGAAAGGTTGCCGAGTTCAAATTCTGAGCTGACCTAAGATGAGGAGGCCGCTCACTCAGTCGGGCTGCTCGAGCATGCAGCGTATGAAGTAACAGCCATAAACACAGTATCTCAAAGTGCCAAGTGCACAGGTGCTGCATGTTAAAGCCAACATGCCGCCCAGAACTGCTCATATGGGGCTTCGGTATCACACTGAAGGCTGTGCTTTGCCGTTGCGCACAACAAAGGCTCAGAGTTAATGTGGAGAAGAAGAGGTAGATGGGCTGCTGGTTATTGCTTTTCTCTTACCTCCAGTGTTGGTGCGTTTGGTACAGCCGGCCTCCTCAGCCGGAGTTTCCAGCGGCCGTTTGCGGGAGTCTGGGTTATCGGCGTCCATATGGGTCTGCTGCAGGCTGTGGAGATTTGGATTTGTGTATATCCCGTTGTGGTCAACGGCTGCTCCGCCACCACCACCACCGGCCATCATCATCTTTCCTCCCCGGAGCTGTAGATAAAATTGCGCTATTCCCCCGTCTTTCTCACACACTCACAGCGCCCTCATCACCACATAGCCGTGCACCGTGATATGAACGACAAGTTTTGGGGGCTCGAAGCGGTCTCAAAACGATAAACACCAGGATCAGGGTTTCCTCTTTCCTCTGCTCGTCTGGCTGGTCCCTCACGGAGCTAAATATAAGAATTCCATTGAGTGAAATGCGCTCTTTTAATGCGCTCTCCGTCGCTCCAACAGCATGCTCCTTATTGTTGACGCGCAAAACAACCCGCGCCTTAAAATAAAAAAAGCAACCCCACACTCCGAGAGAAGACAAGTGCAACAGCTTCGCAGAGGTGGAAAACGTCTTTCTTAACTTCTCTTAACGCCATACTTCTCTTTTAAGTCCAGTGCGATGAGTGCAGCTGTTGTTATTGTTGCCTTTGTAGTGCAAGAGGGGAGAAATATAGTTTGAGGGCTCCAGAGAGGACTACAGTGCCACAGACCGGCCAAAAGACACGGGACCAGATCAGCTAAGACTGATGTGAATTTGCTGCATTCCTTTTTTTTTTTTCTTTCACCATCTGTGTGAACACTGAAGTTATTTATTATAGCCCATGTTTCTTATGGTCAGTTTGCCAGTTTTGTTTTTGGTTTGTTTGTTTGTTTGGTTTTCTTTTGAGTGAAGCTTAAGCCAATTTGGAGATCTATCTTTGCAATAAGACATTCATACAAAGTGAAAAATTAAAAAAAAAAATAGGGAGAAATAAACATGGAAATGAATGTAACTTTTGAAAGAATTGTTTCCAGGATGTTTTAAATGAAAGAGTTCATGAAAAAAATGGTAAACATATCAGAATGAAATATGCTAAACCATTTTTGTTTGATTTTGTTCATTCTTTTTAAATTAAACAAGTTATAATGATTTTCATTGAGGACAGACTTCCTCAGTTCTGTAGCCAAAAGTGGCCATATTTGGGTGAGAGGGTGGATATGCTAAGTCAAGCCTAATGTAAGTTTAGTTAATAAGCTACGACCATAAAACCCAAATATTTGCATAATAAGCTGACTCATAAAATCCTACTTTTTCCTACTAATCTGACCAAAAACCTCTCTATCACATAGTATCACTCTAAAGGTAATTCCAATTCAATTCAGTGTTTTTTATACAGCCCAAATCACAACAACAGTCGCCTCAAGGCGCTTTATATATAAGGTAGACCCTACAATAATACATACAGAGAAAACCCCAACAATTATATGACCCCATATGAGCAAGCACTTTGGCGACAGTGGGAAGGAAAAACTTCCTTTTAACAGGAAGAAACCTCTCAGGTTTCAAACCAGCTCAGGGAGGGGCGGCCATCTGCCGTGAAGGGAGAAAGACGAACTAAAAGACGTGTGGAAGAAATTCCATCAGAAATACTCCAAAAGGAACCAACTATGTTTAGGACATCTGTCACTCAAAACAGTGACACCTCTGACTCCAGTGTCCAGTTCAATAAGGGGAGGTCACTTGGAAAAGGTGATCATTGTTTATTGAGATATAGGAGTTAATGTATTTGGCAATTAGACTGTGATGATCCATCACGGCAAAATGGAATCCCATCGGTGATAGGATTTAGGACAGGACCCCCGGAGTCCAGATGCTGGTGGTGGTGAAGATGAAAACTGAGGCACGGCTGGAGCTCTGACTGAGGTGTCATTGAGGTGGAGATGAGGAGGAGGTGGGTTCCACAAATGAGAGTCTGAAAGGCAGGAGAGCACAGATTTAAACCACACAATGTGGAGGCTGATCGGCTCACAGAAGACGGGTAAGAAGATGATTGGACTAAAGCAATAATGACACTATTGATATTTACAGTGCGGGAAAGTGGTAGTCATGTAAAGAACAGGAAGCAAAAACCCAGAAAAGCCGGCAGATGAATGATTACAGATATTCCTTATTGAACTTATGTATAAGCTTCATTTAGAAATAAATAATCCCCAAAATCATGTAAAGAGAAACTACCCATAAAGACCAAATTGTACTAGGCTGAATATATGGCACTTTTTCTTTTCCACTCTAGAATTGGCACTTTAACACAGGACTCTGTCATTTTGACTGACTGTTGGAGCCACTGTTAAGTGGTTATAGAGAGAAGGACAGTTTTGGGCTTAATATTTAGCCCCCAGACAAATTGATTGGCAGCTATTGTCATAAATTTAAAATCCAATTTTTACATACTGCTTTGCTCTGTTTTACATCATTGTTGGCAAAATATTGTATCCATCAATTTTGGTTTTTAGTGTCAGATAAAGATAATCAAAGCAGATGAAACAAGACTGAAAATGTTAGTTTTAGAAATACAAATTTTAATATCTTTATTTAATTAGTTCTTTGTGGCTACATTACAAATATTCAAGGTTAACTTGCTGCTGGATCAAGATTTAATTGATTTAATTGATCTCTATCCTATTTAAATATGATATATTTACTACTCTTTATAAATATGGAATTTTGCCCAACCTCTTGGTGCAGAGAACGGTAGTGAGTTTCATTTCTGAGCACTTTATTATAGATAAAGGGCACTTCCCTGTGTGTTCTGGGACAGGATGTTTAATGTGGTGAAGGAAGTACTTCAGCATCTACGCTGACAGCAGACTAAAGTGGAAGACCAACACAGACGCTATATACAAAAAGAGAGTGAGCAGGTTCTAATTCTTCAAAACACTATTCTAGTCTGCTGTGGCAAACATGTGCAGTGTTTTTTGCTGCAGGAGCAGCATCAGAGCTGGTGACACCAACAGACTAACTAAACTGATGAGGAAGACAGGCTCTGTGACAAACTGGAGACTTTTAAAGCTATGTTAGACAGAAGTCACTGAACAAACTGTTGTGGATCTTGGGTACTTCTAATCACCCTCTGTGTCACTTACTGGACAAGCAGCAGAAAACTTCCTCTAAGAGACTGATTCATCTCCACTACCACAAGGAAAGCCGCAGCAAATCTTTCCTCACTCAGTTTGTTCTTCAGTCTAGGAGACCCATAAAAATCACAGTCACAAAGCTCCACTCACTTCTAGTATTCTCTTCACAGCACAAGTGCTAAGAAGGCCCTTTAAATTGGACATTTCAAAAAAAGTTTATAGTGGATAAATGCTTGGGAAAGATGTGTTTCCCTGGAACAGAAAACATTTAAGTTCAACAAAAATCATCAAAAAACTCATATACCCCTGTTACTATACTACAGCTTTACACACAGACACGTACACACACACACACACATCAGGTGTTGCTATTCTAGTGGGGACATCTCATTGACATAATGCTTTCCCTAGCCTTTTCCCCTAACCCTAACCATAATCCAATTGTAATCCTGACACTAAAACCACATTTTGAGTGTGAAAAATGCCTTCAACCCCGTGGGCACCTGGATTTTGGTCTCCACGTGGGCTGCTGGTCCCCACCAGTATAGTAAATTTCAGATTTTGGTTCCCACCAAGATAGCAAGAACTGGAACATGCATGCACACAGACACACACACACACCAAGGTCTTCAAGGTCAACTTAATGATTTGTTGGTTGAAAATTGACCTTATAACATAGAAACTAGGATTCTTGTGTGTGGTGTGTATTGTCAACATATACACACCACATAAAGCTATTTAAAACTACTACCATTGTTTCTACTGACAATCTATTGGCATATGGTCAATAATATATGGCAGTTCTAAATATCACATTATTTTACTATTTATTATTTCATTATTTTACTTTGTTTTGTACAATACTGTATATCCATTTAAAACATATCAGCTTCAATATATGTACAGTGTTCCTGAAAAAGTATTATAGTCTTTTTTTTTCATTGTGGTTAAAGAGTGTCACAGTCTTAGAAATGGCTTTGTAACCCTTTTTACACTGAAGGACCTCAATGATGTTGTTTCTCAGCTGTTCATGAGTTTGTTTAGAACAGGGGTGTCAAACTCCAGGCCTCGAGGGCTGGTGTCCTGCAGGTTTTAGATCTCACCCTGGGTCAACACACCTGAAACAAATGATTAGTTCATTACCAGGCCTCTGGAGAGCTTCAAAACATGTTGAGGAGGTAATTTAGCGATTTAAATCAGCTGTGTTGGATCAAGGACACATCTAAAACCTGCAGGACACCGGCCCTCGAGGCCTGGAGTTCGACGCCTGTGGTTTAGGACATACATGACACATCATGTGTTGCTTTTTGGGATGTTTTGGCCTACTTCACTTTGTCAGACAAGATTTTATTTATGTGTTTTCTCATTTCAACAGGTTTCACAGTAATCAGGCTTTGGTGATGCTAGTGAACTTGGCTTGACCACTAAATGTGGTTAATCACAGTTAATTCATTATTACATCATTTCCACGTACATCCATGTTTGGATAGCTTTTTTCCTGTAATAAATTTAACAATTTAAAAACTGCATTTTATATTTACTTAGGTTAATTTTTGTCTAACATTAAAATTTATCTGATGATCTGAAACAAGTAAGTGTGACAAATATACAAGAAAGGAAGGGGGAAATAAATCCAATGAACAGTGCAGAAGTGGGTTTCAAAGATGAGGGCTACTCAAGAGATTAGAGAATTGTCAGTATATAGAGACAGAATTATTGCAAGAATATGGTTAAAAGCCCAGTGTCAGCCCTTGTGCCTTGTATTTAGTTTTACTTCCCCTGTCTCATTAGTTTTATTCAGTTCACCTGCTCCTTGTTTTCCCCAGCTCTGTTGTCTCTCCCTAACCGCCTCTTATGTATATTTAAGCCCTCAGTTTGCCTCAGGTCTTTGTTGTGTCATACTGTTGTTTCCCATCCTGCATGTTGCTTATATGGTTCCTGCTTGGATTTATAGCTTTTGTTTTTATAGGACTGAAATTGTTCAGATGATTGTTAGTGAGGTGAGAGTAAAAAAAAAAAAAGGTACATTTGTAACTGGACAATAACTATGTTGGTTTGCAATGGGTTTCTTAAGAACTGGAATTATCCCAGCTGTTTTGAGATGTAGATTAGGGAAGACGATATAATGACAACTATTAAAGTAGGACAGGACAAATGGAATTTAACCACATGAACTGAAGTGGGTAAAAATGAGAGGTAGGTTTAATTTTCTTAACAAATCCAGATATTTCCTCTAAAGTCAGGAGTTCGGTGCTAGAAAGAAAAGAGGGGCTCAAGTGGTTAAAGAGTGGTGTTTTTACACTAGCAGAAAGAGCCCTAGTATTCAGCACACCTGATTAGTGTTACATAATATTCAGATTTAGCTGTAGACAGAGCATGCTTAAAGTGCATATTCTTAAGAACAACAAGACAGGTCTTTGTATGGAGGTGTTCCAAGTAGCAGCCTTTAACTTTAAGCTGAGGCAATTTCGGGGTGAAGCAGGGAGTGGACTAGATGGGGGGGAAAAACACAGTTTTCAAAGGAGCAGAAGACAGTGTAGTCTATTGTTAAAGGATACCAGTTCATCGGAAATAGATAAATTGGGTCTATTATGCATGCTGTCAGTTCCATTGGAAAAGGCAGTTGTATCAATGTTTTTAATGTTGCAATATGAAATAGAGTGAAAAGAGTTTGTTTTAGATAATAACATTAAAAAACAGCTCATGGACTGATATAGAGGTCAGATGTTACTCAGTTCTGAGGAATAACACCAGAACAACAGATAAGGCTAAAATATGAACTTAAGAGTGGATAGGAAAAATCAAATTGCTGCAGGCCAAAACTATCGAGATGATGTGAAATCCCCAGTAAGATTATTAGTGATAGTCCATACATACATTAAAATCACCCAGCAGAATAACATTTCAGGACATGGAACAGACTGAATTAGCAAACTCAGAAAATTCACTTAAGAAGTCTTTGTTCAACTTGGGTAGGCGATAGACTTATCAAGTATAGTGGGAGTCTATTGTAAAACAATGGACTCAAATGAGGCATAGTTTTAGATATTTTTCTACTTTCCACTCATTGTAGAGTATCAAGAGACCAGCGCCACGACCACGCACATACATACTCCCCTGCCCATGGAGAATAACAACAGGTGACTACTGTGGAGAAGATGAAACCATAGAACATGTTTTATTACATTGTCTGATTCTGACCAGATTCTTACTCTGGATGGCATTACAGTGGCCTCCAGTAACACTGAAGAATCTAGGAGTCGTTTTTGACCAGAATATGTCCTTCAATGTGCATATTAAATGAATATGCAGGACTGCTTACTTACATGTGTGCAATAGCGGAATGATTTCAGTTTATTCAACTGAAATCATTCCGCTCTCGTCTATTCCCAGTCACTTCTGGTGTTCCCCAAGGCTCAGTCTTAGGCCGTCTAGTCTTCATAATAGGAGGAGCAGGAGGAGGAGCACCTCCTTACCTTTCTGATCTGTTAAGCATTACTTCTTCTGCCCGCTCACTTCGATCTTCTTCTATCCAGCTTGCTCTGCCTTCTTTCGGCCTCACCACTATGGGAAGCAGAGCTTTCAGCTGCTCTGCTCCCAGGCTGTGGAACTCTCTACCCCCACATATAAGAAACATTGGTTCTCTCCCTCAGTTTAAATCCCAACTCAAAACCCATCTGTTCAAACCTGAATATTCACTGTAAACTAATTATTTTATCTTGTGCTTTTTATTTTTTTCTTGTTCTTCATTGTCATTGTTCTATAATGTGTTTTATTCTGTTGTTAAGTGTCCTTGGGTGTCTTGAAAGGTGCTTTTAAAGAAATAATGTGGTTCCTAGAGTATTTCAAAACAGAATGGGAGGCAGAGCCTTCAGCTTCCAGGCCCCTCTTCTGTAGAACCAGCTTCCAGTTTGGATTCAGGAGACAGACACTATCTCTACTTTTAAGATTAGGCTTCAAACTTTCCTTTTTTAAAAAGCATAAAGGTTGGATCAGGTTATCCAGAATCCTCCCTTAGTTACACTGCAATAGGTCTAGGATGCTGGGGGATTCCCATGATGCACTGTTTGTTCTTTACTCAGCTTTTTCACTCACTGTGTTTTTACACCACTCTGCATTTAATCATTACTTACTCTCAGCATGTCTTGTCCTGTTCTTCCTGTTGAAAAGGGGTTTTTCCTTCCCACTCTCCCAAAGCGCTTGCTTATAGGGGCTCATCTGATTTCTGGGGTTTTCTCTGTATTATTGAAGAGTCTCTACCTTGCATTATAAAGTACCTTGAGGCGACTGTTGTTGTGATGTTGTTGCGCTATATAAATAAAATTGAACTAAGTAGCCATATTCCATTTTCTAAGAGACTAACCTGTTTGATAGGATTTGAGTTCTTATTTTCTCTTTGAGGCCAAGTGGTGCTAGAGTTTTGTAGTTTGATTTTTTTTTACATGTGTGACTGTCAAGCAAAATCTCCCTGGTTTGCGCTATGGAGGGGACATAAATGCCTTCTTGGCAGTGTCAGCAAATGCATCCAGTGTGTTTAAAAAAAACAATAAATGAATAAAAACTGTAAAAATCCTTTGTGAATAAAAAAGTGGCTTCAAGTATCTTATAACATTCTGGTCCAGTTTCCAAACTGGCAGTAATTCATCATGGTGGTCCCAATCCCAGTAGTGTGAAATTTGGGGCATATCTGGGCCCCAAACCATGGGGTCTGGTTGGCCACTCTGCTTAATCTGGTCCTCATGCTCTACGTTTGACACTGGTATTGCCGCCCAGTCTGTTCTGGTTTGTGTGGGTTGGGTCTGCCCACCTTGTCCTCATTTGGGCCGCAAAGGAGCATGTTTGCTGGGGTATAAGTTTGCAATGTTTATATTGTTAAAGAATAATTTTGAAAGAGTGGTATCTTGTCAGAGTGAAGCCATTACTACTTATGCCTAAAAGAATACAAAGCTCAACAAATGAAAGCCAGACAAAGGTCATCTAAATTGGTAGAAAAGCATTTCTTTTGTCCAGCTTTGCACATTTTCTGCATTTTTGAATGATGTGATTTGTTGTTTTCATCTTGAGGAGCCACAGTAACCAGTGTTATGAGCAGTAAAGCTGTAGCATTATTAATAAAAATAATCACCTTCTGTAGGGGCAAACTCTTGGTAACTGTTCTGCATTGAGCTAGGCTTTAAGTGTAAGCAGCATACTTAAGATGGAAACTTGTGCCACAATGGGTTTTATTATAAATAAAATGTCAGAAATAATTTAACTTTATCACTCTACTGAATCTGCTAAGCCATAAAAACAAATAAACCAATCAGCTAACCTCCTTGACACAGGGAAAGCTCAAATCACACAAAAACAGGATATAAATATGATGTCATTTATTACCTGTAAATACCTGTACACTGTCATAATGTCAGAATTCAGTCTTTTTTACAACTATACCATGAAGCGGACCTGAGGGGTTACATATGACTTTCGAAACCAGTGTCTCTCATCAGCCTCCAGGAAGATGAACCCCTGAGAAAAATCTTCACGTTGCACCTTTAAGAGATTTCATTCTGAACCACTAGGATTTACACGTGGGGAGAAAAATGCAATACATTTGTTAATCTGAGGGTGTCTGCATTATACACTCCAGTTTCTGAGCTGGAGCCTCATTGTCTTCAGTGTGTTGTGCTCTCGCTGACTCCACCTCAGAGCTGGCCATTAGCGCTGACACCCTCTGTGTGAGCCGCTCAAGGACCAAATCAGCGGTGCTGGTGAGACTGTGCTGCAAAGACAAAGGGGAGTGAAATAATGAGTGTCTGCAGGGGTGACAACACTAATGTGTGGATTAAGATATTTATTTTTCCACAAGCAGATCATGGTGATTGTTTTCTTTGGAGCTTAATAGGGATGCTTTCTAATTCCAGCTGCTCAGTGATGAAGAATAGCACTTGAATCACAAAAGCTCATTCTGAAGGCAAAATCCCACTAAAATCATTAATGAAGTCATAAACGTGGGCTAAAAACCACATGAAATCATTTTCCTTTTAAAATTCTGCAGCTGGCAACTCGATGTCAGCTCAAATACTTCTTCTTAGCTTGAGTTCAGCAGGCAGTGACCATGAGGACGCTACACAGTACCATGACTGTCACACAGGTTTCAGCTACAAACCTGTAAGATGTGCAGTCCCTTCAGTGTGAGAACAGCCAGCTCTCTCAAACCATCTGCAGTTAAATCCAAGTATATGAGGGACAGCAAAGGACTCTTGAAGCTCCGTCTCCACTGCAACTGAAACTGTCCATTTTGTCCACTTCCCATGGGCTGGAATTTATAACACAGTAATTCCTGCATTATAGAAAAGGAGGATTTATATATAAATCTATCATTTTAAATCAAAAAACAAAACCTATAATCTTTCCCTTTCAATCATACTCACTTCCTCTGTACCTACTTTGCCACTTTATTCATGAGCAGATCTGTTGCTCTTCTATAGTCTTACAATCAGAAAATCCCATGAAGACAGAAAGCTGTTAGTGTATCCTGCTAACGATACGGTGCCTATGTTTCATTTATTCCTCTGAGCCAGCGAGGTCCATTTATATTCAAAAACTATTAAAAACAGATCAAGAAGTCACAACAATGCACCGGCTCATATCTTCCTTCTTTGCTGTGAACAAACAGTGCAGTTTGTTTTGAGTCAATCCCACACATCCACAGCATCCTGCTGGTGAAACTAATCACCAGAGTAGAAATAATTTTTCTACAGCTACAAGTAGTTCAATAAATGCACTCCTTTTTTCCCAGTTAAGACCTACAATAAGTAGCATTTCCATGAAATGACTGAGCCTTTATCTTAAGTGACAAGCAGTGAAAAAGATTTGTGTTCAATGGCAACCATCAATCATGGAGCTAAGGGCTTCAGGCCAAGGGTTTAAGTATTAAGAGATGGATAAATACATTGACTTTTATTAAAAAAGTAAAAAAAAAAAAAAAAGTAAAATACAGTCTATCCATTATTAAAGGAGGCTCTTACCTGTCCATATGTGCCCAGCAGCACCTCCTTCTGCCCATCAAAATCCAGATCGATGACCAGAGCACAAACTACCGCATCCCACTGGTCACTTTCCAAGAGGCATGTGGCCTGGGACAAACCGTGCTTCTGGACATCTCTGAAATAAAAGACATGCAACAAAAAAACCTACAATTTCTTCGTCTTCAGAGAGAAAGCAAAACTGCACAAAACCATTCATTTGTCTCTGACCTGTACACAACTGCCATCTCTATGGTACTGGTCACTAGTAGGTTATAGCTTTCCATTTCCACACCTGGAAAAGAAAAAGAAACGGACAATCTTGAGGTGCGCTGCAGATTCACAAAAGGCAAAGTGAAGCAGAGATCAGATGTAACAGAGTAGTATCGTACCGGCCTCTGTTTGGAAGCTCAGAGGGAACAGCAGCACAGTAGAGATTGGACTGTCAAACTGGACCCGCCAGCTCTGCAAAACCTCTGACATAAACACACACAGACACAATACTGAAAACACAAATATAGAAACACACTTGGAGTCATCAATGATACAGCCAAAATGATGGATGGACACACCCATAAACTTAATATTGCATGGACAGAATTAGGATTTGGCTTCTTTTAACATACTTCAGCAAACCTTTAATAGAACTAGACAACTTTTTATTGTAGAGAGTACTGTATGGTGGAATGTAACCTATGTTATGCTACTTGTGGGAAAGAATGTAATTTAACATTTTAAAGATTTATAGTCAAGAACTCTCATTCTGGTCTTGATGCCAAGTGTCATGTCTGGGGAAAACCAGACACCTCTCACCACCTTGCCAATACCATCCCTACAGTGAAGCATGGTGGTGGCTGCGTCACGCTGTGCAGCAGGAACTGGGAGACCAGTCGAGGGAAAGATGAATGTATCAATATACAGAGCCATTCCTGATGATAACCAGAGTGGTCTGGACCTCAGACTGAGAGTAGATTCATCTTCCAGCAGGACAACAACCCTAAACACATAGCCTCCATAACAAAGGAGTAGCTTTGGGTGAGTGGCCCAGCCAGAGCCCAGACTTTAATCCGATTGAAAGAGAATGGAGAGATTTGAAAATAGCAGTGAAGCGACACGCCAACCTGATGGAGCTTGAGAGATTCTGTAAGAAGAATGGGAGAAACTTCTCAAAGTGTGCTAGCTTGTAGCATCATACTGAAAAAGACTTGAGACTGCAATTGCTGCCAAAGGTGCTTCAACAAAGTACTGAACAAAGGCTGTGAATACTTACATGTACATCCATGTTGTATTTTTGTTTTTTTCACCTTGTGATTATGGAGTATTGTGTGCACAATTTTGAGGTGAAAAATGAATTTCATTTATTTTTGGAATAAGGCTGTAATGTAACAAAATGTGTAACAAGTGAAGTTGTGAATACTTTTTGGATGCACTGTATGTTCAGCATTCCTGCAGAGAAGCCGGGTTTGACTAAGTCAGTGGTGGTTAACAGCATGAAAAGGAATCATGAGACAGTCGTGTGATGGAGCGACTCTAAGAGGAACGTTCAAGTACGTTCCACTCTTCTCACCTAGCTCAGTCTGGCTGACCACAGCTAGACCAACACAGCCATTCTGACAGCCAAACACCGAGAGCCGCCGGCCTCCAGCTATGCTCAGTATATCCATCCATAACACACTGCACAGAGAGAAGGAAACAAACACATGTGGTTACAGATCATACGTGTTTTTTTTCTCGTATCGATAACTAAACAATGAAAGTATTTAGCCAACTATCATAGTTTGCTTCCAAGAAGCCAAACGTTCTTGTCATTGTTAAAGTAGACACACTTGTTCAGGCTTTCTGGAAGTCATTCAAACTTTTTCTTTGGACACTGGCTACTTTCTCCCTTTTTTCAGAGAAATGCTTTTGTTTGTTAAGCCGTTATTATTATGCTGAATAAACAACAGCTTGATTAAAAAAGGCACCTAACTCAAGGGATGAATCTTTGCTTTCTACACATAATTGCCAACTTAGTAAAAAACTCATTTTAACTTGTATCATTAGACAGTTCGTTACTAGCGGCCCATCACAAAAAAATACAAATTGCTCTCAGTTCATTAGTTTAATCTTTGGAAAATTTCCAAAGATGTGCCTGACAGTTTGACAGGCATAAAACTGTATTTTTATGCCAACGAGGTGATTCCCAAAGAGCTACAGTACTGTGAATAATGATTTGGCCTCTTCCTGATTACTTAGCTTTGCATAAATCTATCATACTTAAATGTTTCAAATCATCAAAGGAATTTTTATATTCAAAGATAACCCGAGGAAATGCAAAACTCAGTTTTTAAATTATGAATTTAATTTATTTTATGAAGAAAAAAACTATTCAAGCCTACCTGACCTGTCGGAAAAAGAAAGGAAAGCGTCTGGCACTCTTGGAGTAATTTGGGTAGGCTGGCCACCCCTAGGAAGGTTCCTGCTATTCCAAGTTTTTTCTGTTTGTTAATAATGGCTCTCACTGTGATTTGCTGAAGTCCCACATCTTTGGAAATTTCTTTTTTACACTTCTCAGACTGACAGATATCAGTGACTTTGTTTTTCATCTCTTGCTGAGTTTCTTTAGGTCCTGACATGATGTGCTGCTTTTTCTTTCAGAGCTCTTTTTCACAGTAAATCTATTCATTTCATTTTGTTGTCTGGTGTATAACAATTATCACTTTATAAGTTTTAGTATTATCTGTATTTATTTGTTTCACGTTAAATCATTATTGTATGGGAGGTGTCAGGCACCAGAAGTTCAGGTATTACACTACAAATCCAACATTTTTTGAAGGCACTAAGCAAAACACAAGACCAAAAACTGAAGACTTTCCCCATACTGAGGGTGTCAATGCTTGTCTGTCTCTCTGTGTTAGCCCTGCTGCAGGTTGGCAACCAGTCTAGCGTGTAGCCGCATCTTGCCCTATGGGAGCTGCTTCAAGCCTCGTCGTGACCCTTAATCGGATAAGTGGAAAAAGAATGGATGATAGATCTGAAACATGTGGGACTTGTCTCTGTCTCATTGTCTCATTGTTCCACTCTCAGTGTTGCTGACTTTTATTATATGCACCATCCTCTTCGTAACTTCGTATCTTAAAACATTCTTTCCACATTTCCATGCTTCCTTCGTTACTCAAACTTCAGTAAATGACACTATAATGACATTATCGTTCTTGTGTATAGTAATAGACCTGCTAACTGAGTACAAACGAACTGTACAAACAGTGATCAGAACAGTAAGCTGGATAATGTGGGAAATCATGAATCTGATTAACAGAGAAACACATAATGCTCATCCCTCATCAAACCCAATCAGCCCAGCGGCCACATGCAGAGACATGAGAGCTGAAGGGACTCACTTGCTGGGAAGCTGCTGTAGCTCGGGGAAGAGTCTCTCCACTGGCTGCTCTTCAAACTGATGCAAGGAGGCGTTCTGTTAGACACAAGAGAGTCGAGCTGAATGCAACGCTGATGTTTGCATGATCAAAGTAAACATCTTCAGATATACAAAATTACAACAGATTACAATCATATTTTATCTCCAATGCTTCCTGTAGTATTAGTTCTGTTATATATAACCACAGCATGCATCTATATGGTTTCATTTTAAATTATGGAAGACGATTAGGATTTTTTTTTTCACAGTTTTGGAACAAAAATCAGAATTCTGACTTTTTTTCATAAAATTCTTTTAAAAAGAAATTCCAAAAGACTACCGATTTTTTTTAATGATTTTTCCTGTCTGATAATGTTCAGGTTCCTACGTGAACACTAAAGCAGGGTTTACTTGCTGTGATCTTTCCTCCTGTTCATGCTAGCCATAACAAAATCCCTTTATTATGTGCTTCCAGTGGAGGTGAAGAGGAAGAACAAAGTACAGTTCTTGTTTTCTGCTAGTATGAGGCTTCAGAAGTATAACTGAGACAAATCCAATGGCTGTTTGGTCCAACACTCCCTCTGGAATTTCCAGGGTTGGTGTCCCTGCTGAGCTGCAGTGGAGCTTAGACAACACATAGAGTGGGTTTCACAGTAAACAGGCTCTCACTGTGGAAGACATTCTTTTTTTTGGCTCTTCTGAAAGGCTGAAGACAGATTTTACTTTATGTTCAACAATATTTTTAAAGAAAGATGTTTGAAGATTTTTTTTCCCCACAGCTTCCACTGGGAACACAAAGAGAAGCCATCCAACCGTGTATTTTCTGATGGTTAGACATGAGAGGTGATTCCCAACTCTAACGTCTGCAATCCCCTGCTTAGTCTGCTGCTACCGTGACTCGACATAATGGATAAAGGGACTTACTAGAGAATACACTGATACACAGATGAGAAGGAGACAAATATTTTAAGTTGTCATTAGAATGCACTGATCTGGTATTGTCTCTGACCTCCTTGTAAAGGTGGATCCTCTGGTCATGACCGCTTAGCAGAAACACCGTCTCACTCCCTCCTTCAGCACACTGCACTCTGACAGACAGAGGGAGAGAAGCTCACTCACATGATAAATGGTAAATGGACTGGTACTTATATACATTATACTGCTACCTCTATATATTTCTACTTAATTTGAGCACTAAATGCTTTCTACTTCGAGTCTCACTCACCCAGTCACACATTCATACAGCCTCTATCTATACTTAAGCATTTTAATTGTACTGGTACTTTAACACAGACAGAAGAAGCCAGGAGTCAAGCTACCGACACCCTGACTGGTAGACGACCTGCTCTACCTGAGAAATACATTACATTTACTATCCAGACACACACACACAGTCTGTACTTAAACTGCTCAGTGACTGAGCACAGCCATAAAGACACTAAAGCCCATTCATGAATATTCGTGTACCAGCTCATGAAAAATGATGGATTCCAGCTGAGAAACTGAGTCAGCCTGCAGAAACACGATGATTCAGCACAGCAATAGGATATAAAATGTGGTAACAATAGATTTATCAGTACTTGAGAAAAACATTAAATATTTAACAGCACTGAAATCTCAGTTGTCAAGTAGCTAAAGTTGTAATGCTACCAGCCTGGAGTTGTGTTTCTGTATTTTGTAATGATTAAAAATCATATAAACTACCACAGTTCTGCAGAATGATTACTGTGCATGTATTTTTTATTTACTTTTAATTGTTTTCCATGTATTCTTGTTTTAAAATGTCTACAAAATGTGTGATTTTTAGCAATTTTCTCAGCTATTTTTAAGCTAAACTGTCCAACATGAATCTAATAAACTTGGGCAGGACATCAGCTCACCTCCTGAATGTGAGCCAGGATGTATGTGTGTTATTCCTCTGCTGTCTGTTTCTATGATAACAGCAGGGGAAGCACACAGCACACAAAGAAGCTTCTGCTCCCTCAACTAAAGTGGATTTTCTTCCTTGCTGGAATCCCAAACACAGGTGCCAGCATCATATTGATCAGCGTGTCATTTCATGCTGCTTGGTTAGTAGGAATACGCTGCAGCAGCGCGTACACTCAGACACTGTCAGAGTTTTGGCCATTAGAACAGCCAACTCTGAACTCTTTCACTATGTAAGCAAAAACAGCATGAGCAAAGACGTCACGAATATCTTTTACATGAGTCATCTTTCACGTTGAACTGCCAAAAATCACATTTTGCATATCCAGCTTCAGTGTGAAGCCCTTACAGCCACCACCTATATTGTGCCTATTTGTCTCTTAGTAATTTCTGATTGACGCTCCAGCCCAAAGGAGATCGTCATAACCTGCTGCAGGAGATCAGGAAGAGCTCGGTTTTCTCTTTTAATTCTTGGTTAAAACTATGTAGCAAAATCTGCAAGGTTAGTTACCATGGTGACTATAGTCAGCAAGAACTATCTTTGTACAGCAGCAAACTTACTCTGTGTGGTAAAGCTGGAAGGGTGTGAACTGCAGCTCCAGATTCAGGCAGCTCTCTGTTCAGAGAAACACGACATGATCAGGACATATCAGAGAGAGCACAACACATACGCAGACAATGCATCGCTCACGTGCAATAGACTCCAGGTTGAACTCTGAGCCAGGTTCATAGTCACAGTAGATATTTAGGAATGGAGTGGCTTTGTCCCCAGAGTCCTGCGAGGAGATCAGCCACGAATCAGTATGCTTCTACCATGGCACAGTTCATACTCTGATTTTAAAGTTACAATACCTTAATGAAGGTGATGCCCACCACCAGACCTCTCTTGGGTGGAGACTTGATAAAAGCATCGATTGATACGATCTCTGCATCAACTAGATAAGAAAACAGAGTCAAACCTTTTCAGTCCTGAGCGACTACAAACAACAACGTGCATCATAACAGAATTAACATACGACCGTACACCGACAGCTTTATCATTTATTTCAGACTTACAGAATGATAATGCTTTATCTTGTTTGTTTTTTCTGAAATAACAGGATAAATATTCAGAGAAAATATTTCATTATAAGACAGAAAATCTGTTTTGTTGCTCTGCGCTAATGAGAGATGCTCTTCTTCATGAAGTAAGATCTATATTGTTAACCTCCACCAATATCATCTACAGTATATTGCTCAGACCCTTTATGTTTATTTGAAAACTTTTTTTTAGAATACAAAATATATTCAGCAAATACACTGTGATGTCATTTAAAACGAAAACAAAAATGTATGCCCTACGCAAACTCTACAGACTAGAAGAAGAAATATAAACCGTATATTAAAGCAGTAAATATTCAACATCACCATTAAAATAAAGAACACATTCATGTATCAGTTCTGAATAGTTCTTCACCACCCTTCACACCATTTATATGAAACGCAGCAACACTTTCTCTTCTGTTGTGAAAGTATTTCATTGCTCATATCACAATGCCTTCATTTATTACCCGATTCACTTATTAAGCTCCCTGTACCATTGTATTTAGATGTTTAATCACTATAGCCACTGATTTTTTATTTTTATTTTGCTTTTTTCTATTTTGTTTGATTTTCTGTCATTTTTATCTTTTTAGTGCTGTTACATTGTATTTATTCATACTGTATCCCAGCGGTCCCCAACCTTTTTTGCATCACGGACCGGTTTATGTCCGACAATATTTTCACGGACCGGCATTTAAGGTGTCGCGGAAAAATACAACAAAATAAAACAAAAAATATATATATTAATAACACACCAGAAAAGACCCAGGGAAACCAAGTTTACGACAAAAACGGTAAAAAATAAATAAATAAATAAAATAAATAACGATAAAAACCGATAAAAACCCTGAAAACCATAAATTTCACACCCGAGCCTCAACTCTCGCAGCCTGGTACCAAACGACCACGGACCAGACCGGTACCTGTCCGTGGCCCAGGGGTTGGGGACCGCTGCTGTATGCGGAGCTATTCTCCTTTAATTAATCTGTTTTGTTGAAGGCTGGTTTTAAAGTTTCGGCTTCTGTGACACAATAAATTCCAGTCCTCGGCATAAATCAACAATCTTATCATTTTATAATAATATAGAAGGGATGCACTGATTGGGCGAAGGAAACAAAAAATCTTCATTATAATAACTGTTTCAAGTCTTCATCCTACTATCTGTGACATTTTGTCAGCCTAAAACAAATGTCTCAACAGAAAACCACGGGTGAGCTGAAATAATAAACATGACATGTCAAAAAGACCAATATCAGACCATATTTGTCCATTCCTATAGGTCATTCTGAAATATACCAATCTGTACAATTGTTTAGTTGTTGCTTCAAGTGTTAAACTTCTGTAATTTTACTTGAGTAAAATATTCAGTGCATGCGGTTTACGTTGAAACACAGTCTTTCTATTGTGTTGTGTAGCTTCCTTACCTTAAGGATGAGCTCTGTAGCAACATCTATGTGCACATATCTGAGTATTTGAACAACAAAGGAGTAAAACAAGAGTTCTTTCCAGTCCCCACTCACTGGGGCCCCTTGAGAGAGTTCTATAACTTCATTTCAAGTCGTCTATTGGTTGTTAAGGGGGGGAGGGGATAAAGTCTGTCAGACCTCAGAGACCCCAAAAACCAGGGGCCCCAATCATTGAACCTGTCTGTTTCTATGTGGCTTTTTTGTCATGCAAATTACTTTTTAGCCACTTACTTCCATTCACTCTTACTCCACAAGGACCATCTCATCACATGCTGGAGCCCTGACTTAACTGCAGCAGACTTCTGTACTTTGAACAGGTCTGCTGTTTATTGCACAGTATTGCCTGGATTGTGTCTTACAGTTCAGAACCAATGGGTGACAGCAGTTACGCCCTATCTATCATGTACAGTCTATTTTCCAAACTCTGGGGTCAGTCCATAAGAAAAAGACTGTTAACACAGAGATGTTAATATACAGTCAGGTCTCTTCAAAGAGTCACACAAATGTAAGGAGTTTATAGACGACAGGAGAAGGTATAAGTTGTTCTGATTCAAAAATCTACTTTGACGGATGCTGTCTTCTATAATTGCTTTTAAGATTTTTTTTGTTTTAATTTTAATTTTATTTGATAGAAGATCCAGGAAACAGGAAAGGAGGTCTAGGTCTAATGTTTAATGTGTAGGAAATAGCAGAAATAAGCATGTAATTTCTTCAGTACTGAAACTTGAGTTCTTGAGCACTTGACCCGTCTTTCCCCTGCGTACCTGGGATGTAAGTGAACTGAACCTCCTTGGCCACCGGTCGGATCTTCTGCTGCAGCTCCTGGTATCTGAAACACACCACCTTCCCCTTGAGAGTGGCCGCTAACAGCTCCTGCTCCCCGGCCTGACACAGCCCGTAAATGTTGCTCTGCGACGGGAAGCGGCTGAAACTGTCCTCTACGAAGGGATACGACTCTCGAAGCATCTTGCAGGATACAAGCACAGTCACTGGTTTATATTAAGATTTGTATTAAATATTTAGACTTTTCCCCGTTCATGCTTGTTTAGTGGCTGCAGAGCCCTCAAACTCCACAACGAGTTGGATTAAAAATGTTCCCGCTCGTTCATTTCGAAATTCAGCTAACACTCTCAACAAACTGCATATCGACGCTAAAATAACTCAGTTAATATTATTTTATTCTGATATCACATATCCTCTAACGAGTATCTCTAAGATATAATAAACAACTTGAATAGCCATAGACAGTATGCATGAAGAAAAACATCCGGGTTTGACCCGAGCTGCGTTCATTTTCATTGGAAATATGGGATTTAATATCTATAAGGGACTCAGGGGAGAGAAAACCCGGGCCATTGTGGACAAAACCGCTATCGGAATAATTGAAAATATTGCTATATTTTAGAAAGTAATTTTAAGGTAGATTTGTCGTTGAAATTTCTTCATTCTGTGGTCAAAACACAGCTGCCAGCTGACATTTTACGTGCATTTAAAATGTTACACATCCTTTACAGAGTAAAGTCAGCCATTCTTTTTAAGGTACAAAAACGCTTAAATTGGTTGTAATTTAATATAAGACTTCTCCCAGTTTGGTTTAATTCCCCCACTTTACTACGCCATGAAAGGCAGCGCATGGCTTTTCTTCTTCGTGTAGTAAACGGGTGACAGATTCAGTGGATCGCTTGTATCGTGCTGCCATCTAGTGGCACTAAATGCCTCCTTTTTAAACAAGAAAGCATGTGTTTAAGTTTTTTTGTCTGGGATTTTAATTTTCTGGTTGCATTTATTTCCGTTCTAAAAGTTTCTTTTTCCACGTACACCTTTGACAATTCCTGACTCAGTATTATATGCATGTGTGTTTAATCAATGATTGCTGCAACAAAACAATTAGTTGCACGAATACAGTGATGGTCAACCACCAGAGGTCAGAGCTAACTCACTCATGGAGATGAAGAAATTCCAGAGATGTGTAGTGCGGTGATTAGCACTGACTTCTGCTCAAATCCAGGCTGTGGGTTCTGCTTCCTCCTACAGTCCAAAAACACGCGTGGGTTTAGGTTAACTTGTGATTCTGAATTGGCTCTAGGCGTGAATGGTTGTCTGTGTGTTATCCAGGCGTGCGGCTTGGGTCTGTCCCAAGGGGTACACAACGAAGGAACAACTTGCTCTGCTAAAACAGGCTTTCTGATCATTTCTGAGGCGGAGGGTGAACATTAGAGCTCTAAACATTTAAGGATATTGTCTCACAGCATAATAAATGAGATGTGGGAACCGCCTTAGTTTACCTGCAGATCAAAGTGCAAATGATTTGATTGATGGACAGAACATGTATTTTTAGTGTGTGTCCTGTGCGCTGTGAGCTGCTGTTCAAGCAGTCTAAAATATACTCAACAGCAGATTAGAATCATGTCGATATTTTCTGCATCACCGAATTAATGCATGCACATTTCCGCACTTCACCCAGTCAAGTTAGAAAGGTACAGCTATACAATTCGTGCATATAACTCGTATTCCCCATCAGAGACTCGATAATGCACCTAAAACATGCTGTAAATAACAGAATAAGTGAAAAGGGGACTTCCAGCAGACTTTAAACCCTAACTCGGAACACAGCCTGCTGCAGATCAGGTTATGTGTTCAGTAAAGGTTAGCACAATGATTTTAAAAAAAGAAGAACAATGGGGTATCTATCTATCGTCCTCCTCCCGATCTCATTTACTCCTGAGGAATGTAGAGAAGAGTCTCCTGAGTTTATGTTATTTAAAGCAAAATTGTTATTTGTTCAAATCATATAAAGTCCTCCAACCAGCATTGTGCTTTTCTAATGTTGAAATTTTAACAAACCAGCCCAGGTAGGTCAAAGCATTTCACTGAGAATTGAGTGGAAGAAGAAGGCTGTGTATATAGTAGACACACATGAGAATTATTAATCAATAATTCATTTATTAATTATTGTTTTTTAATCAGTTAGCTTAGATGAAGCTGAAGCGCAGATTAGTTTGTTCTTGCCTGACCTGTAATCACATTTGTTTGAGCGACTGAAGGATGAGAAGTCACTGATTCAACTGAAAACTATTTCTTCAATTATTTCTTGAAATATTAGATTAGAACAACCAAAACATCAGACCATCTGTTTTTAAGGCAGTGACTTCTCGGGCGATTTTTCACCTTATCCATAAGAAAGCAGACTATCCAGAGGTTATAAGCTGCATCTGTGCAGCAGCATCAATAACAAACTGCTTTGCACAAACCCACGTTATTAAAGCTTCATATTTAATTAGTTTGACTCTTTATTTTGTTTTGAATTTTAGATTTCAGTTCAGTTTGGCATTAGCTTTTTTCACAGTGAATTTGTTCATTTTGTTGTTTGGTGCTTAGCAATGATCCCTTTCATGAGTTTCAGTATTATTTTTTTTATTTGTTTCTCCTTAAATCATTATTTAAGGAGAAACGGACAGAAGTTCGGAAAAGGTATTACACTGCAAATTCAACATTTTATGAAATGCTTTGTTGCGCTCACCAACTTTACCTCACTGGCTAGAATGCAAAGGGTTACCTGGGGACGCTTTGTTGTAACATTTGAAATTCCTTTGAAAGTCTTCATATCATTACAACGATGAAAAATATTTTAGAAGAAGACAAAGAAGAAGAAACAAGCTTTATTGGTCACATACACAATCATACAGAGTACAACATGCAGTGAAATGTGTCGTTTCCAAGCTGTGGACCACTTTAAACTTCCCAAGCATTTCTAAGTCCTAAGTGCTTGTTATCCATATTAGAAAGTAATAGTTCACAAGAAGTATATCTGTGGGTAACTGACATCAATACACTGGACCGTCCCTGTTAAAGGGTCATATGGGAGAGTAGAATCACTGCATCTGTAGATGAAGGCCTTACTGACTTATATTGGTTTTATTTCAGTTCTAAGTTTGGTTGCTCGGTTTGATTTCAATCTAAATGGAGAAGCCCAGAAAAAGGAATCCTCAGTGACCTTTGTCTTTGTTGTCAGATCCTTGGACAGTGTGTGTTACAGTGTCCTGTGCATGTTGTGTTGAGGTGAAGCAGATGGAGGTGAGGTCCCTCATTCTGCTGCTCTATGTTGTGATGGTTCAGAGGTGGCAATGTGCTACACCCCCACTTCTCCTAATGCCACCTGCTAATCCACCTGCAGGATTACTGTCCACTGTAATCACTCATCCTTCACTGTGACACACCTCACCTCACAGTGCAACTCCTGAGTCATTACACACACACACACACACACACACACACACACACACACACACACACAGGGAGACGTGTACCTTGCATAAGATGTTTATTATGGCTGTAGTTTTATATGGAATGTAAAACGTGTTAATCAGGTTTACCATCACTGTGTGATTTATCACTTATTGGATTTGGTTATAATAGTGACTTTCATGCACAGTACCTGGACAAACTATTAATAAGCATCACCAATATAAATATAAATTAACAAACCATTTGTGTTAGATATACAGACAAAGCAAAAACCAGAAGAGATTAACAATAAAAACATGAAGGAACAAGAAGCACTCTGAGAGCGCAAACCTCTCCAAGGCAGCTCACTCTATGGGCAGTATGTACTTTTAAGGGGACAGTATCGTGTTTTCATTTTGTTTACTTTGATCTTTTTAAACATAATTTAAGAAGTTTTAGTGCAGTAAAAATCAGATTAGGTTAGCGTGACAGATGTTACTTTGATTCCACCAACAATATGTGGGATTCCAAGATTCTTTATTTGTCACATGCATAGTCATACAAGAACACAACACACAGTGAAATGCGTCCCGAACTGCTCCTTGACTGTGCAAAACATTAAAAACAATAAGTCAATTTAAATAAAAAATTGGAAATTTTAAATTAAAAAACTGAAAATGTACAATGATGTTAAATTGATTTGTGCCATATTAGCACAGCAATGTACTGACTGAGCTTAAACAGAATGACCAAAGTCATGTAAACAGAGTGACCAGAGCAGGTGATGGATAGTAAGTGTGGATTTGTAAACAACTGGACATGAATAACTTGAGCTTATTATATAATGTTATACTACAGTATAATATAGAATATGTGTATCCAGTATATACACATTCAAGGTTTTCTGATGATTCACAATCTTTATATATATATTTGTTTAAAACACAAGTAAATTGATAATGTGCAACAGTCAAAGAGTACACTTTCTCCAAGGAGAATGAAAACGTCAGAAAACATCAGGTAAGCAAAATATCAAAAAACTGTCTATTTTCCAAACAGCTGCAGATGCACTTGATGGAGACAGGAACAAAAGCATCAGTACAGACCAAGAAAACAAATAAACAATGAATTAATGTTCAAAAAGTCTTGTCGGAACCCGTTTTACAGGGAAAACAAAATCACACAAACATCAACTTGAACATCCCAGAATGACCAGTGAAGTTCTGGGAGTCTGTTTTAGACAATTCCAGCAGTCAGACACAATTTATCCTGTTGTCACCGTGTTTTACTGTTAGAGTGCCTAGATCTGACCTTGCAGCTGATACTGTGAAATGCCAGAGCTCTTTGAAGAAGAATGTGATGCTCTCAGTGTGTTAACAGTAGCTTGTTAATAACCGACCTTTCTGTGGAGGCTATAATCCCAAACATACGCCCGGGTCAACCCAAGGAGCAAATCAATCCAATCCAGGAACAGTTTGAGGGGTTGTTTCAGTCTCTAGATGTCAATCCCCTTAAAAGGTCTTTGGTGGGATTTGAGGAAACAAAATGTATATTCTGGGATGGAAACTTTACTAAATGATGAACGGGCTGAGACTGCAAAAGTAAATCTTATAGAATAGAGTTTGATATTTAGTGATCGCATCGTTAATTATATTACCAATCTTATCATTATGCCAAAACCTGGTTATCATGTTACCTGTCTTACCTTAAACCAAGTGTGCAGTGAATAATATGAAACATAACACATATGATAATAACTAATTAGTCCAGTAACATGATGTACAGTTAGAAACCTTTTGTCTGAGGTGTATTTTTGATTTTCTAATCCTGTTTTGCTCCTACCACAGCTTTGTCCAGTATGATATATGCCGACTTCACTGTGCTCAATTCTTCAGGCTGGGATTTTACTTCATTTGAAGTATTTGTTCATTATTTCATTGGAAATTTTAGCTGTTTAAATGACCTTGCACTGCAGTTTTCTGTTTCAGAGAGTGAGTATTCCTCAGTTTAGGTGTTGAAAAGGAGAAAGAGGCAGCAACTAAAATTTAAGCTGTTGTAACTGAATGTAAGAAGAGCGCTCTCACTGATATATGAATATGCTAGATTTCTCTCTCTTTGTCTGTTTTTATCTCTACGCCAGCAACAGTTCAGTCCTATAAGTGAATTTCTACAAATCTGACTTGAATCATAACCTCATCTCAAAGCTGAACTGATTAGATGTCAGTGTTGATAGTCAGAGGCCTCAAGTTTATTCTTGTTACTGTGAAAGATCAGGTCATGAGATAGTGACCAAATTACACATTTAATTAAAAAAAGAAATACATTTGTGCAGCTCATTTATTTATTTTCCATATCTGCAAACATGTCTGTTGTCATGGTAAAAATAAACAAAAACAACAAAAATAAACTGATAACATCTACTTAAATTCTTTCAGAGTCTTCAATAAATATATTAATCTATAGAAATGTGGATGCAAACTTCAGCTTCACAGGATGACATACAACACAATGTTCTGCAGAAGCATGGGACTGCATGTCAGCCGTGTTTTATGGGTTAAACACACTTAACTTTGATAGTGTTGCCAAATTGGACAAACTGTGACTGTGTACAAATAAAATAAAACAGCTTGGGTAGATAACTACTGACTCAAGCTTGATTCTTTCTACTTTCAATATAATCTATACACAGATACCAAATCAACAAATGAAGTCAATGTTTCAATCCTGCATATACTGTGTTGTGAAAAAAACCCTTTCTGATTTCTTTCTTTGTTTTCTTGCATATTTGTCACACTTACATGATTCAGATTATCAAATAAATTTTAATACTAGACAGAAATAATAAAACGAACTAAAATAATTATTTACAGTATTGCTTTGTCTTGATGCATGCTCAATCATCCAGGTAAGTAAATCTCAAAAGGTTGATTCTGTTCATCTGGCCGTAGTGTTTTCAGTGGGAGAAACATTTCGACTTCTTCAGTCTCAGCTGACTGCAGGTTTCCCCAATCATATAAACAGGACATTTGCATGACTGAAACTAGCTCAACTCAGTGGACCAACACCTCAAATTCACCAGGGAGGATATGAAAAGTGGCAGGTTGGCTTCCTTAGACTGTGAGATTTCCAGCAGAAATTGTAATATTTAAAAATTGATGTGCACCGTAAACCTACACATACGGATCAGTATTTAAGATTTGACTCTCATCATCCACTGGAGCATAAACTGGGTGTCATCAGGACGCTACAACACAGAGCGAACACCATCCCCACTGACACAGCGGCCAGAGAAGCAGAAGAACATCACATCAAGAAGGCCCTGAGTAAATGTGGTTATCCCAGCTGGACATTTGTCAAAGCTGGGAAGGCGCCTAAAGAAAGCTCCAGCCGATCCAGGAGAGAAGGACAACCGCTACGAAAACCCTTAGTGATCCTGTACTTGTCAGGCGTATCGGAGCAGTCGAGACGCATTTTTTTTCTAAACACCGCATCTCCGTGGCTTTTAAACCCCAAAACACAATTGGTCCACCCCAAGGATCGGGTCCCCCGACACAAACAGAGTAACATAGTGTACGCTGTTAAGTGCTGGAGGATTGCCAGGATTTCTACATCGGGGAAACCAAACAACCTCTTGTGAAGCGGATGGCACAACACAGAAGAGCTACCTCGTCCGGCCAGGACTCCGCAGTCTACTTACACCTACAGGCCAGTGGACACTCTTTCAATGATGAGGATGTACACATCCTGGACAGGGAGGAACGCTGATTTGAGCGGGGAGTCAAGGAGGCCATTTACGTGAAAAGGGAAAGACCATCTCTGAATCCAGGAGGGGGCCTAAGGGTACATCTTTCACCATCTTACAATGCTGTGATTGCAGCCATTCCCCACCTCTGTGAATGTTACTCATGGCCATTGATCAATGGACCTTCAGATCAGTGGTTGTTGATCAATGGTCATGACAATTTGCATATTAATCATCAAGGAACTGACCTCCCAGCCCATTGTTCCTTCAGTGGGCTGGTTTTAGTCATTGTGCAAATGTACTGTTTATAAGGCTGGAGAAACCTGCAGTCAGCTGAGACTGAAGAAGTCACTTGGATGAGTGATGAAACGTTTCTCCCACTGAAAACGCTACGTCCAGATGAACACAATCAACCTTTTGGGATTTACAGTACTGGTCTGATTCAGCCAAACTGGACACTTTTTGCACATGAATGGCCTGTTGGCCTGTTTTAGGTTATGCCAAAGCATCTCATCATTGTTTTAAACCCCAAAATAGCATATATTAATAAATCAGAATCATTTGGAACCAACAGTCTTTCTGCAGTTTCCATACAATCTAATATCCCACCCCTATATAAGGAATCATGTTTATATTCAGGTAACCATGTTGTAAGAGACAGGCCTGAATGTTTAAGGCAAGAAATAAGGACAAAGTGTGACTGCAGAAAATTAAATAATAGTGTCTGAGGTCATCAGAAGAAGCAATAAGAGGCACAGCTTTCCAAAGTCAGAGTGATTAAAAATAAATAGAAAAAATAAAAAACAGCAAACGCTGTGGCTCAAGTAAAAAAAAAAAATCAAAGTTGATATGAAAAAGACTAACAGATGACAAAAGAGGAAAACAGCTGGAAGTCAAGAGCCAAATGATCTGTCAGTAAGAAACTCCCTGTAAAGAACATAAATCCATTTTCTTCAACATCTATGGGATAGTGCCAAGAAATTATAATGTAAGTGACAACATCTAATAATGACAGAAGGATTTTTTTGTTGAATTATTAGCACAGTTAAGATATGATATGATGAGATAAGGGATAGTGTTTTTAATATAAATTAAAAAGGTTAAAGCTCACACCTTTACATTTAGTATTTATTTATTTAATTCAAATTTTCATTAACTGTAAGTCTTAGCAGTGAGTCATGGAGTTCCACAGGGTTCTGTGCTGGGACCAACATCTTTCTTATTGTACATGTTTCTCTTAGGCAGTTAGTAGAACGTTTTATAATTAGAACACACAGAAGACATTTCCCCTGGTATGCAGATGAGTTATACTTGTCTATGAAGCCAGATGGCACAAATCAGTTAAACTGTATTCATGGTAGCATATTCAAATTCACTCACTTGTAGTCATTCCCAGTACTCACTTGTGCCTCCCATTCCTCTTGGGCACAAGTAGCCTTGCCTAAAAACCCCATCTTTGTAAACTACCATCTTTGACTACTTTCTGTTGCGTCGTGTCACCACATCCTATAGGGACACATCACTTATTAATAAAATCAGGGAAAATTGACCTTAATCTCATCATTCTGCATTTTTGAGTCCACCTGTTCTTGTTGAGTTTAAAACACATCCCATGTCAGGATGATGATTTCTTACTTCCAATTTAGATAAGTGTAATTCCCTATTATCAGGATGTCTTAAAATCTCTATCATTGGGTTTCTATGTGTAATTTTCTTTTCTTGCTGCAAGGTCTCATCTTATCTTTAGATATTTACTTTCATAGTTGCACTATATAATTAAAATGAAACAGAATGAAATTAATGTGCAACCACGAAAGAACTGGGTGAGACAAATGTCTCTGACAGTACAGTGCTCCAACGGGTGTGAGTCCCAACTTGGCTGGTAGTTGGGGGCGGGGGCTGGTGGGCTGTTTAATGGCGTTCTGTGTGGAGCTGCTGGTGGCACCTGGTTTGCACAGAGGAGATTACTACAATGTGTGTGTGTGTGTGCAGGGTGAGTGATTGGTCCTGACAGCAGTCTCTGTATTGCTGGCTGGCCTGCAGATTTAGCCGACCTGTTTTAGACACTCTAATCTGGATTAACTGCAGCAGTGTGTCAGTTGGGACGAGGACCGGAGCCTCCCCCACCCCCTGCCCCTTCACCTGCTTTTCCTCTCACTTCCCCTCCATCCAGCCATCCATCTGTATGTGGGTCTTTTCTCCCCGCCTTCCATCCACCTGGTTACCTGGTCTCTGTCTTCTTTACCATCTTTCTGAGATTTAAGGCCTCGTTCAGCACACAAATCAGAAAATGTTCAGTTGCAAATATAAATGCTGGCTCACTTGACTCACTCTGAAAATGTCTCTATAAGTCCTGCTTTTGGGGGAAGGGTAGGGATTAAACCAGCTCAGTCCTCTTCCCTATTTCCCTATTTGTTATTGCAGCCGTAGGAAGAGCTGTCCCACTGATGAACAGAGAGCGCATTGCAATCATCAAGCGGGCAGTGTTTGTACACCACGTATGATCTTTTATTTTAAACAAACATAAGTCAGTCCGAAAAGATTAGCAGTGTTTAATAAAAAGAACATCACTATTCAACAACACCAACGCCCTAAATGAAAATAAAACAGAACGATTACATAGCTAAAAGTAAAACATTACTCTTTAATAAGTCATGATTTAACAATCTAATAAAACAACAACAAAGCTCGTCGAAGCCAGAACCCTATATAAACCTGTAAAGGTGCCTGTCAGTCACACATGTACAGTATGATACACTCACTCCTGAGGATGATTCTCTCATCACTGGCAACAACCTGCTCCACAAGAACAGTTTGGGACTAAAGCGACCCCAACTGTGTGTTTTTAATCCATTCCCATGTAAACCCGAGGTGTCTCCTTCAGGTGCAGCAGCTCTGAGTTCTCTGTTGTGCGTTCTCTCCTCTCCTTCCAGCGCATCTTCTTCTCTTACCTTTTTTGGTTCAGTTTACCTGCTGACCCATCCAATTCATACCCCTGCAGTGCTGCTGCTGTTGTTCCATCCCGCACCGCCACTGAACGGATTGCTCTGTCTTTCCTCTCTTTATCTGGAGATA
This sequence comes from Pelmatolapia mariae, assembly GCF_036321145.2. Taxonomy (NCBI): domain Eukaryota; kingdom Metazoa; phylum Chordata; class Actinopteri; order Cichliformes; family Cichlidae; genus Pelmatolapia; species Pelmatolapia mariae. Next base: position 33,525,264 of record NC_086236.1, on the reverse strand, counting down.
AGATACTTACTTTTGAGATAAAGCATATTATGATAAATCAAATGAGCTTTATTGCTTTTGTGCATCTGGGTGTTTGTGTGTGCGTGTGTGTGTGTTAATACAGCTGCTTTGCAGATAGATATAATCTGTCAATCTATGAAGTGTTGCAGATGTGCAGCAGGTTCACTGATCAGGGAGGGCAAAATGACTGAACATGACCTGTGGGAACTAACTTCTTGTAGGCATCGTAGTTTTTATTCTAGAAATGATTTTTTATTTTGATAAACTACACAGGTTAGGGTTGTGGACTGTATGTTTAAAATATACAATCAGACCGAAATTTATATATTTAATATGTTAGATTAGAAGTTTGGGGGAGATATCTATATTATTTATACTTGGAGGACTTTCTTTGTATATATTCAGGTTAGAATAAATTGTTCAGGCAAAGTATTGCGCGTGCCTGCCTCTGTGTATATGTGTGTGTGCGTGTGTGTGTGGGAGGGGTTTGTTGGAGACACTTGCTCCCTCTAATTAGCAGTGTGCGCCGGTAAAGAAACTCAGTAGAGCGACCTCACCAAGGCGCAAAGGCATCCGAAGGCCACTTCACCTGTGTGATGACTTTGACTGTGTGAAGTTGGACAGAGAGGCGGTCCGGATGCTTGCTGCTCTGCGGTGTGCTGCCCAGCTTAGCTGACAGTCGGTTACAGCTGAAAGAGCAGTTTAATAAAAAAGGAAAGAGAAAGAAGAAAAAAGCACTTTGACGCTTGTCTTGTGAACTCCTGCGCACCCCGCTTATCCGTTCAGCGCCTGGCCTCGGACGCACCGACTTGTTGCCCCGGCTGAGCTCTGAGGGGGCCACGGCTGCTGTGTTGCGTGTCCGACCTACAAGTCAGCGACAGGACTTAAAAGGCTGCTGTAAGGATGATGTCCTACATAAAGCAACCCCATTACACCATGAACGGGTTAAACGTGCCTGCCCCTGGAATGGATGTGCTTCACACAACCGTCGCTTATCCACGTAAGTTTGAACTTTTATAGGAAAAAACAAAAAATACGCATTTCTGTCCTTACAGTTTCTAGAATCACGTTTGTCAGAATGGTGCGTAAAAACGCGCAGGTTTCGATGCTTTAGCAAACGAAAACATTCTTTTTCTGTCAGTGACTGATGCTGAATATAGTCTCCAATTATTACGCTGGACTGAATAAAATTGAATATTTCGGAAGAACTGTCGTAGTAAGAGATATTTTGACCGTCGGTCTTTAAACTTCCACATTATGCGGCTCTGTGGATAAATTTATACGTGAGATTTATTCTTTTAATTAAATGGAAAACTATTAGTTCTGAATTCAGATCAACATAGATTGTTGTTGTTAGCGTTTTGTTAACTTTTCTTAGCGGCTTCATTAACGCTCAAATTGGTATTTTATATATTAGAAGTTCTAATATATAAAGTATTTGTAATAATTCCTGTTCTTCTGCAAATACAACAAGGCAGTTGGCTCTATGAATTATGAAGGGTAGACTCACAGCACTTTTAATGGAAATCCTAGTTTATGAAATAAAAAGTCGCCGTTTCTGCTTTTCAAAGTAAAGTGAACTCCTCTAACAACCTCTGACTATGATACTTAATTTTGAGACTTATTCTATTTATTCTTTGTCTTCTTCGTGGGGAAAACATATTAACAACTGGCATGGCATAATACTGAGATATTTCTATTAATACTTTTTAGTATTTGTTGTCATCCACGCACATAGCTGGAAAACAAAACTGTCCAAAGAATTACTTGAGCGCTTGTTGTGTTCTTTTTCTACAAAGATGATTCAAATCACTCACATACAGACTCATAATTCATGCCGCCCCTCTGTTGATGTTAGCACGATAATCCCCTCTCTATGTCATTTCTTTCAGCCACTCCCAGGAAGCAGCGCAGGGAGCGCACCACCTTCACCCGCACACAGCTGGACATCCTGGAGGCGCTCTTCTCAAAGACCCGCTACCCAGACATCTTCATGAGGGAGGAGGTGGCCCTCAAGATCAACCTGCCTGAGTCACGCGTCCAGGTACTGGAGAAGTAGGCTACTGCCAAGATGGAGGCCACTGTGTTCAGGCCTTGTGGGTTCCTCATAGTGAGCTGTGTTATGAACTTCTGCATAGAAGTCTATGTCTATGCCTGTGTAACCCAGACCTCTGATTATTAATACGTTATGACGTGTGTGCATGAATGGTAACATGTTGAATCTATTTTGTTTTGTTGATCTCAGGTTTGGTTTAAAAACCGCCGTGCCAAGTGCCGCCAGCAGCAGCAGCAGAGCAGCGGCCAGTCCAAGCCCCGGCCTCCCAAAAAGAAGGCCTCGCCAGCGCAGGAGCCTAGCGCTCCTGATCCCGTTTCTAACCCATCTGGCTCATTTAGCCCCTCCTCAGCCCAGTCTGGCCCCAGCCTGGCCCCAAGCTCCAGCACCGGAAACACTGCTGTGTCCATCTGGAGCCCAGCCATCTCACCCCTGCCAGACCCCTTGGCCTCCTCCTCGGCACCCTGCATGCAGCGGCCCTCACCTTACCCTATGAGCTATGGCCAGCCGTCAGCCTACACCCAGGGCTATGCTAGCACAACCTCCTACTTCACTGGCCTGGACTGCAGCGCCTATCTGTCCCCCATGCATTCACAGTTGTCAGGCACCGGAGGTGCTCTCAGCCCCATTGCTGTGCCCTCTATGGGGGGCTCCCTAAGCCAGTCCCCAGCATCTCTGTCTTCACAGGGCTACAGCACTGCCTCTTCCCTAGGCTTCACCTCTGTCGACTGCCTGGACTACAAGGACCAGCAGGCCTGGAAGCTGGGCTTCACCACAATGGATTGCCTGGATCACAAGGACCAAAACTCCTGGAAGTTCCAGGTTCTCTAGAAAGGGTGTCAACATGCCACGTGCATCAGTGAATCCCATGTAAGATAGGGCAAAGCAGTTCTCCCAGAGGACTTAACATTGATTTCTCAGTTTTTCATTTGTAAGATTTTCTGTAGGAAATGCATTTGATTTAAAAGGTTTGGAGATGAACAAATGAATGACTGTCATCGATGCTGCCTGACTGCAAATCATGTCTGTTTTCTTCTTCATGTTATCTTAAATAAGAGAACAAACGCCTTTAAACAGTTTGAAGGAAAAGACTGGAGAAACAACACAAGCTATCTCTTTCTCTCGCACACACACACAGACACACACACACACACACACACACACACACACACACACACACACACACACACACACACACACACACATACACATACACATACACTTTTTTGTGTTCCGTTTGCATAGAGTGAAAGGAGAGCTTTTTGTCCTGGATGAGCTCCTGTAGGTCCTCCTTCAGGGTTACTTTATTTTGAGCTATTTATTATTAATATTATTATTATTTGAAGTTCCATTTGAATATCTAATTTGACTGCATTTAGATCTTTTTTAGCTTTCGTGTTAAGTATTACAGTGTTCACCTTTAGTGTCATCATCTTGATCTGTTTGATGGAGAAAAAAAATAGATTTTCTGTTTTAAATGTGACACATTAAAGTCATCTATTCTTTACATGTTTGTGCACTGATGATCATTGGGATGAGTTCCAGTTTGAAAGTGTAGCTTTAGGGGATTTGGAAGACACAGTTAGGGGTCAGTGTGAAGTGGAGTTTGGATGTAAAGTGGCCATGTTGTAGCAGTGGGCTCTGGAGCCGCCATGTTTGTCATAAGGCCTGCATGGCTCTCACTGTTCCATCTTGGTTATTTTAGCTTATCTGATTCTGGGAGTGTTCCAATCCTCTTAGAATCCCTTCAGCAATGCCCTAAGTGAATTAGTTAGGATTATTGCCCTACCTCCCTCTGTCTGTCACCTACCTCAGCCTCTTCTTCCACTTCCATTCCCCTCTTTCTCCTGTTTCCCTCCATCTTTTCTGTCTATTCTCTCCCATCAGCTTTGCAGTATTACTTTTTCCTCCACCTCTGGCTGTTTTCTCTCTTAAAGCCTTTTCAGTTTAGCTGCATCTCTGTTGTCATGCACATCTCCCAAAAACAGCTGTCTCACTGACCACAGTGCAGTTTAATAAAGTGCTTTTTGCTTACAGTTGTTTCATTAATTGTGTTAGCTCACTATCAGCTGAGCAGTTCCACTTCTTTCACCCCCATCACTCCTCCACCGCTCCTCTGACAGTCCCAACATGCCCTGATTACTGCAACACTAACTTACCCCTGACATCACATAGGTGCAGTTTGTGTGTTGCAGTAGGTTTGGTCAAATTGTTTTAAATAAATTCCATGTTTTTACCCAAAAATGGAACAGTTTGCCGTTTAAGCTGAGTATCACAAAAACTCTTCATGTCAACCACACTAGTATAAAAGGTTTGATGACACATTTCTGATGCCATTCTGATATTTACAGTAATAAGTAATACCAGTTTTGTTGCCATGCAAATGATCTGATCACAGCCCTTGACTATGAAAATGTAGCGCAGCGAGAGTAGTGAGTGGGTAGCAACGGACATTTCAAAGCATTTTTCTGCACTCGACACTGACCTAATCCCACTCTGTGCTCTGTTTAATCCCTCTGCCCTCCCTCTCTGTGGTGCAATTGGTTAATCCCTGCATCTGCATGCCCTGATTGGTTAACCTCTCTTGGACGGTGCAGTGCACTTGTAATCTCCCCCCTCAGCACAGAGTGTTTCAGACAGACATTTGCGCTGTAATCCCACAGAGGAGCAGATGTGATGGGGGATGGACGGCACTGAGCAGACCTTGAGGAAGGTGAATACGGGAAAGCTAAAACACCACAGACAGTCTGCGAAGGAAAGCTTCAGGCTCTGAAGAAGAAAGAAATCTAATCAAGAAGTTCAAGTGTTATTACAAGTAAACGTTACAGGTTAAAAACATAACAGAAACTAAATGTTAAATATCTGGAGCCTAGAGGTCAGCCGATGTACCTTAATTTCCAGTTGGTGCACGGACTAAACTAGGCTAAACTCAGTTGTTTTAATAGAGTGGAGAAAACACAATACAGCTAAAAGTTAAAAAAAAGAAAAGAAAAAAGATGATGATGATTATTAATATTATTATTATTTTATATCCAAAGTTTTTTAACTTCAAAACAGAGGTCAGATTTAGAAACATGTCCCAGGTTTTATCAGTCTGCTTGGTGTCTTTGGTCCATGAACCAAGCTGACTGTAGGCAGAGGTGGTATAAGAAACTGTACTCATAACCAACACATCAGATTTGTTTTCAGGGAAGTTTATAAAATGTTGGCATCACTCAAGAATTTAAGATAATCGATGTTGCATTTGGATAGCAGTGAGGACTCTAACGGTGTCATTTCCATAGCATTGGTGGGGAACACTATCAAAGATCTGGCTGAGTAGCAGCATGTCACTGAAAATAAAAGCGAACCGAGCCCCGAGGAACACCACAAAAAACAGACAACACCGACGCAAGTGTCATCTCTGTCTGCAGAAAAGGTAGCCATTAGCTTACCCAGGGATCTTTTAATTCAAACCCAGGTTTCGAGATGATCCAGAGAGTATATTGCTCAACGTTTGGGACAGAGTTGCTCAGTTTTAGTGCTTTTAGACGTGCTTTCTCTGTTTTCAATTCAATTCAATTCAATTCAATTTTATTTATATAGCGCCAAATCACAACAAAAGTCGCCTCAAGGCGCTTTATATTGTACAGTAGATACAGAGAAAAGCCCAACAATCATATGACCCCCTATGAGCAAGCACTTTGGTGACAGTGGGAAGGAAAAACTCCCTTTTAACAGGAAGAAACCTCCGGCAGAACCAGGCTCAGGGAGGGGCGGGGCCATCTGCGGCGACCGGTTGGGGTGAGAGAAGGAAGACAGGATAAAGACATGTTGTGGAAGAGAGACAGAGATTAATAACAGATATGATTCAATGCAGACAGGTCTGTTAACACATAGTGAGTGAGAAAGGTGACTGGAAAGGAAAAACTCAGTGCATCATGGGAATCCCCGGCAGCCTACGTCTATTGCAGCATAACTAAGGGAGGATTCAGGGTCACCTGGTCCAGCCCTAACTATATGCTTTAGCAAAAAGGAAAGTTTTAAGCCTAATCTTGAAAGTAGAGATAGTGTCTGTCTCCTGAATCCAAACTGGAAGCTGGTTCCACAGAAGAGGGGCCTGAAAACTGAAGGCTCTCCCTCCCATTCTATTTTTAAATACTCTAGGAACAGCAAGTAGGCCTGCAGTGCGAGAGCGAAGTGCTCTAATAGGGTGATATGGTACTACAAGGTCATTAAGATAAGATGGGGCCTGATTATTTAAGACCTTGTATGTGAGGAGCAGGATTTTGAATTCAATTCTGGATTTAACAGGAAGCCAATGAAGGGAAGCCAATACAGGAGAAATATGTTCTCTCTTTCTAGTCCCTGTCAGTACTCTTGCTGCAGCATTTTGGATTAACTGAAGGCTTTTCAGGGAGTTTTTAGGACATCCTGATAATAACGAATTGCAGTAGTCCAGCCTAGAAGTAATAACTGCATGAACTAGTTTTTCAGCGTCACTCTGAGACAGGATATTTCTAACTTTAGAGATGTTGCGCAAATGGAAGAAAACCTTCTTACATATTTGTTTAATATGTGCATTGAAGGACATATCCTGGTCAAAAATGACTCCAAGGTTCCTCACAGCGTTACTGGAGGCCAAGGTAATGCCATCCAGAGGAAGAATCTGGTTACATACCATATTTCTAAGATTTTCAGGGCCGAGTACAATAACCTCAGTTTGATCTGAATTAAGAAGCAGAAAGTTAGCGGCCATCCAGGTCTTTATGTCTTTAAGACATTCCTGCAGTTTAACTAATTGGTGTGTGTTATCTGACTTCATGGACAGATAGAGCTGGGTGTCATCAGCATAGCAGTGAAAATGTATGCTATGTCTTCTAATGATACTGCCTAAGGGAAGCATGTATAATGTAAACAGAATTGGTCCTAGCACCAAACCCTGTGGAACTCCATAATTAACCTCAGTGTGTGAAGAGGACTCTCATTTACATGCACAAATTGAAGTCTATTAGATAGATATGATACAAACCACTGCAGCGCAGTACCTGTAATACCTACAGCATGTTCTAATCGCTCTAATAGGATATTATGATCAACAGTATCAAACGCTGCACTAAGGTCTAGCAGGACAAGCACAGAGATGAGTCCACTGTCAGAGGCCATAAGAAGATCATTTGTAACCTTCACTAAAGCTGTTTCTGTGCTGTGATGAGCTCTGAAACCTGACTGAAACTCTTCAAATAAGCCATTCCTCTGCAGATGATCTGTTAGCTGTTTGACAACTACTCTTTCAAGGATTTTTGATATGAAAGGAAGGTTGGAGATTGGCCTATAATTAGCTAAGACTGCTGGGTCTAGAGATGCTTTTTGAGTAAAGGTTTAACTACAGTCAGCTTGAAGGCCTGTGGTACATAGCTGATTATTAGAGATAGGTTGATCATATTTAAGATTAAAGCATTAATTAATGGCAGGACTTCTTTGAGCAGTTTTGTAGGAATGGGATCTAAAAGACACGTTGATGGTTTGGAGGAAGTAATTATTGTGTTAAAGCATAATATTAATACTCATGAAATACATTAAGTAAAATGAAACTGAAATCTCTTTCTCCAGTACCTTAGATAAAGATGTTGACTTACAAATTTTTCTAGAACTTTTCAGTGCTGAGGATCTAGTTTTTCTGTATCTATAGATTAGTTTAATTTACTATCATTTACTATAATCTACTATAATAGATTAATTTACTATAATAAACAAATCATTTTTATGTTCAGTAATTTTTTTATATTATCATATTCTTAGAAGAAACTTAGTAGAATAAAAATATAATGAAATGTGAAGTAGATGAGAATATTTTATTCCAAATACACCAGATATGGGAGGGAAGGAAATAGTAAATGGTCAGGATATACAGTAGAAACGTGTGTCGGGAAGCGTGGATTGCATTCCCTCTGTATACATGTAGATTTTCTCCAGTGGAGATTCAAAGAATGAATGTTTACAGCTTTACTAGCATGCTGACAACAGGGGGACCAGGTGTCCTACTTTATGTGGAGCTGCACAGCATTGTCATGTTTTATTGTGAAGTCTGTCTTTTGTGAAATAAAGAAAGGACTCACCCTAAGTTACAAGCTTTGCAGGTTTCTGTAGAACAAACTAGCACAAACAAATAAAATGCAACAGTTAAAAATATTAACAAAGTAGGTGACACCAGTGGGAGGTAATTCTCAAAGTTTTTGTTTGTATTTTGCCTATTATTTATTTATTTATACACAGGACATATGAATCTCTTATGCTCATCTATACAAGCATTCCCACTGAAACTGAAACTGAGGAGCAGACTATAAGCAGCTTAAAGAGTTCATTTTTTAATCGAGTAAACTTCAGATTCCTTTTATGCTTGCAGTGGGAAAAAACTGGACTCCATTGAAATAGTTCACAGGCACATTCAGACCTTAACATGCTAAATGCCAAACTGTGACCTGCATAGTTTTGTATGTCCAAAAATAACATTTCTTTCACACCTCTCACCTGTATTAATTTGCCACGCATGGTGCTTTCCCCCCACTTATCTTTCCAGGATTTGTTCACCTTACTTGACTCATGAGTGAGTTCAGTGGTGAAAATACTTTTATGTAAATACATCATTTTTTACTACACAAAATTAGGGACACCCTGTCCCCATTAGAGGCTCTGTACGATGTTCTGGCAGCGTTTTTTCTACTTTTTCTTTGAACACACGTGATATGGGGGTCACGCCTTACTTATGTTTATGGACTCTTTTATTGACGAGTTTGCTGGCCGTTAAATCCTTATTTGTTTAAGGTCTCCCCCATGTGGAAGTTTGGCTTCTCTGCACTGATAAACAGCACAGCTTTCTGTTCAGCTTGAACTTCTGCATACGAAACGCAAACATGACACACAAACTCCCATCCATGTGTTTTAACATCTATTTATTACCACCATAATATGAGAAATTTGGAAAATACAAAGATCAGCTTATTTATACGTCTGAAAATCTCAAGGAATAAGAAAAATATAAAAGAAAAAAGTATGAGGTTATACTGTGCATCCCAAATTTTGATAAGGGACAGATTATATGCTCAGGTGTAGAGAAGCTGCAAGAGACACACAGACCCTAAACATGCAGAGGTTCACTATGTCAATTCATACTGGTGTGACAAGTATAATGCTAATCTGTGGTGACAGAGAGAGATGGAGGCTGAATGTGACGACTAATCTACAGTGAACAGAAGAGGAGACGGTGAGACCCCGCCCCCTCGTGGCTGCCATTAGAATTGAAGTTTCCTTGGAAAATGGAGAAGCCCTTCCTGATTTTCTATAACAAATCACTGCAAACAAAAAGACCCTAACTGATAATGTTGATACTATTAATTGCTTTTTTACTCCTATTTTGATAACTGTATAAGTGGTAAAGGAGGAGATGCTCTTCTATGAATTAGATGTGTAAAAAAAAATAGACACCATATCCACAACAATAATATTCTTAAGAAACCAAGAGATTTTTGTTTGAGCACAGCTGGTTTGGAAGATCAGTTTTCACAGGAGCACACAAACAAACAAGAGCAGGTTTCACAGGTGACGGAGGTGCACTGAAAAGCTACAGCTGCAGAGCAACAGGAGAGTCGGGGTGCAGAGGGACGCACTGAGCAGGAGGATGTTGAGAGGGGGCGGAGGCCTTGGGACTAGTTTTAATAGCACCCTGCTGTGGAAGTTGCAGCTCCCCTTAAGCAGACTAACCCCTCGGCCTTGTCCCTCTGCTTTGGCTCCGTTTGCCACAAAAACTGCACCTGCTCAACTCCAGGTGAGCTTACTGATGGGCTTCCAGATTTGAAGTAGCTCCCAAACCCAGGGATGCATGTTTGCCTATGTGTGCACATGTGCATCTGATCTGCCAACCCTTTACATGCACGAAGAAGGTACCCTAAAACATTTGGTGAAGACAAAAAAAATTACAAATTGATCAGACTTCAACATATTTCTATCTCTTTATAATCAAGATTACTCTAAAGTCTACCGAGAAGCTGGGTAGGCTGGGGAGAGAATGGAATAGGGACGGGTGGAGGTGGGTGGATGGAGTAAAATGAACGAGTAAAGGCAGGGATGGGTAAAGAAAAATAGGACAGAGATGAAACATCAGGGAGGCCATCTAAGCGCGCTCTCCACGGATGCGGCGTGCCAGCTGGATGTCTTTGGGCATAATAGTGACACGCTTGGCATGGATGGCACACAGGTTAGTGTCCTCAAACAGACCCACCAGGTACGCCTCACTAGCCTCCTGCAGGGGACAAACACAAACAACATTAGCAGTACATATTAATGTTTTAATATAAGAGAAAAATAAACTTTGATCTGCTACAGGGTTTAAGTGTAGTCCTTAAATATCGACAGCTGAAAGCACGTAATTCTCTAACAGCCCCTTAAAAGTCATAACAAAGGACTAATTAAGACAGACTTGCATATAATATGCTGATACCCTTCAGAGTTCACATTACAAGTTAAACTCATGGACCGAACATTTGGAAACCTCTCCACAGAGACACATTGATGAATCAAAAATTAGTGCCGCTAATTGGTTGATTAGGGGAAAAAAAACCCTAATTAACCAAATTTAGAAGAATAAGGCAAGTGATGTCAAAGCTTCTACTAGCAAAAAAACAAACTGTTAACAGCATGGACCGCCTTCCCACATCCAACATAGCAGTGTGGCTTCACCTGCAGAGCTCCAATGGCAGCGCTCTGGAAACGTAGGTCAGTCTTGAAGTCCTGAGCAATCTCCCTCACCAGGCGCTGGAAGGGCAGCTTACGGATCAGAAGCTCAGTGGACTTCTGGTATCGACGGATCTCTCTCAGAGCCACCGTACCAGGCCTGAAACGCATGACCTCAAGCTCAGTACAATCATTTATTTATTTTTACACCTGTCAGTAATGTTGACAGTTAAGGCTGAGTCTCCCTAATTAAAATACTTTTTGTGGCTCCATGCAGAATTTTCAGGGTAAAGATTGCTCATTAAACTTCTGATATGATAAGGAGCAATTAATGTGACTCAAAATGAATGTTACCTGTAACGATGGGGCTTTTTGACACCACCTGTGGAAGGAGCACTCTTGCGGGCAGCCTTGGTGGCCAGCTGCTTACGAGGAGCCTTTCCTCCAGTGGACTTACGAGCAGTCTGCTTGGTACGAGCCATTACGACAGAGTATCACCTGACGGAATACAAAAAAACCCAAACAATGTATCTGTTTCTATTCACTTCATCATGACATTTAATTGTTGCACACTGGACAAATGATCCTGCTAAGCTAGTGGCCTTAAACTCAGATAAATAACTAAATTAATTAAAGTTTCCAATATTCAGTGCAGCAGCTCTGAAATATTTAATAAGTAATTAAAACATACAACTTTTACCAGTTCGTTTTATTTGTTATCAAGTAATTCTGCATTTTGAGTTTTTAATATTTTTGTATCAATTATTAACGGATTTATCATTAAATACGTTATAAATACTTGGTTCTTAAGTCATTTTGGACCTCCTGATAAAACTTTTCCACCGGGTTTGTCCGCTGCACAAACACAAAGATTTTAGCCAATCTAGAGACCGTGGGATCCCAATGTAGCCAATCACAACCTTCAACAGGCCGTCACTCTGAATCCCACCAATCAGCTGTGGCTCCACTGTACACCCAAACCAATGATGTTTCAGCCAGGAGCATTTTAGGGCGGGACAAGTATTGTTAACTCCGCCTCATACCGCAAGATTATGGCCGCAGACCGAAACGAACCTACCAATACACAGGCAACGAGCGGGATGTAAACTTTGACATTTTCCCACCAAAACAGAAAATGTGTGCTCACAAGAGCATTAACAAATCGTAGGAGACAAGTGAGCGTATCGAAAAACAGTCAAAGACGGATGAAGTAGAGGTATTTTAAAGCGAAAAAGCGAGGTAGAAATCGCCGCTGAAAGTGGACGAGATATTTCGGCAGTGGAAGTACTGAGCCGTTTTTCTCTGCCTGGGGAAGCTGCTTTCTCTTTTCATAACACCATCGAAAAAACACGATATTAAAGCAAAAAAATAAGTTTATCTACTCCATTTTCTTCACCAAATGGTGACTATTGTTCTTAGTTAAGAAATAATTAAGGAATTTTTTACTTACCGGGGGTGAATTTTGTCTCTTTTCTTCGCAAGGATAGAAGTGTGTTCTGGTTGTCTGGCAGTGTCAGATATTTACTATCTCTCACACAATGGAAGCAGAGCGAGCGGGAGCAAAATGGCGCCCGTGTCAATCATCTGTCTCCCACAATGCAATGGTAACATTTGTAAACAATCTAACTTCATTTCCTCAAGTTTTTTCCTTCAAACTCCAACGATGTAGAAAACACTAGATCAAGAAAATCATAAAATAATTACGTTTTCGACTTTTTTTTAACGCTTTGCCTCAAAATCGTGTGTTAAGAAATGTTAAACGCAAAACCAATGAGAGCTCTCATTGGTTGATATGATAAATATCAGGGAATAAGGCACACTTTGACTTCGAACAGTAGGGAAAGGAGAAGGAAATGGATAACACTGAACATTTTTTAGAACAAACCAAATATTTGTTATTCGCAAAATAAATTAGTCCAGATTAATAAAAAAAATACATTCAAGTCTAAAGGAAAAATATTTCTCTTTATCATACTAAAAATATAATGTAAGTGCGCTAACCGAAATGAAAAAATATTACTTGCCTGTTTTAGTAATTATGGATCTCCGTTATAAATTCAAACGAGAAACTGAATTTAGATGATAAACATGACAGCTATGTCATCATATCAGTCCTACTCTAATTGTCTTTTTTTACATGAGGTTTCTGATCAGTATATGAAACAGGAGGGAAAACCAAGTACAAGCACAGCTCTAAACTCTGCAGTTCTCTTGCCAAACCTGAGAGGCTCTGTTCTTGTGGTGGTGGTATGATTTCAACACATTCTCCTTCATGTAGGTCACTTTTAAGCATTAGATATTATACCAAAGTTGGGGGAAGACAATTACATTCATTTTTTAAAAAGCTGATTCATTATATATGCTTTATGCTTTCATAAATGTTTCTTTGGAAAGGAATTAATATTCTTATGCATTTTAGATCCCCCTGTTGGTCAAATTGAGAAAGCCATGAGGTTTGTGGAGCTGTCATTTTAAAATACATAGGGCATTCTGGTCATCTTACATCATCACAGCTGAACCAGGGATTACGTTGCATTCTCTTGATTCTCCTGCAGCAAGCATTTCCTTTTCAAATAACAGCTTACCCCAGAGATTTGTGCTTCATCCACAGGAGGGGGAAATGGACCAAATAACTGGTCAATACCTCTGAATCTTCAGTTGTTTTCAGTCCCGTTGCACTATGTGTATAAAACGAAAGGACCTATCCATGTATTCTGGCTTTATAAACATTTGGGAACAAATGGGTCGTTCCAAAGCACTGAATGTAATTTGAGCATGGTCATGCAATAAGATGCTACTGTTCCAAAATGTTTCCTCCGATATATTCCACCATCAGTTGTAACTGGTGTTTTTGCAAACTTAAGAAACCAGAGCAACTCAGCCACAAAGTCCAGACCATGTAAAGTTACTGAGCCGAGTCTCCAACTGCAGAGGTGCATAAAGCCACCAACACTCTGCTATTCAGTAAGTCATGTGTTGTTCTGAAAAGAAGTCCATCACAGCACATTTACATCAAAGTTATTATAGTTCAGTTTAGTTTCATTGGGATTGTTTGTAGTATGTGTGTGTGTGTGTGTGTGTGTGTGTACATATATATATATATATATAGTATTTTTCCAAGACATAAACTCAGAATAAGTGTACAGATTTGACTCAAAGTCATGTAGACCTCCCACCTGTCCATCAAACCCTCATCAGGTAAGCTGTGTGTGTAAATGTAGCTGAACCAATAAAGACTAAATTACATTTAATTATAGGGAACACAATATTGTTTATTTTTGTCAAAAGTATAGTTTATTTTCATTTCAGCTAACTGCGATGTTTTGTCACACCTACTTTTTACTGTAATAACTTATTTCAATCATATAGTAAATAATTGGGTACATGGAGAAAACAGTCATGTTTCTTGCAGCAATGGTCTGTCAGCAGGAATTGGTGTTCAACATCCTGAGCAAGGCAAACTGTAGGAGAGACAGGAGTCTCTTTTAACACTAGACTTAGACTACATTAGAAGATGCTGCTGCGATGCTATAAATGCGGTGTGTCATGAACATTTTTATTTATCTTTTTCAGAGAGACAGGGGAAAGGCTGACTCACACGACTACATGTGGACTTTGAAAATACCACCTGTATTCAGCAGTATATAAGTGTGGAGACTTTAAATTTGTCGACGGTTGGTCTTTATATTCAAGCTCTTTATTTGCTCAAAGCATCAGTCATCACCCTAGTGACGTCACTAATTTAAGATACACTCGTAACAAGATGCTGGGAAACAAAACGACTTCTGATATCTGTGATTCCATCTGTTTTCAAGAAACATTCAGATCCACACAAAAGCCATGGATTCTATCTCTTCCTGAACAGTTTTATTTATTTCATATCTGACTGTAGATAACTTCTATTTTGAGACGAGTGTTTTCACATTCAAGTACATAATGCCTTACATCAACGCCCCATCTGAAAAGGTAGAGGCTTTACATAAGGCAAGAGGAGCAGAACCTGCAAGCGATATAGAAGTCAAACAGTTACAGAGTACAACCTGGATTTGGACATAGTTGAAACATATTGTAATCCATCCATTATGCTTACCCAGAAGGGCTTATAGTATAATACCAAATGAATGTACTATACATTGATTTCCAGCCTGAAAAGAAAATTGTCCCACATATCCTTAGAAAAAAAAGTAGAACCATCAAGGTGATACGAAACTAAATAACCCACAAGAATCAAAATCAAAATAATCCTTCAACCTTGACATATTGAGAATCGTCATGCATTTATGTATTATGACAGGAAAAATAAAATGTATGGATTGCAGGAACAAAATTTAAGGCTCATCAAAGTTTTTCCCCAACAAAGCAGCAACAATGTGTTCTTCCCCACATTGTTCAGAAGGACATTGTTTCCAGCTTTATTCAGTTAGCCCAGAAAGTACCATGAATCTGATTTGGGGGGGGGGGGGGGGAGAGAACAAGAAAAATAACCCCTTACAGTTCTGGTGCTACAACAGGCATTCATCCACATTCCCATCTTTATCCCATATGTGCAAGAACTGTGCCGAGTCATTTGGTCCCTCTTCTAATGAAGAACACGAGTACCAACACATTCCATTAGAAGTCATTGTAATCAGTTTATAACAAAGTTATGTAAAAATGGCACAGTCAGAGAGAATAAAGACATTGACAAGCACTACATTAACTCAAAGTACCCGGCTGCAGGTCCTCATCTAACCTCCTGCTCAGATTCTTCAAAACAAACATGGACACGCTGCTTCTGTCGTATTAGCAGGAGGCCCCTGCGTCGACCTACACGTATCCTCCTCCTGAAACGACTTGTGCTGTGACATCCAGAGAGAACGCAATGGATAGAGAAGTACACAGAACTGTTCTGTAAGAGATAGAGTGCATGCATTTCTAAAATGCAAACCTTAGTCCCAGTTGATGCTCATACCCAGCGACACACCATATAAAAAAAACAAAAACCAAACTAAAATCCCTTTTTATGAGTGTTTCTATTTGTATATATAGTATATATAATTTACATTTTTGTGGTTCCTATTAAAAGTACCTCACGTCTTTCATATCATTATACATTTATGACCGGCTACTGTCTCAATCAATCACAACAACAAGACCTCATGGACAATAATTTCAGGTATACATTCAGGACTTTCTGTAAAAAGTCTTACAATATTCTTTACAATTCTTTAAAAATACAGAGAAGCAAAAATATTGGTGATACATCAGTCCACTGTCCTGCAGAGGCTGCTCAACCATAGCTCAGAGTCTTTCTTCTACACAGCTTAAGATTATTTTACACCTCCCCCTAAATGCTTCACTCTGTATGAATCTCTGTCTCGGGCCTCTGCATGGCCAGGCTAGTCTGGATAAAGGCCCCCTGACCTAGTGCTGTGGAGTAAGCTCTGTTGTTGTGGCTCACTGGAAATCCTGGGGCTGGGTAGGAGCTGGACGCTCCATGTTTTTGAACAGGGGCATGAGGCTGAGGTACTGGGTGGTAATCGTCCAAGTTGTCATAGTGGGACTGCACTGCTTTCGTGCTGTGTTTCTGACACGAGTAGTCTCTGTCTAGGTCTGCTTTGGCCTGGCTGTAGTGCTGCTCTCGGACGCTGTGCGATCGCTCGGGTTTGGAGCGGCCGATTTGCTCCCTGGGGGCTGATGACTGATCGTCTGTGCTGTGAAAGCCGCTTGATGTTTTCACTTTACTCTGGTGGTGGTCAGAATCTGGACACTCGTAACGCGCCTGAAAGTTCCTCTTGTGTTTAGACCTGCTGCCGTCATCTCCGGGCTCATACTTGGCCTCGTGCCGTCCGCTCTCCTGCTGATGAGAAAGACTGTGGCTCAGAGCAGAGGGGAGGGAGTGAGAGGACTGGCATTTCTTGGAGCTGCTTTGCTTGGAAAGTGCATCAGGCTTGTCACCCACTCCGCTGCCCTGGACATGCTTGTCAGTCTCCATGTACATGAGGGCTTCAGGGTCCGACACCATTTGTCTGGGCAGGTAGCGGCCGTCTTTGCTCTCAGACGGTATCAGCACAGCTTTGCCTGGGTCAGATTTACTGCGCAGGTGCAGGGTTTCATAGCCTGATATATCTGCTGGTGTGAACAAGCCCACGTTGTCATATTGAGAGAGGACGGGGCCTTTAACCTTAAGCCTGGCCCTGCTCTCCCTGCGGATAGAATGCATACGCAACCTTTCGGACTCCTCTGGGTCCCAGGATAAGTAAGCAGCAACTTCTTTGCTCCCATGCCCGGGGGGCATGTCCCTGCTCACAAAACTGTGCTCCTTCCCAGGAGGAAGAATGTGGCGAGTGAGGTAGTGATACCCAGTCGCCTTTCCACCAGGACGCCCAGGAAGTGTTCCTGCATCTCGGCCGCTGTAGGAGTGAAGGTGCCTGACTCTGATAGTGCCGTATGGGTCGATGTCATAGAAAGGCGCCTCTAATGGGCCTGAACCAGAATATGGACTGTAGCGGTACTGGACTCGTCCGTTCTCAAAGTAAGGCTGCAGCTGGGTAACATGGTAGTCTGCCTGCGAGGACTGCTGCGGGGGCTGCTGGTAGGCTTTGCACTGGTACACCGGTCGGTGGTAGAAGAACATGTCATCATCTGGAGGAACTTCAGTCCTCTGGATGGGCACTGAGCGAATGCTGGAAGGAACATGGAGCGAGTGCACTCTGCGGATGGTGGGATAGCCATGAGTTCTGTCATGACTGTAGCCCTGGTGCCCGGGCCCTGGGGCTAGGTAAACACTCCTGGGGTTTCCTCTGGACTTGATGGAGTGATGGTAGGACCTGGGGCCTAAAGTGCTGTATCTGTTATCTATTCGGGCACTGTAGGGTATCTGAGGCTCAGACTTTGACACATAGGTATGTGGAGGGACACTGTCTGGTTGGTAGTGGTGTGGTATAGACTGCGGGCCCAGAGTTACAGGCCTCTGGTGGTAGTATGCAGCTCCTGGAGGATCAATTAGGACGGGTTCTCCTTTAGCGTGGTACAGGTAGGCTGGCTGGTGCGTGGAAGATTTACGAGGAGAAAGAGGATGGTGAGGGAGAGCATCCTCCATATGGCCAGGCGGAGGACCTTCACCCAGGATATGGTAGGAGGTTTCACTCTGGCTAAGTGCTGCTGTGGCCAGTTTGCTCTCTATAGTGCGAACAGGAGGGGCAGGAGGAGTGGGTCCATAGGAGTCGTGATATTTTCCAGACTCTGCACAGGGCTGCACTGGCTTTATGGCCTCCCAAGGTTTCTCCACAGGCTCAGCAGAGGTGGGTGCGACTCTTGCGCTAGCCTTTGAGAGATGAGGCTGGGGTTGGACTAATGTCTGGGAATGTGTGTGAGGCTGTGTCTGAGCTGGAGGTTGTATTTGGGCTTGGCTCTGCTGCTGAGTTTGGGTTTGGGGTGGTGGGACTGATTTTTTCAGCTTCTGAGCTGGCTGTTCTGGTGGTTTTGGAAGAACTGGGGGTGGTGCCTTCTCCTCTGGTTTGACCTGAGAAAAAGAGGCCAACACAGGATAAGTCATTATTTATATCAGGTTTAGGAAAAAACAAACAAACAAACAAACAAACAAAGAAAAATAAGAGTTGTGAATTTTTTTATATAATAGCACAAGACTTTTCCAATATGAACTGTAAGTATCTAAAGTATCAGAGTGGGGTATCTGAATGCAGAGTAGTAGTGGCATACAGTCAATTATTTAAAAAATACCTACATACATACAGGTAGAGACTTGCAGCCTACACCGAGGATAACTTCTGTCAAAAATAGGTGGTGGTACTGAAAACATTCTCAATCCCAAAACAGTGAGTTTTGGGATTCACTGCTAGGACCCCTTGGGACCAGCCAACATGATATCCTTACCTCAGGACCATGCTGTGGTAAGATTCCACTCTCCTTGCTGTTGCCACTGGGGGTTGTGGCTGCAGTGGAATTGGATGAGCTACTATGAAGTGGGACTGGTCCTGTCACAGGCTGCTGTCTTTCTGGACTTTTCCTGGTTGGAGAAGTCCGACTGGGTGATGTGGAGAGAGGGGCACAATTGTAAAGTGGAGTGTCTGGTAGGGAGTCCACTTCTGGCTGCGATGCAGTTACAGAGGACTTGGCACTGTCTGATGGCTTAGTGATCACGCTGGTTAACTCTGGTGGCTGGTGTTTGTTTGAAGGACTGGAAGCGGAGGGATGAGATGAAACTGTGATCACACTTGTAGCAGCACTGTTTGGTGGGGGGGTACTTCCTCGTCCAGCTCCGTCTTCTGAGGCAGTCTGGAATTGTAGGACAAAAGGATGTGGCGAGTCCTGGAAGCTGGAGGCCTCATGTGGCTGCAGAGGGGACAGCGGTGTTGAGGGCTCAGAAGACCGCAGTTGAGACTGAGTGGACACCTGCTGAGCAGACTCAGCCAGGGCCAGGGCCAACATGCGGGCAGCATTTTTAGGAGGTGGAGGAGGAGGGACAGAAGAGGGTGCTGTAGAGTTGAGGGAACAAGGGGTTGGGTCCTTTGAAGAGTCCAGAGTTGTGACTCCTAGTGGGAACACAAAAAACACAAGGGAACTATAGTTGAAGCATGAATAAGCAAGAGAGCTCTAGGTGATTGTGGAACAGGCGGGAAGGTTTTAAGGTGCTTTAAGCGTGGGAAAAGGCGGGGAGTAAGTAAGGTGCTCAGACATCGGAAGAAAAAGGTTTAAGATGAAATCCTTGCAAAGCTAAACCTGGCAAAAATACATACAAACACCTTACTTTTATTTTCATCTAAAGAACAGGTCGAAAGTATGTATCTCATTCGCTGCCCTACCTTGGTGCTCTTGGCTATTAGCAGCTGGTCCCTGCTGCACGCCGTCCTCTCCCTTTACCTCTCGGCTGTCCACACTGTCAAAGGCTGCCAGTTTAGAATTCAGCTCCATTTGAAAAGCTTCACTTAGCGATGGCTCAGCTACTTTCAGCAATACACTGCCCATCAATGTAGGAGAGTCCTTGCATATCGAAGGAGAAGATAAAGATTGTGGAAAGACAGCCTGTCCAGCTGTAATCTTCCCACGTGTTTCTGTGGACAAAGTGTCTGAAGTGACAAAAGGTGTCAAACTGGCAGCCTTTCCACATTTAATAGGTGACACGGCCTGTGTGGGTTTATCAGTGTACGAGTAAGACGCAGTCAGCTTCTTGTTCTCTGCCTTTTCCCCTGTAGCCACGCTGGTATCTGTGGATAGCGGGGAAGTCAAGCTGCTGATGAAGGAGGCAGAGATGAGATCAGAGCCATTGGTCTTGCCACAGATGTTGCCCTGGTTCCTCTTTAAAGTGGAGCCCTCAGCCCTGACCGGTGAATCATCCAGGGGGAAGGCATAGGAGGTGTCAGGGAGACTGCACTGGAATGACATGGGGTCAAAGTCCAAGGAGGCCATCCCGATGTCTGGAGGGCTGAGGTCCACGTCTTCACCTGCTGAGCGTGGAGGCGAGATAAGAGCAGGCACACAGATGGGTCCGTCGTCTCCGTCGCTGTCTTCTGTGCCATCCAGGTTATCGTACGAGTTGCAGTGCTGCCGGCTGTCCAGCAGCTCGCCGTTAAAAGAGGCTGACAGAGCATCGCTGCTGGAGCGCGGTCGCCGAGGACGGTACACCTTGGACTCGCCTGACGGAAGAACAGAACACAAACACAAACGATAAAGATAACGACTGATTAAGCTTTCTATTCCAAGTTAAAGTGAAGTGGAGGTCATAAATAATTACCTTCAACATTATGCAGGGAACTCAGTGACTCTTCACTTTTGGCTGACCTTAATGTTGCAGTGTCTCCTCTTCCTCCTGAAACACAACCATCAACATTCACTGCTGTCACGTTTGTTAAGCTCTTGTTGCTGCACAACGCTCATTAGCTCCAGACAGTTTTTACTGTAGATGCGGCGTGAGCACTCACCAGCGAGAGCCATAGCCTTTAGCTCATTAGGCTCACTGGGATTGCGGTGTAACTTCCGCT
Source organism: Pelmatolapia mariae (assembly GCF_036321145.2). Lineage (NCBI taxonomy): Eukaryota > Metazoa > Chordata > Actinopteri > Cichliformes > Cichlidae > Pelmatolapia > Pelmatolapia mariae. Next base: position 33,504,522 of record NC_086236.1, on the reverse strand, counting down.
TGGACATAGAGGAAGACTTGCCCAGGTTAAAGAAAGAACGCCAACTACCTACAGGAGACTTCTTCGACTTGTTAGGCGGTCTCTTCCTATAATAGAAAATGATGATGGACAAGAAAGGCAGCTGGTTTCAATAACTTCCGAAAGTCTTGCAGTCTCATCAAAAAACCAGCAGAAGGAGCACCATGCAAGGTTTTTTCATTATAATAGACATTAATAAAACAGGAAAACAGCTGACCTCTCTGTGGGAAACTCAATGACGGTGTGGAACTTGCCCTGCAGAGCAGCTGGACCTTCACCCACTTCAATGTACTTGCTGTCTTCAGTGACTGGAGAGTTGATCTGAGCCTGGGTCCTGGCCTGGGCCTCCTCTAGACTTAGAAGTTTTGTTGAGGGTGATGAAACCAGCAGGGACTTTGGCCGTGACAAAGAGTTGTGACCTGACAATGTAGCAGAAAAGCGATCAGTGGCAAATTATTTGAATTTAGCTTAATGTGTGCACGCTGGCGGGATGTCTATGTACCTGCTCCCTCTCTTATTAGTGAGCTGAGTTTAGTGCTGAAAAGCACATCAACATGGTTCAAAATGAACTCCACCACTACAGACTGGATTCGAACTTCCATGAAGGCTGCTGTGCCGCTGAAGCAGGCGGATTCAATCTGTTTTGACCTGAGACAACAAGAGAAAACGGGAAAACAGAAGTGAAATTTTCTTTAACTCAGAAGAATTTCCAACATGTGATGGCTACTTAAAACCTTCAATTCAGGCAGAATGACTCATTTTAAAAACCAGACAGAGTGTACTTTGTGTGGCAATCATTAGAAATTAGCCCAGTCTAAGAACCGAGAGTGTGTGGCACCAAAAAGAACAGCAACTTTTATTTCGTATACTTGAAATTAAAAAGATCATTAGCGGTGACCTGAAGTGCCCAGCCAGTTGAGCAAATGTACAGATGAAGAGTTACAATTTATTCAACACAATGAAAGAAGATTCACCAAAGCAGGATGAGCTCTCACCTCAGCAGGTTGGGTGCCCACACGATGGCAAGGTTCTTACTGTGCATGTTGGTTATGTAGCTAAATGCTGCCAGGCGGGAAAGGTGCCTCATGAGGAACTCCAAGGTCCTAAGAATCACATATTCAGATTAAACTTGCTCCGTCAGTGATGTGCACGCTAACGAACATGATAAAATTATGTCTTCAGAGCATCAGCGTTTGGCTTGGGTCCTCTAATCCCTATTGGAATGCCAGTTGCAAATTTCACACAGTCTGGGAAATTCAATTAATCCTAACACAGACAAAGATTCCACTCAATTCCACAGCATTACAGAAAGCTCTGATTCTAACACCATCAGACAGACAACTGAATGCACAGCCAGTCTGTAACCCTGCAGCTCCTTAGCCTGCCAATGGGGGGCAATGTGCCTCTACACTAACCTGTAATGCGGTGGCGGAAGCTGCTGGATGACGTCATGGATTTTGATGAGTCGTTCTTCGTCTGTTGCTGCTGATACAGCCTCCTTCGAGTGAAAGCAAAACAAGAGATTAGGAGACAGGGAGAGACGGACAGTAATGGGATTTGGTGCTATGTCCACATTAAGCTTATTCCATTGATATCCCAAGTTCATGCTGATATATAGGGCACAGACAAAACATCGGTCTGTAACCGCGAAGCCCCCCTCCTCAGTCTAGCTGCCATAGCAACCAGCAAGTATTTACTTCATCCTGAGGGATGCCTCTGGTGTGCTTGGAGAAAGTTTTTATTCCAAGTCACACACAGTGGTTTGCTGCATTTTTAATGACAGGGTGTGTCGAATGCGGTGCTATTATTTTAGGGGTGTCTATGGCCCATGACTGGAGGAGGAATTTCAAGAATTCCTATAAGATAAACCTGTTTTATTTCTTTTCTATCGAGATCACATTAGAAAAGTCAGCAGTCAGTCACGCCCAATCTGCAACAGTTAGCAGCCCTGTAGCCCACATTAGTGTAAGAAACTAAGCGCTTTACTTACAGAGAACTTCTCATAGAGCTGGTAGGTGAGCAGTGGATTAGGCAGTTCTCTGAAGTAGAGTTTACAGAGCGAGCCAACACAGTGGATGTCCTGGATGTAAACATCTTTGGTCAAGTCAGGGATCTGCTCAGAGTCAAACTCATGCCTGATGGGAAAGAAAAGGACAAAGCAACAAACTGCAGTCAACAAACTAACATGCATCAGTGAGTGCTGACACAGGCCATGAAACTGTTCTACTTTTCAGTAGTGTTTGCAAAGATCTTTTCTCCATATAATATTATACAATGTCACATGGGCTCAGGATTGGCAGATCAGGTCATCTACTAATCTGAACGTTGGTGGTTCGATCCCCGGTTGTTCCAATCTGCATGCAAGATGCTGAACCCTGAGCTGCTCCTGATGCGTGCATTAAAGTGTGATCGTTAGAAAGCATCAACGTGTGTGTTGGGTTGAGAGAGACATGTTGTATAAAGTACTCTTAGTGCTGAGTCCCAAGGATTGGATGTCGGTCAGTGTGTGCCTCCTTACCGCAATTTCTGGATATTTGAAGCAATTCCAGACAGGCGGTAAATGCCGTCCACCACGCCGTGCTTCTCAATGAATTCCGTGCAGCTCTTGAGGACCTGGGGCACTGTCAAACAAAAACAACGGCAATTCATCATTTTCAATCTTTGCTGAGCAGCAGGACAGAAGAAGATGCCAGGATATTGAGGGTGGACCAACTTTTTTTGTGCTTTCTGATGGAAAAACACTCTCGGAGCTAGAGTGGACACATATGTATACTGAATCATGTATTTCTTTACCTGGTACTGTTAGGTTGCCTTAAACCTTTTTCTGTTTTGATGCAGGTAGTCTGTAAGGAAACTGTCAGCGTGTGAGGCAACCAATCACCGTGCCAGTGATTGTGTGGTAGACGGCTAAAATTACGAAAAAGCTTAGTGTCTCTTCATTCTCCTTCAGGAGCTATGCATAATACAGACATGTTATTTGTCTATGTGAGCGTGTCTATGGAAGATAAGGACAGTGTGTATATGTACGAGGAGGCCTCCCCACAGCTCACACATCATTTTAGATTGACAGAGTGGGACACTTGCTGAAGCAGCTGTTCAAATTCCACATGTAGCCAGAGAGAAAATAAGGCCATTCATTCAATGTGAACAAACAAGCGGATATTCTACCGCACAGGAGAGGACCGAGTGGGAAGAACTTGTTACAAGTATCTCTTTTCACAAAGATGCACAGCATGTGTTTAAATGTGGAAATCACTAGAATGTTTCCTCATCTTTTAAAAGCACTTTAAACTGTTAAACTGGCCTGTGTTCAACAAGAAGTGAAAACCCTTTATCCCTTACTCACGGATGTATCACATGAGCTGGGTTTTGAAAGATGGCATACAAAGTACAAGAAGGGCTACAATGAATCTTTATGTTGTGCTGGGAGCAAGCGCTGTTTCCTACAGACGTCTGTACAATCATACTGTATTTTAGAACCAGAGGAGTCACAACATGATGACAGAAAGAATGCAGGTTTAAGGCACTTCCAAGGCAAGATAAGAACATCAAGTAGAATTCTTGTGCCTTTTACAGATGACGACAGAATTATTAGCCCCCCTGTGAAAATGTTATATTTTTTATTGTTTTAAGTATTTCCCAAGTGCTGTTAACAAGAGCAAGGAGTTTTTAATACAGCTTTTCCTAACATTCCAGTTTTATTTTGGAACCTTCATAATATTTTTTCTTTGCACTCAGAAACAAAATGACTTCATAAAAACTAAACAGTTGCAGAATCAAAATTTATCCAGGCTGTTCTTTAAGGTATCCGTTCTGCAGAAGTAGTTGTTCTGGGGTCTACCTCACAAGTAAACACCTTAACTGTCTGACCGAGCACCATGTGACTGAGACCTCACGTCTCTCCTTACAAGGTAGGGCAGGATTTCCAGAGGTCAGTCATCAGCTCCTTCACCCACAAATGTGTGACAGAGCACCCACTGATAGGCGACTATAATATTGCATGGTTTGAACTGTGATCGCTGTAAACAAATGTGCTGGCCAAATGAGAATCCTTCACATCCACACATGCAATGTCATCCATTAACCTGAACAAATGGGCGTTTAAGCTGGTGTCAACATGAACTAAAATTAAGTTACTGATCAGTGCTCAACAACAGAGCAGTATTGTTAAGCTGGTCAGAGCTGATGTTAGGGTGTAATCAGGCCACCATTACCATTATAGCCAGATACCAGGCTGCAGATGGACTTTCAATACAGCAAACATCTATAGTGCAACCAGATGAGCTACAAGCTCATATTTGCATGCCGTATGAGGCGGACGCCATTCAAACACAGCTTTAAGATAACAGGTGAAGTGAATAATAATCTGGTTATGCTGCAGTGTTCTTCTGGGAAACCTCGAGACCTGGCTCTGGACCAACTTCAACAACGACAGCTAAGGCGATCCAGCCTCTAAACTCTCCAAGCAAACAGGAAAAGTAAGATGACAACCATGATTACCAGTGCAGTATCCTGATCTAGAAAATGAATGGTTTTACGTAGGCTGTCAGAGTAAGCTATATAACCGCTCAACAGGGCAACATGTAACCACTCTGTGCACAGACATTTGGACTGTAATTTCCAATAAAATTCCAATATTTGAAGAGCAAAAAAGCTTTTTTCAGCCACAATTATGCGATTTGACTACTGATATCATTAACGGTTTCAAACGCTGCAGTTTTGTAATGCTCTATCACTCACCATCATGTCCTGAGTTGAGGAGGTGTTCTCCCAGGTCACAGCCAAACACCCTCTCCCGGAGGATGCCTCTCTGCTTCAGCTTCTGCTTGGTGGGCCTGGACTTCATGAAGGAGCGCAAGAAGGTGATCAGCTTCCCGTGCTTTTTAGACACTGAGGAATCGGGGAGGGAGGAAAGGAAGGACACATTTTAGATCCCTCACACAGCAACAAGTGAAGGCTCACATTTCCCACACGATGCATCCATGCACTACAGCTAAACCCCCAAGATCGCTTCAGGTTGTCCCATTGTGAATTTCAGCTTCATTGTAATGGAAACTCCTCTTTTATGCATCTGTAATTTCCTTAAGCAACATCTTCATTCTAAAATACCGCCTTCCTGGCAATTACAAAGGAGTCCCTCACATCCAATATGAGCATCCATTCAAGAGAAGATCCCCGATCCCCCCCCCCATATCAATCAGATAGTCTGTCTGAGAAAATCCATAAGCTCCTTAAATGACACACCAGTTGTTTTCGCTACTTTGAAGAGACGTGGAAACGCTATCCAGTGAATAAGATAAGGTGCCTGTTTGGGAGGACAGAATTCTTGACTGCTAAGATGAGTCGTTTTACACTCTGTGGTCACTTTACTTGACACAGTTGTGTAGACTTGCTTCATGAAAGCTTCAAATGTCCTTTAAACGTGCATTTAGTCACAACAATATGGAAAAAACAAAATGCACAAAAACTCCAGCATGTTTCCATTCACTGCTCACATAAGTATAATGGTATACTGGTGCGCTGTGTCATTCATTCAAAGAGCAGAGTGGGTATTCAATAAACTTAACCTTCCTCTTATGTTAGCTTTCTGCTACCATCTCTTATGTTAATGGGTCAGCCAAAAAAAAAAAAAAAAAACCCTTAAAACGGGGTTCATCATCCAGTTTGATTGTCACCTATTGGTTACCTCGTTAAGCTACCTTATCCATAAAGTATGGTTTTATTATTTTTCTTATGGCCCCCAGGGCTTTTGTTACAGTTTACCCTCTCATTTTCATTTTTTAAAAAAAGGTTGTTATAATATCTTACTATTAATGAGGAGTATTAGAAAACCTCTCTAAAATAAATTTGTTTTTTTTGTTTTTTTTGTAAATATTAACTATAGTAACATCCGTGGTGTTGTGGGTCTGTTTAGAGTTATACATATTAACTCTAAAAAAAGGGCAAAAAAATAATTTTTTTTCAAACGTTTTGTTGTGAACAATATTGAAACAACAGTGATGGTGTCTTTAAAAACAAACTGAAGAACGTGGAGCCCTGTAAACTCCTCATCAGTTGTATCTTTGTCCTCTGGTTGATAGCCAAGCAATATGGATGAAGACAATATAGGCTATTTTGTATCCTCTGCCTCATCTTCAGCAAAGATACGAAAAAGCTTGGCTTACTAAATCTTCTCATGTTTGTATGCTACAAACTGGAGATGTGTGGTCTGCAAGTCACCAACTAAACTGAGTTGGTCTGTACATACTTTACATGTCTGTACATTTCCGTCTGGAAATCTGTCCGTCTGGACTTTTCCAGGGAAACAGTAGGGATAAAGGGCGCCGTTTGTTCAGGGAAGGAGAGAAGCCCCTAACTTCTCTCTAACAGTGTTAGTGAGCTCACAGTGTGTTTATGATTTCAGTTTTAGCACTAATTGTTGTTTTATAGTCTTATATTATAACTGGGTCGGAACCAACCCCAACGACACAAAGGTCATAATATTTGCCAGAGTGTTTTATAATTTAATATAACATTTAAAAGGCACTCTTATGCATTTAAAACCTAAAACTGAGTCTGTGTCGACCCTAACAAAGAGGATGGGTAATGCAGAAACAGCGCTGTGATTTTCTTACTGAGAACGTTTTTCATTTTCACATTATATCGTCTAGCCGCGGATCACTTTAAAACTCTTAAAGCATTATCAGTTGCCCTTCTGTGTACCTCCACCACACTGGAAAGCTTCAGAGTTAAGCCTGAGTCATCACAGAGAATGAAACTATGTCTAATCTTTTGTGTGTCTGCCCTCACACTGACGTCAGTGGTCTGCTCTCAGCTTGTATCACCACTTCAGTCAAGACATTCTTTACTTGGCTATTGTTTTGTTTTGTTTTTTAAGTTGCCTCTTTTTGATCATTATACCTTCCAACCCTTCACACTAACTACTTGTTTGACTTTTCTGTCACCCTGAAAGTTATTTTTTGTCTTTAACTTGGAGAACTGTTCATCCATGCTACCGAAATCTGACACAGACTGGGTTGATTGTCTTGCTCGAGAATAACAAACAGTAAGAAACAGTGAAAGTATGAGGAAATCATCTAATACCTATAGTATCTACTGATCACCGACTTCTTGAAGTGAAAGCAACATCTGGAACTTATATATATCTTCCAACCGACTCTTGTCTGGGTGGAAAAACTGATGTGTCGCATCAGTTTTTAAAAAAATTTGTGTTCCAGGACACATTCCTTCAACCCGTTCTAAATGCAGTCTCGATCACAGCCCTTACACTTCTCATGTGTTTCACTGACTTATTATATTTATTTTACCTTCATATCAGATTTCTGTTATCTCCAGACTGGAAGAAATGTATGAGTTGCAAATTCCATTAAATAGATGCCTAATCTTTTAAAAAATTAGGCTTCTCTTTGCTGCCTGTTGCCAGACTGCGTTCTGCTACCGCTGCACTCCAACTAAAAGTAGGCCACTGCTTACCGATCTCAATCGCCAGAAACGAAACAGCCCGAGTGAAAGAGAGCCGCGTTTGGAAGATGATGTTAAGACAGTAACAATATCTGAGCAGCCGTTTGATTAACAGAAGTGGTGAAGACTTTAGGATGCCTTGATAGAGATGAACTCAAAGGTGTCCTGTTGTATAAATCATTTAAAAAGAAGCAGCCACTGAGCGAGAGCCACTTGTCAAGAAACCATTAGGTGAAAACGAATTAGAAGCTGCCTCTTCTGCATATTAAAAACACACTATTGAGGCAAACTACGCTGACTTAATTGACGGTCCGCCGAGTACATTTAGAATGCAAACATCTAGCTGACAGTAAAAACTAACAAGCTGGTGGGAAAGGAAAGTTACTTTTGAGCTGAATGAATTTTATGGTGGACACAGGGGGACGCAAAGACAAAGTGTTTCACTGGTACCGACTCTCAGTACCATCAGTCCAACTACTCCACAACATGCTACCAAGCCTGTCAATTTGTGTTTACTGAAGCTGAATCGTTGTCAGCTAGGGGGGACGGCCTTCCCACTCCAATTAGATAAACTGTGTGCAACAAAATGTTGAATTTTGTGTCTGTAGAGAAGCATTTTAATGAAGCAGCACAATCAGCTCTGAATTAAGAACTGATCGTTCCATTTCAGGAGAAAGCAGAGCTACAGTTTACCCCTCAGGGAGAGATTCCTTCTGCTGCCATGCCCACACACAAAACCACTGAGACAGCACAGTTGACTTTCTGTTGAGGCATCAAAAAGGGCCTCAAGTATGTTTTGGTTTGTTTGTTTGTAACTGTGCAGGTTTACAATGACACGTTCCTTTTTAAACAACTCCAACGTTCTGTAAGACCTGAGAAAGAGAAGTGCAAAAACAACCATGATTCTCTAGAGGACGGACAGAGACTCCCATCTGCTCACTGTCAAAGGAGATGACAGCCCGGGGGCTGAGCGTGCTCGGCACTGGAGCTGAAATCCAGCTGGTTAAAAGGCTTTTAGTTTAACGATAGTGGGACTGATGTAGGCTTTAAAAAAAACCTCTCTCTGACATTAATTACAAGATTTGTAGCTCGTGGCACCTAAGGGGGTAGACCAGCGACTGGGTGTCCCAACGGGAACATTTTTAAAACCAAAGAAAAACTGAAGCCGCACTCACAACAAGTTTCTCACCACTCACAACGTCAACTGTGAACGTGGCAGCTTGTCTCAAATAATGCTTCAGACCATCAACATAAAAAAGGACATTAACATTTCATTACATGTTTCAGATAGCTTATACCTTATCCTTGCACCTTTGTTGCACCACAGTAACAACATCAGAGCATCTGCTTCTTGAGAAAGTGGTATGCACTTCCATTTCCTTTACTGCTTCAGGCATAGGTGGATGTCCTGGATTTCTCATTTTTTGTTATTAGTTTCCATTCTCTTCCCTGACCACGCTGCCTTGGCTTATTACACCAAGGTCTGGGGGTGGAGACTGAATTGGGTGGTGACTTATATAAATTGACAAATAAATAATAACAAGTTGGGGTGCACAAGAGCTTTTAAATATTACGTTCCAAGTTGTTATGACTCTAGCAGGAGTTATTACTATGTATGAAACAAAAAACACCAATGCTGTATCCTACATTGCCCATGATGCCACTGGACATTATTTCAATAGATCCTCCCCATGAAGTAAACACCTCCAGTTTGAACTGTGAGTTGCAACTGTAATAATTTCAAATTAAGGAAACAGCTCAACTCAAACTCAGATGACATCAATATCTGATGACAATTCTGCTACAGGTCTTGCAACGTTGCAGCCACCCCCAGCACCTCTGGGTTCTTATTTAAGTTTTAAAGCATGACCTACATTAACTTTAAATTCAAGAGAACATAAACTGCATGTAAAGCAAACAAATTAAAGGTTTTTTAAAAACCTTGCCCTCCTTGGAAGTTATATCTCTATGACCTTCTTTGCTGCGATGCCTCTCTTTGGAGCACATCTCTGTTCACTCTGATTTGACAAAACTCTGCCTGAGATCCAGCGAGCGTATGCAACGACTGACAGACACGAAGAAATCACCAGAGTCCATGCCTGAATCTTGCTTCCACAACAGATATGACAAAGCTAAACACAGAGGAGGATGGTTATAATGTCCCAGGGTGACTGACAGGTTTCAGTTACTGCCCTTAACAGACTGTAACTGTGACGAGCCCTTTCCCCAAGAGACAGGCTGTGACAGGCTGGACTAGGCAAAAAAGGAGGCCAAGCATTACAGCAGGAACAATTAGCAACATAATGGCAAACATCAAGCTTCCTTAACACTCTCAAACCCAAAACAGACCACCTCATTCCTTTCAATTAGCAGGAAGCTTTTCACAGGACACTGATTGGGGGAAGATTGCAGCTTCAGAGCAATGCTAGAGTGCTACTGCTTCCAGAGGCAGAGCAGAGCCAGGCAGCAGACTCAAGCCTGAGACATTTAATACAACAACTCTGTATTAATGTTCACTGGATACACAACCATTGACAAGTGTGGATACAGCTCATAGGGGCTTTAGGATGCTATCATCACGTTAGCTAGGATCCCAGCGAGAGTGGAATGGTGGGGAATTCAGACACTGGCCCCTCCTCTTTAGCACTCTGTGTACATCATCAGATTCAAACATCTACGTGCTCTGAGAATAAAGTTTTCAGCTGAAATTTGTTTCACAGACGTGCCAAAAATATATTGGTTTACATATTAGTGTATTCATCTTAAAGTCAAATCTTCACAGGCCACCAAAAGTATCTGTAAATGTCTGCGAATTTCCAAGTTAGCACTGTACATCAACTCATCAAAGCAGCGCCAGAAAATAGAAACACACACACTGCTTTCATTGTGTGTCTTGAAAAGTTCGTATTATACTAGGAGGAACCGACAGAAAATTACATTAACAACAAAAAAAAAAAAAAGGGAAAAAGGGACATTTGTCCACTGAAAGGCAACTACTACAGAGAAAATGTCTGCATTACTTGTAAAATTAATACAACATAACAGTAGAAGATGCTGTGCTTACAGCTATTAACAAATGTTGGTGTTTCTGTATGCCTGTTCACTGTGCACAACAAAGCAATCTGTGCCTATTACAAGGCAATGGTGAGTGATAGTGACCCTTTTGGACAGAAGGCCCAAGTGTGCGATGGTATCAGGAGCAAAATGCCTCATTGTTTCATCTCATGGGGAGGGACGAGGGAACAGAGGGGTGGATTTAGCTGGGTTCTGTTTGGCCAAGCAATTATTGTTTCAACCCGAAAATAAATAAAATAAATAAGTAAATGCAATGTATTTATTTCCTAACATTCTGTGCAGTTTGTCCTTAATAATAATGTATATAGGCAAACATCTGATATTCTTACATGAATACGTGCTGCTTTATGTTCTGACCGACAATAAAGTGTTTTTATTCTATATTTGCAGGTGGTGATGCAGCCAGAGTTTGTAATATATCTGTATGTGAGCTCAGGGCTGCCCGAGTATTGTACCCAATCCTTTCGAAGCCCACTTTTCTTCACTGTTATTTTTTTTAATTATTAAATGCTCCGATTTCTTCACACCTTTATTAAACGCTAATTTCCAAACACGTTTATTTTTCTAATCCTGCTTTAGAATTATACGCACAGTTTCCAGCATTATACAGCTCACTACACCACCACTAAACATGTCAACGATGAAAGTAATAGCACCTTTCCAACAATAGAATAATATCTGAAAGTGTCGCAGCTTTGCAAAACTGAATTCATGACAAAGCTACATTGGTGTAAACTGCACACGTGTTGCTAATAAAGTGCTCGCTCAGTGTATATTCAAATTCCAGGGATAGAGGACTGAGCTGTCTTTGGTTCTGAGTAATCATCTGCCGCTAAATGTTTAACCAGATAACACGTCTACATCCTATAAACCACATATTTCAAACGCTGACGCAAAGCTTCCCTGAAGTGCCAGTTCAGAGCTTTAAGATGACATTACACGAACATTTACTATGTAATTATACGTTACTAGAACCTAACACACTTAACACAATTAAAGAGAGAGGAACTGGAAAAATACGGAGTCATACAGCACAAAATATTTCCCCTAATTTCTTTAAAACCCAGGATTAGCCTTACGTCATCCAAATCCCTTAATCTATATAAAAACGAGAGGAAACCCCGAAAGATTCGGAATAAAGGTTAGCTCCACAATGTGAACTCGAAACAAATCAAACGCATTTCCTTACCTCTGTTCCATATCACTGGACCTGCCTAGAAGCGTTATGACAGTTTTTCCAAAGTCCAAAGTACAACTTGGCTTTTTCTTTCGCTAAAGTCGCACCTGTACAAAACGACGATGAAGACTCCTCTAAAAGCACCGAGGTCTCGTCAACCAAGACATTAAAAGTTTAAAGTTTAAGGCTGGAGAGCAATGAAACACCGCAGACTTTACTTTCTCGCTCTGTCAACCAGAGTCCGAATACAGCTGCAGCCTATCGGTTTACGACCACGCGCCTGATGCCTTCAAATGCTCCCGGACACATGGGCTTTCGTAGCTTTTACCGGTTGTTTCGGACAAAAATAACGAATGTGCGAGTATTACCGAAGTTAATAAGACAGCGTTAGTCACAACAACTTTTAGCTTATACATTAAACTCAAAGGTCTGTAGATTATCTATACTGATTACTGGGGGGGTCAATTTTAGCAAAATCAAGACTGTTAATTTTAAACTTCGATTGAAGGTCAGCGACTGTTAATTTTGTTAACTTGGAACAAAAGATTAAGCTACTTTGATGATTGATTAGACGTCAATCATCAAAGTTCACTTTAGTAGAGATGTTTGCAGCCATCTCTACTAAAGCCTTAAAGCAAGGGCGTAGATTTGGTTTTGGCGGGACTGGTGGGGACGGGTGTTTCAACCACCGAACCCCGCCCTGTTTCTTTTTTTTTTTTCCTTTTCGTCTTTGCTTCTTGATAAAAAAGGAGAAATATACTTGCCTACATAGGCTATTCTACATGCTATTAAACCATTTAAAATTACAATTCATAGTTTTATATGTGAATTATATAATGTTAAATTACTATTAAACAAATGACTGACTAAGTATTTTAGACTTTAGTTTACTTCAGCCATATTCCACATAAATCAGGTATCATACAAAAATAAAAATAGCTTCAAATAGAGTCAAGACAATAAAAGAATATAACTTTAAGGACTTAAATGTGGGATGGAGCGGTTTCGCAGGTCTTTCCTCCCCACTGCTGTCAGACTCCACAACAAAGACTTTTGCAGCTGCTCAAACACACACGTGCAATAAGACGTTGTAAGTTGTATTTTTACTCAGGTGTATATAACATTTGTATTCTATTTTTATCCTAATGTATATTTTATTCTATCTTATTCTATTCTGTACAGTTGTGTACAGTATATTATTCTTATTGTATTCTAATTTTTACTATATAACTTTGCACTGTCCACTTTCTGCTGTGACAAAACGAAAGGTAATCTTATCTTAACACGATTACTTCAGTTATAGTGCACCAACTTCTCTTATACATTAGCACTAAGGGAACACTAAATGAACTGGTGGTTTTTGTCCATAAAACTCATCTAAGATGACCACAAAATTATTATTCTGTGCTTGATGTGCCTCACCTTTGGCCCTGGCTTTTCCCCTCTGACTGCACTAGGACATATTGCCTCTTGATAAAATAACACATTGATTCATGCCATATAAAAAGTGAGACAATTCAGATTCTTTGTCAAATCTACACTAATCAATCAATTTACATCAGCAGCCTAACAATTGTAGTGCAAACTGCACTACAAGGTGGAATATTTGCAAAATCATGACTACCTCATGATATTTTGTCTCAAAAATTAACCCTATGAATATGTCAGTGCCATTAGGATGAAATTATTGTGTCACCAACATTTTAATTTTAACAGCCTCTTTAAACTAATATCCTGGCTTGCTCGAGGCTGCCGGTTTTTCTGACAGTTTCAATCAAAATTAGAAATGTTGCTCTGAGACTGGGAGAACTAATAGAGCTGCCTGTTGTGCAGTTAGTGTCCAAAAGCCGTAATTCATGGTTGCATACAATTTTAGACTGATGTGGGCCAAAGCCTAGCATAGCCTGTAACGTTATTATGACGGACACATTTCATGAGTGAACTTGGCTTTAAGTGACTTACAGGTTTCTTTAAAAAATACTTTCTTATATGCACGTTCTTCCTCTTTGCTACCGTCCTCCTCTCAGCGCAGGTTTGCCGCTGCTGAAACTAAACAGACCAATCACATTGGCCATATTTGTCACATGAGGTCGGGCTCCAGTAGAGAACGTAATTTAACTCTTTCTGCACCGCTGGGTGACTGAGACGCTGACAGATCTTTTTTTTTTTTCTTTCTATCGGTTTTTTTTTTTTTTTTTTTTTTTTTTACAAGAAGAGATCAAATTATTGGTGGGGACAATTCAATAATCGCTGGATATTGGTGGGGACATGTCCCCTCCGTCCATGCCAAATCGACGCCCTTGCCTTAAAGTCAATTTCCCTTAAATACTGCCTTTGAACTGCGCTAAATACCCAATACTTGTAACAGCATTGAAGGCAACACCGGCGTCAAAGCAGGCAAGAGGTGCTTGCACAGTGGAAAATGCTACTTCATACGACACACTCCTAACAAGCAGCACCCCTAGTTTTATTCTTCGTAATATTCAAGACCTTCAAAGGTAATTTAAAAAAAACCCAATAACTCTGTAATTAGTTTTTGTTGTTGTTTTCTTTTTACTGAGGGTGGATTGGGTGCATTTGAGAGACTATGCTGCTACATAAATTGTTGAGCTGAAGCAAATTCCAAAATGACTTCCTTCTCGTTCTTACCCCCCCTCTCCCACCAGGATCATTTCAGAGACCTCCCAGCCTGACACAATCAAACCAGACACACAAGACCGACTTGCCCTGTGCCTCTGGCCGACTGACCTCAAGAAGACACTCAAACACTTTAAGTGTGGTTAAAAAAACCTGTAAGTATTTAGCTTAGCCATGACGTTATGTCAACTCTGCCCTCTAAAGACCCCCTGAAAGCATTATCTTGTTATTTCATTAACTAGCTCAGTCCCTCAGGAAACAAACACTCGGAGTCAAAATAAAACTATTATTTAACTAACTGTTGCTGACCCAGGATCACAAGACTCCAGGCAGCCTGATTCACTGCACTTGACTGCTTTAAGCTGATGCATATTTAATGAATTACAGACACATTTCCTTGGATAATTACAGTACGTTCACTCAAGTCCTGAACTGAAGTATACACTAGTTCTTTGCAATGCATTCCCATTCATTTGTTTTTTCCCCTTATGAACACGCCTGCACACAACAGTTCAGAGGGACGTTACTCATCTGCTGAGCTTTAAAAAGATACAGTAGCTTCTAATTTCGTGTATCAGATGTTTAAGTTTTTCTGAGCAGCTCCAACAAAGTGTCCTCCCCTTTGAAGTTCCCAGTATCAGAAGCTGATAGCCCACGGTGATTTTCTGACACTAAGAGAGAGCCAACACTACCTTACAGTAGGTAGGCATTTACCACTATTTACCACTATTTTATGTTGTTTACCTACTTTAAATCATTCAAATTTAGCAGTGGCATTCTGTATACTCATCAGTGTTATCAGTTTAAAATTACTGGAGGAACTTTTTTCTGCAGAACTTTTAGTTTTGCATCCTACACATCGCTGTTGATAACTCTGCACTTTAAATAATTTCAAATGCAAGTGTTTTACTGCTTGTGTATTTCTGCATAATAAACTGGTATGGCCGTCCATCTTCCAAGTGCATGTAATGTGCCCTGTCAAAAGATGTTTCCTGTGCTATCAACCAACTCCTTGAATGACAAAGATAGAAAATTATGAAACTTAGATCAACCTCAGACGAGCTTGTTCTGTGCAGCCCAGTTTATACTGTTCATCTGTAACACTATTACAGACAAGCAATAACAAGATCTAAGGTAAAACTGCAACCTCTTACGTACAGAGCAGAGGCCTTTACCACTTTCTTTCTGAACTTCCCACGAGAAGGATCTCTAATAGAAGCCATGGGGCTGAATAAACAAGACACAGTGAGCATGGAGCTTTGACCTTTAGGACAAAACACATGACAGAACACCTACAGAGCAGTAGCCACACATGTAGTGAGATTCAGAAAATGCAGTTCATAGATTTTAAAAACGAAATTTGTAATACTTTTATTTTATGTGGTTTGAGACTGCTTCCACCTTCCTGAGTGCTATTAATACTTACACTGAAATCAATATACAAGTAAGGAAGGAAGGAAGTCTTGGTGTAGTCTTAGTAGTAACTGGATGACATGGGGGGTCTTCAGCTAATGCAGCTCACCTGAACCTTCCAGGGTAGTAAAAGCTGGCTCAAATGAGCTGTTCAGTTTGTGTCTTCCACTTCCAATGTATGTGTTTTAAAAGGCACTTTAACCACCAAACAGCTTAAAATGGGATGAGAAACTAAAAATATTTACATTACACATGAAGAACTTTCACTTAATATGTACAACTCAACTGAGACTTTAGCTTATCTGTCTCCTCATAGATCTTACAGATAGGAAGTAGTAAATTCCTGCCCTGCTATCTTGTACCATATAACAGGATGAGAACTTTGTGCTACATTAAGCATCACACAGCTGGTATTTTGCATGGACATGAATAATCCATTTGACTTCTGGAATGCCAGAAGTACAAGGATGCCAAGTTAACTGGACAGGAGAAGAACACCATGCTGTCTGAAACATAAACACGGTAGTAAATATTAATTCTTACAGTTTGGATACATGCCTCTATGTTTTTTAGTCGCACAGTTATCATGAGAAATGTATTTCTTTAATGAGGCTTGTGTGTGTCAAAATAATGTTGCAGTGCACTGAAGTGTGAAAGAAGTCTAACAAGTAAGGATATCTATTAGCAAATGTTTTCTGTGTCACTGATGCAATGACCTTCCTTACACACACAGTCAGTTTACAACATAACCTGAATTGTTAGTACGTAATCCAAGGCACCACCCATACAAAGGTGCAGTTTACAACAACAGTGTCTCATTGACGCTGCAGATAAACACATTGCACAGACCTCGGACAGTCTCACAGCACCAGGAAATGATCTGAGATCCTTTGGAACAGGAGACAAATCTAACTCTGTCTCACACATTCTCTCCTCATTTCCCTCACATAAGCAGCTGTCTTGGCTCATGTATGCTCACAGCTGCCCAAATCACTGGTCCCCAGACATGATGAAGCCTGCACTGAGGAGGGGGATGGGGGGTGCATCTGGGTCAGTAACTGGTAGGTCTTATGGGTTGTCTGGGGAGGAAAGAAGTCTAACCTTCCTTGTTTATTGAAAGTTCACAACTCTTTTTTTTTCCACCCTTTACCATGAAGCTAGTACAGTTTGATCCCAGTTTCCACTGCAACACAGGGCGAGCACACGGTATGAGGGATTAATAGCTCCTAGCTTGTATGGTCTTTATTTTAACTGGAACAGCACAGCGTGTTAACAATTTCCATCATTTTACTGGGAAGCGGCAAAGGTTAGTGGTGAACTGCGTTGATCTGGGCAGAGGAGGCATATTTTTCCAATGTTGTGTGGCTCCCTGCAGGAATGTGCTCTTTCAGTCACCATGGAGAGGGAGACAGATTCTTACTGTTGCAGGACAAAGCTTAAAGCTCAATGGATGGGTTTACAGGCCTTCACATTGTGAAAGGATTAAATAAATCAAGGCTGGCTGGGACCTAGCATCACGGTACCCCTGCCATGGCCTTACAGCTTTGACCAAACAGACGCACACAAACAGCTGGCCCTCATCCAGACAGGATATTCAGCAACAATGAGTAACCTGGCTCACCCCTAGACTGATTTACATACACCTAGAGAGGCCATGGCAGTGAAAAGAACAGGGGCTGGAGGGGGAAGACTGTTCACTTTGAGATTACCCCCCAAATCTTTTTGCGAAACTTAAATATAATAAGCAATGGTATTCTCTTTTACAGACAGATGATACAATGTGACATATTTAAACACGCCCATAAAATATCCACATAGTAATAAGGACTTTGGAGTGAAAGAAAGAAGTGTAACAAATTTAAACGGAAACATGAGAGTTATTTGCATTTGACAGATGTTTTCAAAACAAAGATTCTAATGTGACGAGTCAAGTGAAGGAAAACTATAAACAAACACTGCAAAAACCTCCACACTTCCACACTATTGTGGCTTTACTGATAATATACAATCAGATGGTCCACCATCAGAGTGTGGAGAAAAGAGTGTGTTAAAGGTCACAGAAAAGGTTTAAAAGAGCAACACCAAAAAAGTGCACAAGAAATAACAGCAAGTGTTAAGTGTACTGTCACAGGCACACAGACTAGTCCTAACAAGGCGACACAGTGCAAACACATCACTCAAGGGAGAAGAGTTAATTTCTGGTTAGAAGGTGGTGGTGCAACACACCAAGGGGGTTTTTGATTGCTTTTTTTGGTCTACCTGAACTTATGCTGTAGTGGTTTAGCGGGTCGGCCACCCATGCACTGTCCTGTATTACACTCTCCATCTCCAAGTCTGCATGCATCCCGATGGACAGATGGGCCAACAGACATTTGGATGGATGGATGGATGATGGAGAAATGAGAGAATCAGCAAAGGGAGAGAAGCACTTCAAGTTAGAGAGCAGATCAACTGTGTACTTTGGAAAACTGAGGAAATGACACTTTAAAAGAGCAGGTAACAGAACACATAATTATAGTTGTAGTATGAATTATACTGAATGAAAAAAACTACATGAATTTAAAAAAGTGAAAGAAGTTCAGTTTAACTTTGAAGTTATAATCCTTAGGATTTTTATGAACTCACATCTTCTTTTTTTTTTAATTACATACCTACACATGAGGTAATGATTATACTGGCTTGCAGATGCACACACAAACAGCTATGAACAAGATGTTGCTCCTTTAATTTCTTTTCAAATTTGCCTGAGAGAAGCATGCATACCCCTCACCACCTTATCACAGTGAAGGGGTCAGGTACAATGTGGGTTGGGTGATGGTCAAGGCCGGGGGGCTGTGGAAACTTTCCAAGTGCAGCCCACGTGAGGGGCTGGAGGGGAGTCTGTTCAGAATGGAGTTACCCTTGGTGAGCAATACGTCCTGAATGTCGTCTGCAGTTATGGACTGAACAACAGTTCAGAGTACCCAGCCTACATGGAGTTGCTGGGTGCGGTGCTGAAGGGTGCTCCACCTGATGTCATTGTCCTACTAAGAGACATCAATGCTCACCTACACAACGCCAGTGAGACCTGTAAGGGCATTAGGATGAATGGCCAGATTGAGTTGAACCCAAGTGGTGTTCAGTTATTGGACTTTTGTGCAATAACAAAGAACATGTCTGGGTGTTTCCACGACACATAAGGATGTCCCTAAGAGACCACAGGTCACAGGATGATGAGATTCCGTATTTGTATCATTAGATCTGTGGCTGTATGTTGCCAACTGATCACTACCCAGTGACGTGATGGAACAGGTAGTGGGAGAGAATGCTAATTAGGTCTGGTGCACCCAAACGTATCGTGAGGGTGTTCTGGGAGTGTCCCAGGAGTCTCCCAGGCTCTCATCTCAATTTCCACCTCCAGTAGTACTTTGACATCATCCTGATGAGCTGGCTGTAGCTCAGGAGGTAGAGCAGGTCATCAGGCTCAGCAGGCTGACTGCAAGGTTGGTGGGTCGATCCCTGGCTCCCCTGCATCCCAAATATCCTTGGGCAAGATGCTAACCCTAAATATGTGTTAGTTAGAAAGCACTTAAAAGAACAGAAGAAAGTGCTTGTGTGAATGGGTGAATGTGGCATGTTGTTTAAAGCTATATAAGAATCAATCCATTAATCAGTCAGACCATAATACATTAATGTTTCACAGCCTCATTGTTGAAGGAGGCGCTGCAAAGTGTTCGGATACTGTTGTGCTGTCCTATAAGCAGACTGTAGACAGTGGAGCCATCAACTTGAAGGCAGGCTGAGCAAAATGCGGTTTTTGCAGTAGCTGATCTAAAAACTCTTTTGTAGGAAAAGTTTGGTGAGCCCATTGAACAAGACTTTCCATCTGCCAAAACTGACTCAAGAAAGGCAAGGCAGTGCTCTACTCACACACTGTGTAGTACAGGGGCAACTCTCCTATCACTCTATAACCTCCTATAACCTCTGGGTGAGTGAGCCCCTGGAGTGTAGATTCACCCTGTTCCTTAAGACCTTGGGTGTTACAGGGCTGTGTTAGCCGACACGCCACTGCAATATCAGGTGGACATCTTGGGCAGTGCCTGTGGAAGGCTGGAGTAGTGATCGTCATCCTTAAGAAGAGGAACTGGAGTGTGTGCTCCAACTACACAAGGATAACACTCCTCAGCCTCCCTAGGAAGCTCTATGCCAGAGTACTAGAGAGGACAGTCCATCTGTTAGCCAAACCTTGGATTCGGGAGGACCAATGTGGTTTTTGTCCTGATCACGGAACTCTGGATCAGGTCTTTATCTAATCAAGGAAATTCAAGTGTGGATGGGAGTTTGGCAAGCCAGTGGAAGTGTAATTTGTAGAATTTGAGAAGAGTCTACAAATTACAACATGGCAACAACACGGGCAGACCCATTCCAGGCTCTGCCCGTCAGCCTGCAGTGAGCTCTGTTGTCAGATGGAGGCAGTGTATAAAGCATGCATTACAACCAGTCTGTGGGCCACTCTTGCTCGTGTTGTTGCTCCATCAACCAGGGGTGCCTTCAGAATGTTTTGATAGGGGTGGGCCACTAAAGGTATTGGGGTGGCACATAAAAAAAGGAATGAAATGACTGCAGGTCAGCAAAAACAACTTTTGATTAGATGAATAATGGGGTGGTTTTTATTGAACTGGTTTTAGTGATGGAAGATAAATATGACAGCAATTTCTTTTGTTTATTGCCCACAGAATTTGGGGAGCTAGTTTATGAAACATTGTTAGTGCCAATAAATCAGACAGGACTAAAATCTTAAGGATTATAACTTCACTTATGCTCATCATTTGTGATGTACAAAATAATAAAAAAAAAGTGTAAATGTGAAAATACTTCTATATGTGTGTGAACAAGAGAGGGTGGTGTGAGCAGACAGGCAGGTGGAGTGTGTATACCAACACGCACAGGGGGGAAAGAGACTCCAAGAAGCAGGCGGCAGGCCAGAGCAGGGGGAGGCTGAAGCAGAGGAGTCACAGTCAAATGCAACAAATCAAAACACATGCCAACACTGCTGTACATCCATGTGCAATGAGATAGCAACAGCATTAATGATGTACTGAGACAGTGGAGAGCAAACGATGCACATTTTGAAACATGTACAAAGACATTCTACTTTTTAATCTGTGACTTATAATAATCCAGAGCCAGGATATTCTCGTTTAGCGTCCTGTAAATACTACAGTTGGCCATCTGCACGGTTTCAGGAAACAAAGACTTTAGCTTAGGGCTGTGCGATATGATCAAAATCTCATATCCCGATATAAGACATTTATTGTCCCAACAACGATATATAATATCACAAAAATGTTAGATTTTCTATAAATTCTGTGAATCTCGGGCGACTCGACTTGCATGAAGTGTTTTCAGCTGGGCGTCGTGTACCTGGAGTCGAGTGTTTTGACCAATGCGTGAAACCATAAATTTTTAGACATAAGTTTTTTTCTTTGTATTTATTACACGGCGTGCTGCGGGGAAAAGCCTGTTCTAACATTTGAGTGTAAGGTTTATTTTGAGCACCTGACGGCTCTTTTTTGCTTCTCGTCCGTAAACTCTCTCCACACTCTTTCACGTGACTCTTGTGTAGGTGGTTGAAGAGGTTTGTCGTGTTTGAGTCTGAGGTGGGGGCCGGTTTCCTGCATAATTTGCATAGTACAGTTTTCTGGTCCGTGTCAGACTTTTTATAACCAACCCATGTCCATGCTACAGAGGTAGCCCCTCATTTAGGAATTACGGTGCGTTCACACCGAACGCGATAGACGCGACCAAAAAGCGCCAGACACCCCTAGCTGGTCGCGTGCACATTCGTACCTCAAGGCGCGTCCAAAGCGAACTGGTCGTGCTTTAAAATATGCAATTTTCACGCGTGTGAAGCGGAAATGTGGGAGGAAGTAGTGCCAGACGGTATATTTGCAAGATGGCAGCTGTCGATCTAGCGTTTGAAGAGAGAGTCTCCCTTCTCTATTCACTGTGGAGAGCAGAGCAGCGGCGTAAAGGACGCTTTACACAGTAGTCATTACAAAAATTTATTTGAAATAATATTAAGATGCTCAAACAGAAAAACATTAAACATAAATATATAAAATATAACTATTTACAGAGAGACAGGAATAAAAAGGACCCAGGTTAAAGTGGAAGAGCCTCAGGGAGAAGAAGGAGAAAAATAAGAACATTGTTTCTGCCCTGGAGAGCCCTCATCAGAAAACTACTGATTGCTAGAATGAATGGCTTTGGCTGGACCCTTTGAACTAGGTCAGAGCAACACGTCACCAGGCTCCTGATTGGTTGTCGTGGCGCGACTTGACGCTGGAGTTCAGATTTTTCCAACTCAACCGGTAGACGCCATAAGCGCGAATGCACAAAATGCACCACACAAACTGCAGCGTGTATTTTACTTCGCACTTCAAACGCGTCAGTCACGCTACTTGGTTGCGCGAATCAGGCAGAAAAGCGTTTTGGCGACGCAAATCTGCTTTTGAAGTTTCGCGCGACCCCCAGTCGCGCTTCATCGCGCTCGTCCATTGACTTTACATGTAAACCTGAAGCTCTGGTCGCGTCTATCGCGTTCAGTGTGAACGCACCGTTAGGTCCTCGATTAGTTTTGACTGGTCCTTCTGTTTGTCATCATTTCAGTTTATTTTGAAAAATCTCAACAGGATCTTCAGCTTTATTGTGAAAGCTTTATATGGAAAATAAACAAGCGGACGGAGCCACACGCTGGGTTTACCGTCATTGTTGCTAACGACAAAGCATAAAAACAGTCGCTTGTCCGTTTGTAGTGTGGTTATTTTAAATATAAGAGAAAGAGAGAACTTTAAGAAATTAATATAGCCACTACAGTGACCATCAAAACAATATAAAATATTGCCGTAAACAGTGTATGTTGCGACACCATGAAACAAACGATAGCGTAATATGAAACGATAGACGTTTTCATATCGTCATCCTATATATATCGTTATATCGAACAGCCCTACTTTAGCTCATACACTGAATAGAAACCCAATCATTGAAGAATTAATCAACAATAAGAGGAAAATCTGGTGTCTATCAAAATCACGTTCCTGACCACGTGCAGATATTCTGATATAAGAAATGGGGCTCATGCAAAAAACAACAACAAAAAAAAAAACAGCAACAAGCATTGAGACATTACTTAAAAGCAAGGGAGTGGGATAGCAGGCACAGTCTAGCCTCGGACTGAACAGAGTGCTGTGTGTGCACTGCAACAAGATGCATTTGGTATTAGTCACAATCTGGAAGGATCAACAACATTATGCTTGATACTTGAACTGCACATCAGATAACATGGGTATCCAAAAGCTCCAGAAAGCCCAAAAGCAATAACCACCCTCTCTACTTTAGCGGTACACTTTATTTTTCTTCAATTTCTTCTTTTGTCTTGTTTCCTCACTTAATAGAGACCCCAGAATGAGGCTTTGGTATGGTTTGGAAAAGCAGCTCCACTTGCCCAACCCAACACCAGCGGGCTGGCTGTGACGCTGAGTCATAGTGGTTGAATCAATGTTTAAATTTGGAGCATGTGATGTGGATTTATTCAAGACATCTTACAGCAATAAGATCTGAGCAGCTATTTCTGATGACAATGTTTAGCTCAAGCCGCTAAAAACACTGTCGAGTGCTCTCTTTGATTCTGAGAGGGTTTGTGTTATACACTTGTCTTTGACACTCTCTGGAGTGTGCTAAAGAGCTTATCTGTTTGCTCTGGACAGCAATAGATTAGCAGTTATTTGCAGAGGATTTGCATATGGCTGACTCAATAAATCATGATTAAAGGCCTCTTTCAGCTGATCATGTGTCAGAATTACAGGCTTCCTTTCACAGTAAAATCATAACCTGCTTATATATTAGACGTCTGTAACAGAGTTCTGATTGTTCCATTTCATTTTAGATTAAAAGTATCAACTACAATATAGTAGCAACAAATATTTTTTCCTCTGCTGCATTGTAAAATGATCAAATAATGTGAGAATATTCACTAAGGATCTATTGTTTTTAATACCCAAACCATTAAACTGACCCAAAGAGTCTGTTAGACCACTGCATGCACACTAATATATACTCAAAGTCAAATCACTCATCACAGATCTAACTCTTTCCTGAAACCTCAGCGATATCAGTGAGACATTAACCGCCATCAGTGATAACGCCCTTCTAACACATTTCCTGTTAATAGTTTAAGAGGAGAATAAGTACCTGGTTTTGGCACTGAGTTGGTCATGGACTGTGGCACTTTGTCATTTATGAGCTCCACACACTCACTGGGGAAGAAGCCAACCTGGAAAGAGTTACAGCACAGAGAGAGGCGGGAGGAAATACAATCACATTTTAGAAGACAATAATGGCACCAAAGGGCGTAGAGATGTTAAGGAGTGGTTGCCATATCAGTTATATGATTTATGGCTGATTTTTACCATTTTGTCATCAGGTTACATAAACACTTCCCTTCTAAACTGAAGCAAAACTCAGATAAAATCATTACATTGGGTCATTTAGGTTTGTAGCAGGTTTTACATTTGAATATGATCACATTAACTTTAATTAGCAAAAATAGACATTCAGGTTATCCAAGGATACAAAAAAAAAAAAACAGTGCAAATAATGTTAGCAGGTCAGACTACATGGCAGTCTGGAAAAAGTGGGATTCAAAAGGCTCCGTTTATGACTCAGACACACTCAGATTAAAAACAGAATGGCAAACCGCCTTGTTGTTTGATGACTGCACTGATTTTTTCTGCATTTGCTGACCAACTGGAAGCAGTTATGGGATTCAACAATGAAGGGTGTTGCATGCTCAGCCTCTGGGTGAATCCTTTCAATCACAAGGCAACTGCACACGTCACCTGGTGAGTGGCACTCTCTCCAAACGATGGCGGCCTAACTCTGACTTTATACATGCAGATAGACTGAGCAAAACTCATCTACACATGTCAGTGTTAAAAAGGAACTAGAACCAGCTGGTTTCCACCTGGATGCATTCTCACTGTATTCTTACTGAACATAAAAGCGAGGTTGCACCTATAGTATTTTGCAATTAAACCACCATCCTGGAGAAACCACGTCACCATTTCCCAAAATTTCCCAGGTGTGGGACTAATAAAGGATTATCTTATTCGCAGGAATTTCACTTTCACTTTCAAATCTATTGAGCCCATTCAATCCCAACCAGCAACCTGACAGTGCCCTCAGCCTCCTCGTACGTACACCTAAGGTATCAATTTGAAACTCCTACATAGGGATGGGTATCGTTTAGGTTTTATCCGATACTGGTGCCAAACCGGTACTTTTGAAACGGTGCCGGTGCTTAAACGGTGCTCAAACCGGTGCTTAAAGAATGGAGAACACAAAATTGGTCCAAAAACCTCTCATGTTTAGCTGTTTTTTTGTAAAAAAAGATAACAATGTTAGCCTTTTCTGCAGCTATAGGGCATATATGGTATCACTCTTGGCTGGAAGCAGTGCTTAATCAATGAAAAAAAACACAAACTTTGTCCAAAAACCTCTCATGTTTAGCTGTTTTTTTGTAAAAAAGAAAAAAAAAAAAGATAACAATGTTAGCCTTTTCTTCAGCTATAGGGCATATTTGGTATCACTCTTGGCTGGAAGGAGTGCTTAATCAATGGAAAAAACACAAACTTTGTCCAAAAACCTCTCATGTTTAACTGTTTTCCACTTTTTCTTTGGTCATTTTAGCCTTTTTGGCCAGGGTGAAGGGAGTATCTGCCATCAAACAAGAAGACAGCCGCATGTAACTACGACGGTGTTTGCTAGTTCACCTTACATGCATTAATGTAATAACGTGGTTAGCCTACCTACTCAACGTAAATTACACACGAACAACATTAAGTCACTCACGCAGAGAAGAACGGCTGCTGCTGCCATCATCATCCAATCCAATCCAATCCAATTTTATTTATAAAGCACTTTAAAATACCCAGCACAGGAACAAAGTGCTGTACAGAACATAAGTTAAAACAATAGAATAACAGAAAGCAGCAAAATAAATAAATAAAACACATAATACATAAAGAGTAGATAAAGAGTAGATCATCCTCATCATTTCTGCTACGCTGACAGGGCTAGGGGCCAGGACTCTACTCTTCGGGTTCTTGGGGGATGGTGCTAACTCCGGGTCCGATAACAGGCACCACACCCGTATGCGCAGTAGACGTGCACAGTGTGAGGTCTCACAGCAAGCTATCAAACACGGCGCATTTCTCGGCTTTAAAAAAAAAAAACGCTATGCGTCGCCAGGTGTTTCATCGGATTCGAGGTGTTACCTCCTTTGACAGTATCACAGTATCACCTTAAAGTACTTGTTGCAGGCTGCTGAGTTTGCATCTTTTGCTGCGAAGTACAGCCAGACTTTTGACCGCTTCGCCTTGGGCATTTTTAATCTGTAGCGCTGCTCTAAAAGAACGTACGTACCTGGCCCCGCCTACTATCCTCGGAAACGTAAAATGATTGGCTAGAATTGGCTCAGGAAAAAAAAAGCACCGAAATAAAGCACCGAAATGTGCGCTGCTTTTCGGTATGGTTACTACCGTTTATGTCAGAACCGGTGCCATCATGGCACCGGACACCGGTA
This sequence comes from Pelmatolapia mariae, assembly GCF_036321145.2. Taxonomy (NCBI): domain Eukaryota; kingdom Metazoa; phylum Chordata; class Actinopteri; order Cichliformes; family Cichlidae; genus Pelmatolapia; species Pelmatolapia mariae. The sequence continues at coordinate 33,478,114 of NC_086236.1, read as the reverse complement.
CCCATCCCTACTCCTACATCACCTCGTTCAAGTTATCGACAATATCCTCCCATCAGCCTTTTATGGATGGGGGTAAAAGAAAAACAATACAACTGCAAGTTCATTGCACATCAACACTCCATTTGTACATAGTCACTGTGTTCCCAAGTGTGACTGTAGTTTACAGAGCTACAAAGCCTGTAAAGAGGAATTAAAAGCCACCCAGTGTCAGAGCAGTGAAGTTTCGAGGACTGAATGCCATGTCGAGAGAAACTGTCATTGAGGATTTTACTGTGGGCCATCCCAGGTGGACCAGACTGTGGAAACCAGAGTTAAATGTGCGTCAGAACCCTGATAGCAGAGTTTTGGACATGTTGCAGTGGCACAGTAGCGTATTCTAAATAAGATTCCCTGACGGAAAGGAGAAGGAAGGCTTCAATTCAGTGACAGGATAAAAAAGTAAGACCAACAACCATGAGCTCTGTTTTGTTGCTCTTAAATATGAAAGAATGCGGACAGCAAGAAACAAAGCTTGCAAGCTAGTTAAAGCACACAACACCCTATACTGTGACATGCAAACTAACATGCCTCCCTCTCCTCACACTCTCCTGCCTTCCTGCATCATTACCTGGTGTTTGAAATCTTCCAAGGGAGTTTTACTGTTCACTCGACATGTACTCTTCATATCATATCATTTTTTTTTATTTTTATCTTTTGGGGGGGGGGGGTGCTCTTTACCCATTATGGATTTTAACCTAAAGTTTACATTATACAATAAAACACAGGAGTATTAGTGGTACAAACAGGCCACTTCTAGCATCATCAACTGCCCCCTACTGGTGGTGCAGCTGGTGTACACTGTACTCCATCAATTCTACCAAGACATCCTAGGTTTGAGTTTCACTTTGCTTTTACTGTTAACAAAGTTCAAATGTGACAAACTGAGTGAACCTTTCATTCATATAAAACATCTATAAGTATAGACCAGCCTACATGTGTTCAAGTGTTCAGAAACTCTGTAATCCAGAGGACGCTAGCTATTTGTAGCTAGTTAAACATAAATGATCAGTAAACATCCTGCTAGAGCTGGACTTTTCACCAACGTCACATAACCTTTAAAATATAGGTTCTCAAACTAAATGAGGAACAATTAGTTGGGGGATCTGTCAAAAATAAAGACTTGTCAGGCAGAAGGCCAAGCTTGGCGTAAGGTAACATGTTCCAGCCAGGAAATCATGTGACCTATTCAAAGACCTGGAAAAGCAACTGCTGTAAAATTAGTATTATAAACTTCCACATCGGGCTTTGGTGTCTTCTTTTAAGTGCATTAATTAATTAATTTCTAGATCATTTTCACTGTTTCACCAGTTAAACACCAGCAACGCAGCCCCCTGTTTGGCTTTAATGCTGGCCTCCTTTACACCTGAACACCCACTTAGCAAATTTTGCCCAGAGTGTTTTGTATACACTTGTCTGGGTAAAAGTTTCATACACACAAACACAGTGGACATACTGTTCTCCTATGTTATTGATGACCTTCATTTCAAAATACAACTGTCGATTTAAGTGTTTTCTTAGACTGATAGGATTCATGTTAAATAGTGATTAAGCAAGCTTTTTGACCAACTTCATCAGTATTGTGACTACTTTGACCGACAGGTATTTTAACTTGGGTAGCAGCAGCTGATTGGTACCTTACCTCTATTAACTGAACAGGACCTCCACACTGCTTTTTATAGTGTTTATGCCTCTAACAATATGGCCTGCTCCTTGGTATAGATTGTCCAACAGGTTTGTGCTTTCCGTGAGTGAAAACTAAGAAATTTTGAATGTGCCAATGCCCCCTTTATAACGCCAATTAGTTCAGTAGCCAATAAGAGCTAAGCGGATGCATGAAGCTGGAGCCAAATGCTATTAATATGGAAGCAGTTTGTTTAGTTAATGAAGTTTTAATGACATTTGTAGAATGACATAGGGCTTTAACAGTATGAACATGTGTCCAATAACAGCTATGCTAACAACACCATAGTATGCTCCATTTGATTACTTAGCAAATCAATTCTTTAAATTACTTTATGTGAATATTATCATACAAAGTAATTTGAAAATGGAATGCCTAAGTTATTCTTCACATTATATATGCTAAGAATGGCCAAGAATGGCATCACTTATATTCTTACACTGCAGCTAAGAGACAGCTAGCTAATTCTGCCACTAGCAAAATTAAGTCTTAGTGTTAATGCTAGTTGGCTAGCTTGCTAACAGCTAATGCATTATACCTACTTGTGTACTAACTTCTGTATAACATCAAACAGTCTTGATTTCAGCCATCAGTAAATCAATTGCACAAGGTAAATATACATGCTAACACTTGCTTTTTACAGTAACAGCCAACATAGCGGGGTTAGCCAACTACACAACATGTATCTAGCATTGGTTGCTTTGTCTCATCAGTCAACTTAGACTCAATATAAACACTTAGAAAACTGCAATGGACATTGTCAAACAGCTGTGGCTGCCAGGTTACACACAGCTCCTTTAACTTCAGTCATGTGCTGTTCATGGTTTTATCTTTTTTCACATAATGTGCAATATTTTTAGTACCAAGAGAAAATCATGTTCACACTGCATAATGCTCAGGGTTATGAGCCTGAGCATTATGCAGTGTGAGCATTGTCATGAAAAAAGATAAAACCATGAACAGCACATGACTGACTATATATGCACACAGCGTAGGAATATAAATTAACTCAGATGCACCATGTAATCTCCCCCAAAGCTTCACATGAAGGTGGATTTGTATCTCCCTTTGCCTTTCAGCAGACTCTTAAATATTTGAAGTTTACTTTACAAAGAAGCTCCTTGTCCTTGAAAACCTCAAATACAAGTCGTATCAAAAGTTTACAGCCAGAGGGAAAGAACGTGCGTGCTGTGTGTGAGTTTCTGTTTCAAGGTGCTTTGTGAACAGCGTACCTGAAAACCATGCTTGCCCCTCCACCATGTGGTGTCCTCTTTAGGGGGCATGTCAATCACAGACACGATGTCGCCAACCTGCAGAGAGTAACAAGCTGACATCAATGATTGTTATAACTGAAACGACAATACATCTAAGCTGACTTCCTCTTACAAGTGCATATTTAGTAAGGATTGTTTAGAGCTGAAAAGCTTGTCTTGAAAGACAAAAAAACAACCACCTACTCAGTTTTCATATTTATTTACTGGTAATATCTGGACCGAAGGTATCTTTATTGCTGTTTCAGTTCGTTTTCCTCTTGTATCACCATCTGTGTAACATTAACTGCTACAAAGCCAGTTTAAAAAATAGGTGTAAAGAATTCACTCTCATATTTTGACACAGAGTAAGTGAGAGTGTGCGCTAATACTAGTCATAGACAAAACAAGCATTCATAAGCTGTTAGCTCTATCAGGGTTTTGCCTCAGTAACACAGCGTGGGTCTACTAAGAATTTTAAGGTGTAAGTCACTGGACAGTCACTGTTTACTGTTCAGGGAATCAGCATGTAGAAATCTTTATTTCCAGAATTTAATACAGCTTTAAAAAAAAAAAAAAAGTTTGAAACTCCAGTACAGCTTTTGGAGAGGGAGCAGTCACATGCTGTTGTAATAAAAGTGATTGTGAATGACCATGGCAGACCCGATGGCATGAACAAGCTTTGCAGCATACTTTATTTCTCGCACACAGGGTTGCTGTAACACTACACTCAAAGGCTGCAGCTCTCCTGCTGCCAGCCGTACGCATCACCACCATCAACACCAAACACAGGACCCAGTACAATATTTAAGTCAGTGGGGCATGATTGCAGATGCCGTGCAGGTGCATCCGCCTTCCCTGCACGGCATCACAGAACACGCCCCGCCACAGTGATTTATCTTACATCATACAAAGTTACACCAGTTAGTCAGAGATAAATGAAAGAAAAGCAACAATAGACTACACTGAGTTACTGAAGCTAATGAAACAGAGACAACTCTCTACATATATGTATATTTGTCCTTTAAAGACAACATCCATCCATCTTCCGCTTAACTGGGGTGTTGCAGGGGCAGCAGCCTAGGCAGAGAAACCCAGACCTCCCTCTCCCCAGCCGTCACCTCCCACCAAGCAATAGAATCTCTCTAGTGTCTCCTAGGACTATCTGTGGCCTCCTCCTGGTAGGCACCTCACACAGAAAGCACCCAGGAGGCATCTTAGTCAGATGCAAGAACCACCTTAACTGCTCCTTTCAATGCACAGGAACAACAGCTCTACTCAAATGACTGCACTCGTTACATTACCTCTAAGGGAGAGGGCTGCTACCCTTCAGAGAAAGCTCATTGCCGCTGCTTATATCCACGATCTTGGTTTTTCAGTCACTCCCCAAAACACGTGACCACAAGTGAGGGTAGGGACGTAGATCCACGGTAAGACTTTGCTTTCACACTCAGCTCTCTGGACCGGTATAATGTCCACATCACTGTCAATTAGACATCACGACAACTCTCTACACAAATGTATCAACATAAATGTATATTATGCCCTTTGAAGGCTCCCATCACCGCAAAATAAAGCTGGCTGGTCAGACTAATCGTAGCTTTGAATAAGCTACGACTGTGTGGCTCACTCATTTTCTGCTGCTGGCATCTTTGCTTCTTCTCTTCTGTACACCTCACTTCATCATGGTCCCTTTCCAGAGTGATTTAAGGGTGCACCAGGCAGAGCAGCCCTGTGTGAACTCATTCCAGGAGCCAGGGTTAATGCAGCAGCATCTTTTTAGTACCTCTGTAGGAGAGCCTGCCTTGTTGTAGTGCTATAGGGCAAACAAGTATTAACCATATTAACCTGCCTAAAAATGTTTCATCTCCAACCTTTGGATCATCTCTGTATCAGGGACTTTCTGTACAGCAGCAAGCTAATGAAGCTGAGGCTTGTGTGTGATGCCTCGCCCCATCAGTAACCTAACTGTTCTCCACAGCACTTTGATGGCTCAAGCTTCCTGCCCATTGAACCATGACAGTTACATCCAGGTAGCTCACTGGAGCTCACTCTTCTGTGTGTGCTAGTGAAGGAGCTGATATTAACAGAATGATTCACAACCATCAGGTTCTGTGGAAGCCATTGCCCAGACTTTTATATGGCAACAGGTACAAGGAGTCACAAGTGAGAGCTGGGAGCAGTGGACAAAAACATCCAGAAAGTACATCATGTTCCCCCATCTCTATTCTCTATAAACGCTCATGTATGTGACATGGTTGAAGCTACAGATTTGTTTCTATTAAAAAGGAAAAAAGCGTGACCGTCACCTCAAAGGACAGCTCGTCTGAGGCCTGGGCTGTGTAGCGCTTTATGACATGAGCAGCAGCAATCGCTGGAACATTGATGGACGATTCTTCGTGAACCAGCAGATGATTCCCCTTATTGTCCACCTGATGAAAACACAAACCCAAAACGTACATGTCAGATTAACAGAAGCAGCAACTAACAAATGCTAATATAAGAGTGCACTAAATATGTTTCTGTTGGTGCTTCCAGACTGAAAATGTGTAAGGGTACAAAGACAACCTGCAGGGCTTAAGTTACAATTGATAGGAATAAATTAATACCTATGAATGTTTGAAGTTCCTGATAATATTTACTTTATCTATATCAATAAATACTAGATGGTTATGTATAACTTCAGCAGTCCTTTAGTTAAATTATTCTTTTACAGGAAGTGTATTTACCTCCATCCACGTGAGGGCAGGCCCACAATTGATCTTGTTGTCAGCAATTGCTGAGAGCCGGGAGAGGTAAGCCAACAACATCTGGGAAACTGACTAAACATGGACAAAAACACAGAGCAGTTAGTGTCATTACATTTACTTCACAATAGTGCCATTTACTAGTGCAACAATTCATTACAAACACAGTTAATTTCAAAGTCTGCTGCCAAAACAAGTCATTATAGTTAAAGATCCCTTTTAACGGTTTAAAGTCTGCTTGCTTTTGTTATGTGTTCACAAAGGCAGCACATTTTCCAGCTAATGATGAGGTCTGCATAATAGTACACAAACAACTTAAAATGACTTTAGCTTTGACCTAATGTTACAGGGGATATTTAGCTTTATAGTTTCTGGTGCCACAATTCCCCAAATTGAGACATTATAAAACAGTAAAACTTTGATCTCAAACATTCTGCTGATCAAAGTTCTGTCATGTAAAAACCATGTAAACCACGGCTTCCTACTATCGATATTAATGCCTCATGACAATGCATTCTCTGATCTAAGCTTGAGTCTGGCTCAGAATACTGATAATAGTCTGTAACAGCAAGACTACAAATCACTTTGGGATTTAAGCCATACAGGTTTCCACAAATCTACAGTTTCTGCATACATAATGTAAAAATAATAAGCCTTGAGGGTATAGATCTGTCAAAGCTCCAAAGTGCCTTATTTTGCTCACAGTCCCTGGATGCTCCAATACCTCAGACTGATCAGTCAGACTGTCCAATCGAGGCAGCTCAGGCAGCTGTGAGAAGCGTCGGTCGTAGATGCAGAGGTGCAGGTGTTTGTCCAGGACACGAAAATCCTCATAGCTGCGCTTCACAATCCAACTTCGACCCTTCAGAACAGCAATGCAAGCGTAACGGCCAAAAAGAAGGAGAGAGAACACAAACAGTTGACGAAGGGATACATATTTCTATTAAATTGGGGTAAGGTTAAATTCAAATGATAAAAAGCAGAGCTTAGCTGTCAGATACAACATAAGCTTGAGAGTAGGAAACATTTTACATGCAATTTGCAACAAATGATAAAGAGTTCTTATATATGTAGCACTTCATTGTTTGTCTTGTTAGAGTTTAAAAGGCCAAGTCTGTACACCGTTTTACAAATGTTCCTCATAAACAGACTAATAAAACATGGAAACAAATTATCCAACAAAAGTTCTGTGCCTCTAAATCAATGGAAGAGTATCTAAGATTTAAAAAAATGTTTTAAAAAATCTAAAAAGGGGCTCAAGTCGCCCACAGATTTGTCTACTTTGTATTAAAAAAGTAGTCACTGATCATCAACACCTTATCCAGCCCTCGCTTGTAGAATAAAAGATAGAATAATTTTGTTCTCAAACCACTAAATTAAATCTAACTTAATTAACAGTTGCTCCGTGTATTGGCTATTTCTGTTTTAAACAACAAGAAACCTCAAAACCCTCTCAGAGAAACTAGTGTTCAAAAAAAGTCTTCTGCTTTGATCTGGCCTAGAAAAACTGTCTTTGAGGCAAGGACTTGCACGAGTGGGACTGCAGTGCAACACTCAGCCCACTGATTCCAGTGCTGTTTTAAAGAGCTGGCTGGGAGAGATGCCACTGGGAGAGCTCTGTTGGCTTGGGGAACTCGATGCTTCCCTGTCTCACTTACAGATGGTTCTCCAAGTTAACCCTCTATCTGGGTTTGTGGAACTGAAACTGTCTCACTGCTGTGCTTGTTGTTTGTTTGGGGTTAGGGTTAGTGTAGATTTAGCAGTATTCCAATGACTTTAAGTAGTTACAATTTCCAAGTGCCCCGCCACATACTTGTGTGCCATTGCCATGGTGCTGCAAATGGAAGATAATCTGTACATTTGAATGCATGAAACTGGAATAAAAATGTGTCACAAGGCAAAGCTTATGAGCATCTGGTTTGCATGTCTGTTTTTTTGCTGTACTTCATGTATCTGGTTGAATCCAGTTGTGTAAAGATTTGTAAATTTTCAATTAATTTTAAATAAAATCAGTGCTTTTCTTAAATTTAGCCAATTAGCTTTGAAATTTAAATTTTTCAGTCAAAGTAAAAAAATAAAAATACTCCATAAAATATGCAACAACCTGTTTCTAGTTCTTTCTGAAAATGAGTCGAAGGATTTGAACTGTGAAGCCTTCCTTCCCACATTCTTCAGAATCACTCTCCCAGCTGTGGCATTCATCCACAGCTCTTTTCATTTCCTACATAACTTTGATTTCTTTCAGATAACAGCTTAGGCATTTCAGAAATGACCTGTTGAGAGGGAGAAGTCTGCTGATATCTCAACAGGTGCTATACAACATTTGAGGTGTATGTGTTCGGCTAAACAGGAGCCTATGTGGTTTGTGTATCATTATACAAATTATAAGACACACTTAAAAAGTTGAGTGACTGCAGTACAAAGAATAAATAAATAAACATGTTCAGGTTTATATGAAGCTAATATCTCCATCAAGCTAGTCCCATTGTGTGCCAGCACACAGTGCCTCAAAGCACAGGACTGACCAGACTAACAATAGTTGCTCAGCACCCACCCAACTTGACAAATATCATCTGATTCTCGAAAATTAGATTGAAAAGTTGCCATTTTGACATAGTGGAGAAGACTTGGCATACATTACTGAAGTTTATCTAAAAAAATAATTGAATGGGAACTTTAGAAGTTGATCCAAAATGACAAGGAATGCTTCATCACTGTGCAAAGTTAGAGACAACAACAGTCAAATTTAAAGCAGGTATAATTTATTGGTTTTATATCAGTGTAGTCACTACACTTTCTCATAGCATGAGACTGAAAGACAGCACAGAAACAGCAGCAGCTCAGGAACAAGCCTGTCAGTAAAATATGTGCTGAGTATGGCCTAGAAATCCCAAGGTCAAAATGAAATGTGCCCCCTAGGATGGTTGAGAATGACCAAACTAAGATCATGTGGGACTTCCAGATAGAGATGGACAAACTGGTGATGGCACTCAGGGCAGTGACCTTCAAACTGGGCAAGTGGTTCCAGCAGATCCCATCGACAACATCTGAGATCTCTGTCCAGAACACTGCAGTCCTGGGAACAGCTAAGATGCTATGCAGGACCCTCAAGCTCCCGGGCCTCTGGTAGAGGACCCAAGTTTGAACAATAAAGACTTCACACAGCCAAGTTTGTTTTTTGTTTTACATACACACACTAATGCACCACCAATGCACAGGAGTTTGCAGTCTTACCTGGCAGTAAATATGAACCAAGTACACCAGCTCCTTAGATTCATAGCCATTCCGCGTCACTTCGCTTTGTTCATCGCCAAGGGACAGCTGAAAAACAGAGAGAAGGTCTGAGGCATTCGATGAGCATAACATGGGTTACTTCAGGTAATCATGGTTCTTTAAATATGATTAAAAAGTATTGGTTTATCTTGCCTTGTTTTATCACATGCATCTCTGCCTGACATATGTGACAAACGCTGGCTCATGAAGGGTTTCAGTAGTAGTTTTGTGGGCTTGGGCCATGTCAAAGTGCCATCCACACACAAACTTGTAATAATAGACCTCGGTCCTCAGTTAATGGAAGTCAGTTCATTTCTTTTTGAGACAAAGTTCTTTTTCTAACGTTACATCTTTCTCTATAGAGAACTGCTTTGGCATAATGAACTACAGAAGCACCAGTGACCTGCTGAGCTACACTCAAGGCTCTGCCCCATATATTAGCATGGCCGACCAGCCCCTCCATACTTAATCGAGGCACATGTTTTTCGGTGCCCAAGCAAGTAGGGAAGCTTTGTTGAAATGCTTCACTCTTATCAAAAAACCAGAGATTTATTAATGCTTGGTTACCAGGGTAACCCCAGTTCTCTGAAGACCCAGCTCCACTTGCATGACCAGTCATGGAAGCTCTACTACCACTATGCCTGTTTAATACACACACCAGTCACTTCAAGAACACTCCCTCATTTCTTAAAGAACAAAGGACATTGTTTGCATTGCATGAAAACACACAGATCTATGGACATCTGTCTGAACGTGACCCACAGCTGATGGACTTTTTTGTGATTGAGCATCCACTCCCTGTACAGTGGTTTTCCTCTGGAGAGCAAATCTGCTCTGGTGTTCAACACACCAGGAACGTGAGTCGGAAGGAGGTGCTTGCTGCTCCACATAATCAGGCAGAGAGAAAGCTTGTGTAATGTCACAAAACAAGTGCATCCCTGACAGTTTATATACACCACCACTGGTGCATTCTGTCCTGACCGAGACATGACAATTTTTCAGGCGCAGCAAGAAATAGAGACCATGGTTCCCTTGGGAAACAGAGCAATGTGCAGGAAAATTTTCTTCATGCAACCTCGCGATAGAAAACCCTGAAAAGAAACGGTTCATTTCAAGGTCCAGATATTTAATATTCAAAGTGGGAGACGGCACACTCTTGATACAATTGATGATGAAAATCAAGCCAGACAGGCTGCATAATAGTGCCTGGGTGTTTTTCTCTGGTGCCTCTTCACTGGAAGTGCATACTAGAAAATCTTTCAAACATACAAACACACTGAGCCCTGCCGCCCGCCAAGGGTTCAGAGTTGCCTTAACATACTTGGAGAAAACCCCAAGGGTGAGTGCCAGTCTGAAAAAGAGGGTCTGATATTCCTAGACTATGCCCTGAAAGGCATTCAAAATTGTGAATTTGTATTTGCTGAAGTGAGAATTAAGGGAACATAAATCCATTCAGGTATCCATTCATTATCTTTTTCAGTGCATTGCTTCCTGCCCTTCAGCCTACAAGAGAAGAAACTTTGCTGTCCAAGGCCCTTTCAGCTCTCCCTGTACCCAATGAACATGCTGTGCTATTGAAACTGGATGGTTTCATTGCAAACTGTAACCTCTGGCAATGCATGTCATGCTCTATGGTCCAGGACCACTCTAATGATCTTCACAGGAAAGAAAGTGAGTACCTGGTGTGGGACCAGGGGCTATTATAAAAGGGGGAGGGGGATCCCATGTCCTTGAAGTGATTGGTCTGTTTTAGAAAGATGTGGTGGTAGTGGAGCTTCTGTTATTGGTTACGCCACAAGGTGCTTCCCATAGTGAGATACTGGGTGTGGTTGCAAAGAGAACCAGAGGTTCTTTTTCAGTGTTTCCTTATGGGAATGTAGCTCACTCCTGGATTGCGTCAGCAGTCCTAAAGCTAAACTCCAGTACTTCTCAGGATCTCAAGCTGGACCTGAGGTACAACATCCATCAGACAAATTCAAACAATTGATGCAAATTATGATCCTGGAAATAAAGGGCTATAATGATAATTAAAGTTATGAGCTCCAGGTGAACAGAGGCAACAGCCAACATGCTGATGGAATATAGTAAGTGCTCGCTAAGAGCAAAGTACTCTATTGGGGTGATATGGTACTATCAGGTAGCCAAATATCTTATAGGAGGTAAATTTGCAAGGTTGCAAAAATCACATGAAAAGTGTGTAAGAACAGCCTAACACTAGAAATGGTATTCACCAAATTTATAGCACATGTTGTCATATCATCTGGCACTAGGTCTTGTATGCAGAGACACCTCATAATTGGGGTCTTCCAGTGCACATTGCCACTATGACATAATTTGCGTAGCTATGGTGACAGGTTGCCATCCCACCAGTCTATACTGAGGCAGGGAAGACTGGTTGAACAGATTTAATTGTTCAAAACCGCACGTCTTCGTGTTCAACATACTGTTATTGTGTCTTCTTTGATACTAGCCATTTAATGAAACAACCTCATGTGGTTTCCCAATCCCTCTTTTATACCAGTGATACAAAGAAAAGTTGAACAGGTGTTTTAATCTTGCATTATATAAGAGCTGGTGCTTTTGAACCTGCTGTATTTCCCATAGGAGAAGCTATCGTGTCAGATAGTTGTGCTAATATTTGCAATCACTAGCTCCACTGCAGAGATTCAGGAAGTTCAGAACTTAAAACAGCATTTTCAGGGCAGCCCATCCATCCATCTATGAATCATTTGTCTCCACGTCAGAATAAAAATAAATACAGAACATAAAGAATGAATATCTGATATTCATTACGTTCTGTACTTGAAAAGGTGAATGAATACCAGGTCAATGCCATTATGTGTCACTTCTATTCTCCCCAAATCTATGCCTGGTCTTTGGTTGCCAGTCTACTGCAGGGAGGTTTGGTTGCTGATTTATTGATAATAATTAGTTGTACTACTGAGAAAACTGAAAAAGTTTGCAGACACTCTTATTTTGAATAAAAAAGTGATTACATTTTGTAAAATACAAATAAAAAAAACAAATTTTTAACTTTTGTATTGTTTAACTGTGAAACTGTGAAAGAGTAAGTGACCCGCTCATGAAACATTTTTATCTTCTACCCATTTGCTGCATCATTATGTTAGATCTGCATTTTGTGTTAACACAAACAAATGTTCCGCTTTCACAACAGCAGACATAAAAACTGAGATCAAGGGTATTTATGTGCTGTGTAGGTCCACTAAACAGAGACTGTCAGAACAATGTCATTGTGTCAGTGAGGGGGACGAAAACACATGGAAGTGTTCTGGATCCCATTAAAGCAAGTTTGATTTAATACAGTTGTTGAATATTGACTGGTCAGCCTCCAAAGGGGGAAACAGAAGACTGGAAACAGCCACGGTTAGCTGGTTAGCGCCACTTAACTTTCAAAATAAAAGCAAGGGAATTGTTTACAAGTAAAGCATTGAAAAGGATAAAAGCTAATAAAACAAAAACAAATTGAACAGTACTTGGAAGTTAATACCCAAAAACACAGCGATGCACTTTTGGAACAAGTCCACAGGAGAAAGAGGTCCCAAACATGGATGGGACGTGGAGAAATTTTCAACTGTTTTTAAAAAAAATCTACTAAAAGTGTTCATGTTAACATCAGCATTTAATGTTTTTCATGATAGTAAAGTAAAATGCTACCTTCGATTAACCTGTTAACATCAGGGAGTCAGAACTAAACAAAAGAAGAGTATTTCTGTCAATACTTTTGATCTTGGATTGTTAGCACTGATTAGCATGATTCAATATCATGTGAAAATACAATTCAAGTGAAAAACAACAACAACAACAACAACAACAACAAAAATCTCGAGAGGAGGTGGTGATGGGCACATGCCTGTGTGCCACAAAAAGAGAGATTGCGGGTATCCAAAGACAAAGAAGGCTGCATGGAACTGTTACAGTAAAATGTTACCAATAGATGTCAGTAGTTAATCCTAGTTACAGTGGCTGCTGTAGGACCAACAGCTCTGGCTGACAACAACGGGAATCAATGAGCTCGTTTATGCACATTTTCGTATGTTTGAGCCTGACTTCAGTTCAGGAGATCAGGCTTGAGGTGAGGAGGAGGAAGAGGATGACAATTTATCCAAAAACTGGTCACGTTCTCCCTTTAATTTGTGTTTTCACTGCTTTAGTTAAGGAAAGCCTCCTCAGATGATAAAGCATAGATATAATCATTTATATTTTGAGTCAGACAATGCAGAATTTGGCTAATCACCTCGTCTGACAGAAAGTACATCTGAGGCTGATGCAAGTTTTGGTTTTCCAGGTATTTGATTATCAGGAAATACTTAGTTTGCTAAGTAATAAATTGGCAAAGTTATCACGAACTGGGCTGATGGTGTAAAAATGAATGGCGTGTCACCGGCTGCTCACACTGCTTAAAAACACACAAACACAAAAACAACAACAAAAACAACATAAAAAACCCATCTAAAGTCCAGCTGCTCAGTGGTGACTGGACCAGGGCGAGACGTGGTATCGATCTACTGGCTTTTAAAAAGTATTTTGGTCTGGACTGCACACATGGACCAATCGATTAAACAGGCTGATTTCAACTTAGAACTAGGACACTAGTGTCACCAGCATGACTGTATCGTCTAACCTGACAAAGTTTTTAGTGTTTATAAATGATTCATCAATGTCATTATCAAAGTGTTTATTTTGAAGATTTTTTTTCATGATCTGTTGATCTCAATCTGACAAAAAATGAAAATGCAGGAAGCGTGAAAGCACTGCTGCAAATTTAAAAGCCGCCTTGTGGATAAGTTCAGTTTACTTCCATCAGGATGGAGGTTCTACTTCCTTAGAAGTGGCAGTTATACATATGATATATCATTCTTTATCCTATCCAACCCCATAACACTGCTCCATGCAGTCTTTTGTCTTAGTGACTTTTATGTGACTGTTACTGTCAGGGTTTGTTTGGTAAAGTTGTTTCTCAGCAATAAAAAGGAAAGACATGAGGTCATTCAATCCATCAGGTACTGGCTTTTTAAACAAAAGCCATTTTGTCTGGTTTCTGGCTTCTTTCAGTTTTTGCGTATTTTGCATTTACTGTTTATTTCAATTTATTGCTGTGCTTGTATGTATTTGTTATTACTGATTGCTGTATATAAGCCAAATTGCCTCTCAGGGACATTAAAGTGCTACTCTGCTCTGCTCTTAAGCAAGTGGTGTGTATGTGTGATTATAAGTTGTTCCACATGATGTTGCTAAGCGTCAATATTTTGCACCCAAAGTTATTTTGGAAATGCTTCAGGGTGCAGTCACTGTGGAACTTTTTGATTTAGCAATATCCGAGTGTGTTGTCATGCAAACTGTGGGACTCCATCCAGCACACGAAAGGCTCTGTACTGTTTCTGCAATACATTTATGCGCATGTGAACGGTTACGACTCAATTTGGGATGATGAGGAACTTTCTGGTCTCAAAACACTTAAAGGTTAAAAAAAATGTTATGAAAAGAAGATGATACTCTGAACAAAGAGAACATCATGCCTCTCAGTGGCAATCTCAGGATCACCTTGATTGTGGCAGGGATATACATACAGCAGCTAATATTACCTGAGAAACAAACAATACTGCCAGTAATGCCAGCACAGCAATAGCAGGGTTACAATAAGTCACAGAGGCTTATGTAGCTAAAATCTATTGTATAGCAAAACAAGGCCGGTAAAAAGAGGAATAAACTCCAAGCTTAGAGTCAGATCTGTTGGGTTTGAAGCCAGAATACTAGCATGCTCAGAAAATAACACAAAGTAAACACAAAGCGAAGGATTTCTCAACTTCCAGGCAGCTGACACATTAACCACAACAATAAAATCTGACTGGTGAATTGAATATATTGATGATCTGTTCTGCTGGGAAACCTTGGGTCCTGTGATTCATGTGAATGTCACTTTGATATCTCCCAAACACCTAAACAAAGCTGCAGACCAAGCACAAAGGCAGCAGCCTCCCTATAGCAGGACAATGGTTCCAAAATCCTTATATTAGCGATGGCTATTTATTTATTTTTTTTTAAATACTCAAATAGTCTTATTATTTTATGGTTTGTTAATGTTTTTTAAATATATTTTTCCCTTTTTTTTACTAGTGCATGATATGATGTAATAGGTCTTTATCATCAGAAGGTAGCAGTAATTCAGCTAGATGCTGATTTGCTGACCTCCAGTAATATATTCCTGGTTACCACAGGGGAACACCAGTAAAATATCTGTGGCACGGTGAGCGGTGAGACTACATGTCTGTTTCTCTCTACAGTTTTGTACACTAATAACGGCAAAAACACTTCAACACTAGTTTCTAGAACATTACACCTAATATGATTCACACTGTGTATGAACAAAATACAGACTTTTGTTTTATTTCCCAGAAAGACACTTTCTCAAACTATGATGATAACGGTTAGAGAGACCCTGGCTGTGATTCCCAAGTCCCCGATGATCATCTCTGCTGACAGCATGTAGAAATTACAGATAGCATCTACTGAATAAACGAGGCAGGGAGTAAGTGAACTGCAGGTTGGCTCCCAGCTGAAAAACAACAGAACTGAAGTGATCACCCCAGAGACATTTTCAGCTGTGATGAAGGTTTTCAAAACAAAGGCAGCAGTTTTGCCATTTCAGCAAGCACGTCTGCTTTTATTAAGAACTTTTGAAGAGAACCTGCAAATGCTCCCATGCACCCAAAACTGGGAAGCATGCTACACACGTTACCTACCATTCTAGGCCTGTTTTCTGCATTTCCTGCAGCTCACCACATTGCAATTCGCTTTCAATCCAACCTGTGCTGCACTAGCACACATTGTCCCTGTAACCACAAAGGCAGCTGCAATCTTGCCAGTACTTGGCAAACTATGGTTTCAAAAACCACAGCTCCAGAATAATAGCATAGGAACAGACTGCCTTTCACAGGAAAAGAGAAATACTGAAGAATTCTGGATATACTGGTTTAAGTTCAAAACATACCCACAGATAACAACAAGGCTGACATGAAGGATCTGGATCAATGTCATGAAAATCAAAAGAAAAACACACAAAAAAGTCAAAACAAACAACAACAACAAAAACCCACACTGGGTTCCTCACTGTGGTCATGCTGTGCTATATATGGTCATACTGGGGAAAAATATATATCACTGGATGGTCTGTCCCTCAGCTGTTCTTGTTTACACTGTTGTAAAATCTGGCTTGTGGAATTCCTAAAAGAAAGAGAAAAGCCCTTTCACGTTGATCATTTTCCAAAGACATTTACTCAGAGATCCGTGTTAAACTCAGCTGTCGCTCTAACAAAGGTTTCTGCATGCAGTGCCACACCGATATCTCGGCCACAAGCTTTTTTTTTCACGAGTCCTGCAGGCACACAAGGACAACGGGGAAGCACAGCTCTGTAACCGCAGCAGCAGAACATTGTTACAGAAAGAACTGAAAGAGCAGAAAAATCCCTCATACTTACAGTAGGTCAGCTCTGGTTTACGTTCCTTCCCTTCATGCAGCTCCTTAACGCTCCAACACCTGTCCAGTCTCTGTTCCTCAAGTCTAAGAATGTACATCCAAGCTTGGGTTTCTCCGCCACGGAGCACAATTCCCCTCGGCGGGACGTAAATGTCAGCTCCCCACTTTCTTTCACATACAGTGTAAGCACTCCCAGTGTGGGATCCGGAGAGAGAAAGAGAGAGGAGGGGGCAACAATATCATCAGCAGCTGGTGTTAGAGGATGAAAGCCGGTTTGGTGGATTACTCAACGGGACAGCTTTCATTTCCTCCATTTTGCCTTCTCTTCCATTCTACCATTGGGATGCCCAATTTTAAACCTTCTTTCTCTGGAGGCTGGCACCCAACACAACTTTGAAAATCTGACTAGCAGCAGCAAAACATAAATGGAAACAACCTGGTTTAAATGTCCAAAAAACAACAGAAAAAAAAAAAAAGATAGATGTGTTCTTTAGTCCTGTTCTGGCAACCTCACCGTCTGCTCTCTGTGTCCCTGCACCACATGCTATTCTCTTTTTTCCTCCTCTTCCCTGTCTGACATGCTGGATCACCCCTCCCCCTTCTCTCCTCCTCTTAACCCTCTCTGGTTGGTATGTTCCCAGGACAAAGAGCAGGGATGGAGAGAGAGAGGAGCAGAGGAGAAGGAAAGGGCAGGAGGGGAGAGGGTGTGTGTCCACTTGCCAGGGAGCTGTTTTCCCTCCTTCCACATCTGCAGTCCTCTCTGTGCTGTCCTCAAGCAAAGTGGCATCTGACTGAAAGTGATCTACTGAGGAGACATTCAGCTCTTCCAAGAACACAATTACCATGACTTCCCATTATTAAACTTCAAAACACACCCAATTAAGCTTTTCAATAAGTGATGATCTGCAAATGCAGTAAATAATGGGAAGCTATTCATATAACCTAATAACCTAAATAAGCTCCCAGCCTACCCCACTTGCAAAGTAGAAATAGAGTCACCAAAAATACCCTCTGCTAAAGGGCCTGCTCTCAGCCAGCTACCTTAAAAAAACTGAAGCGGAAGTTGAATCAGCTGTGGCGACTTCACGTGTGCCATCTACATATAAGATGGATTAAAAAGAGACTGCAAACAGCCTGGCTTATCAAAAAGGTAATAGCCATGAGGGTACAGAGCCGCATGGGGCGTGCAAGTCTCTCCCAGTTCTGCGTGAAAAATATGCAAACAAACAGTTCAAATATCCACACAGTCCAATTCAACTTATGGGTACAGACTGTGGTGGAGGTGTGGTCCCTGGCTCAGCTGCAGGGGAGGGGTGGTGCAGTGAGCTCAAGGGGCGGTGCCAGGCAGGTGAGTGGACAGGTGGTGGTGATGGCACTGACGAGCTCTCGACTGTTTTTAGTGACGCTGGAGTGGAGAGGAGGAAGGTTATTCAGGTGTGCACAACACCGAAGGAGAGCAGCAGTGGGAAGTGTGTGTGCCAAACCCTAGAAGTACACTGCTCTGTGTGTGTGTGTGTGTGTGTGTGTCTGTGTGTGTCCGGTCCTTCTACGCAGATTTCTCAAGATGGTGTGACGATCACAAATAATGTCTCTAACACCACCTGCCTCACTACCTTTTACCAAAGGAATGGGGCAATGTGACAGCAGTCACCACTGAGCCAAAACTTTCTAAGCCTTCATAAAAACACAGATTTCCACATAAGCCGTGAGCCATTCCTCTCAGCTGAGACGCCTGCTCTGACCGACTGCTGGAGAACAGCTTCACTTCATTCTCTACTATAAGTCTGCTTATGAATATCAAATGATAATCCAATGATGACCTAGTTCATTCTGTCTCTGCTCTGCTGTGCCAGTGACAGGTTGGACTGATTTATCCAAACCACATGCGCAGAGGTCAGATATTTTTGTTAAAGGAAACATCACTGTAGTCCAACTTGCAGACACAAAAAGCTAAAAGCACTGATTGAACACAACTATTTCCCACGTTCCTGTGTTGGCTATGGAGAAAATACAGCAGTGGAGAAATCTCAAGTTTTGTTTCTGACTCTAAAATTAGTTATTAGAGACACCCAAGTTAGGTTGAAAAGAACTGCAGTCAGGCACTGAGTGTGTGGGGTTTCTACTATGCACACCTCACTGACGGACAAAAGTTGTTTGCAACACGCACTTCCAATGGAGACGTGTCACCAAGAGCTACAAAGATTAACCTCATGGTGAGCCTTGAGGAAAAAGCACACTGCCTAGAAAATATTTATGCATATTACACATTGTGTGTCTAATCCATCACACAGATACTGAGATATTTCAGTCTAGACCAACGTGGCAAACAGATGGCTCGACAGAAACGCTACCCTAATGTGTGAATAAAAATAACAGTGTGATCGGTATCAAGCATTTATGATATTTTTAATTATACGTATAACACTTCAAAATAAAATACCAACATTATTTTTATGTATCTAAATAGAGCAGCAGTGCTCAACAGCCCAGATTGCTCTACTTTGTTTTCTCTGCTGCACCTGTGAGAGAGCTGATCGGTCCAAACGGCTGCAAGAACCTGACACAAAAGTGTCAGGCCAATAAATTCGCCTGCGCTACTATGCAAACAGAACGAGTTTATTAAATCATATTTCTCTACTAGTTATTAAAGTGTATTTCAGTACACTAGGTCAGAGCTTCTTATTAATGTGTTATGATTACAGGCTGAAGTTTGCAGAACATGGAAGAATTACCATTAAAATATGACTAAAAATAATGGCGGGTCTCCAGTGGCACCATTTTCACACTGTAGTATTTTTACTCGGATGTAGAGCTGAAGGGGTTTCGAGTGCACGGCTGCCTGTGGGGCTTTGCTGCAGTGTGAAGGAGCTAGATCTAAAATCATTAAAGCTAAAAAAAAAAAATGGGGGTCTAACCGTACTGAGGAGAGCAATGGAATTTAAACAGGGGGAGAGAAATCGCTGTTAGGGGATGAGATGATGGTTTGGAACAAAAAATCCCATTTTCTTACTTTAGCGTACATATATTTGCACACAGACTATAAATGTATACATTTTGGAACTTGAAAACAATTCATTGTTTACACTTACATGCAAACATATTCAAGTTATTTGATGAACATGCAAACTTCCCTGTTTTTGGGAGCTTAAATACAATTTGGAAATTCACCCAAAAGATGAAGATGCGTGCATTTCATTCAGTATTTTTTTTGTAATGAAGCCCATAAAAGATCTGGAAAAGATTCCAGATGCGGTATTTGTGCGGTATTTGAAAATGGAAGTTGCTGCAGTGAACCTACAACACGCACTCTCAATTTAAGATTATCAAACAAAAACAATCCAGACACAGGGTGGGAATTTTCAGACTGTCAATACATCATTCTGGGAAAAAAAGTGCACCAGTGAGCTCAACATCTGCACGAAACCCGAACGACCATGACAGCAGTAATCAACATCTTTGGTGAAGAAACATCTGTTCACAACAACCTTTATTGGCACTGGCTCTCTTGCACTGACTGAGTGAAGACAAAAGCACAATATCGCTAATATTCCAAGTAATACGCTAATATTTGTCGAAATGCAGAAAGTTAACTGGACGATGTTTCACAGGTCAAGGGCCCAAAAATAGACGAGCCACAAAACCGACGAACACAAAGAAGGACATCCAAGCACTTCTCTTCCTAGAGGTTACGTCAATGAAATGATTCTGTTTCACATTGGAATGCAGAAAACACCAAAGAAAAAGTATCTCCATGACAAGCCTGCAGCTTTGTTGTCTTAAGCCCAACTTCATTTTTATAGGAGCAGAAATGAGTAATGAGGCTTTGTGAATGTGCTTTCAGCGCTTCAAGCGTTCCCACATCCTAGGCATTTACCTCACTCTAGGCCCCCCAGGTCAGGACAGGACAGCGTGGTTTGTCAAGTGTGAAGGCGGAAAGGGAAATAAATCAGCCCAGTCGAGCTGCAAATGTTATAGGAAGAGAGGGTACAGGGAACAGAGTGGACCGGTAATGTTTCTTCTTTGTGGGAAAATCATAAAACATAAAACAGCACAGTGGGAACATGTGCCTGCAGATGTGATCTATTTGCCTTATGACAAAATCCTGTTTTGCACATGAATGTGATACACATTAACTGATCTTAATGGTCGCTGGTGGGGAGAGCTTTCCCTCTGGTTCACAGGAAATGTTGCGTCTGATATGTCCAGTTGAGCTCAACAAAGAAAGAAAATATAAAGACATAAAGCATCATAGCTATGTGGAATAGACCCAAGATCTCAAAAGCACTCCTGATTAATCTAAAGAGGACCTATTAAACCACTGCAGCATGAAAAAAGTGGTTATTTATGTTATGTTTCTTCAAATTTTTCAAAATGGACTGATCTGGAATATAATTTATTTGTGTATTCTCAGCACAAATTAATTTAGAACATAATTTATATTATTCTATATACAACAATGTGTTGATGGTAATGAAAATTTAAGCCATTTCCTTATGTTTTCTTTTCTTTTTATTACCCTTAGAGGAAGGGTGATGAGGGCCGCTCAATTCCATTACCCCATAGGTAATGGAATTGAGCGGCCCTCATCACCCTTCCTCTAGTCTGTCACAGGAGCAGGTGATGTATTTAGGGAACATATATAAAATGTAGGCATAAAAACATTATTATACTGTCCTTGAACAGGTACTGCCCTAGTTAAAGGGAAAGTGCTGAAGTCTAGCAGTACTTATTTATTAATGCATTTGTTACATTTTTTTGTTATTGAAACTTTTAGGACCTTTCAACCTTTGAGTTCACCTCCACCCTTCGCTTCTTGGTCAAACCAGCTTTATACTACTTTAACTTTGAGTGTGCGCACTCTTACCCAACTTGCAAGATGCCATTCATCAATGTCTACATCTGTACCAGTACATCAACTTTAGAATGTTGGCTAGTTACTTCATTATCAGACATCATTTAGAGTTCTCTGCCTTTAAGATTTACTATGGTTTTCCACTACGGTGCAAGCACTGCAACTCTAAAGACCTTTCACTGACATACAGCATTGTGGTGCTCAAATTATTTCTGTGTCTCATGGTTATTAAGTGTGTGTGTGTGTGTGTGTGTGTGTGTGTGTGTGTGTGTGTGTGAGTGAGAGTGAGAGTGCATGTGGGGGCTCTGGCTGGTCTTTTGTTTCTCCAACAAGGGTAGAATGCGTCCAAGCGTTACATCATCCTCAGCTCACAGGCAGTAGAGAGCGGTCCTCTGAATGAACATGTGACAAAGGGTCTGACATCATCTCTCTGTCGGCCAAGGCCTTCATTCTGTTTTCTCCAGGCAACCACACAGTATGACCCTAAATATCATACAGATGGAAACCCATTAGAAAACCTGCAGGTTATTGTTAAGTGTCCTGTGTTTCTAAATGACGGGTTGCCTGGCTGTATGCTTTGGAGTTGTACTGCAGCTGATGGATTGGGTCCCACTGGGGGGGAGGGAATGCATCTCTCATGGTGCTTTGTGAGCAGAGGGGGTGACTGGGCAGGAGAAGCGTATTTTGTGTCGATGCTGGGGATGGACTTGAGCAGGAGATGGCTAGAAAGCTGAATGGATGAGTAATAAAAGAGAGAAATAAAGACAGGCCCTAATCACCCTTCCTCTAGTCTGTCACAGGAGCAGCTGAGACACATCAGCTGTACAGCAACGCAGAGCAAGGCGGCCTAAAGGAGCCCTGAGAGGGACGTCAGTCTTCGTCACATACATGGCTGCACACACACCCTGTTACTGTTATTCACCCACACACAAATCACACCCTCAATAACTGCCTGAACCACCGTCAGCATGAGAGAGGGGGCGCTCTTTCACACGTGTCTGACAGCCCTGTGCGTTGGCCTGCGCCTGCTGTTTTTTGCTTGTACGTGTCGTCTTCCAGGTTGCTGGTAGGTGTGGTGAATTAATGCAACTGGGAGCACCTGGCCACTCTCCTTGGAGCATTTAAGATGTGGTTATCTCAGCTTTCGCTCTCTCTTCATTCACCCTGCACCGTGTTATTTGTTTGGTTGGCTTTGAACTGGTTACTTTAGGACTTACATTACACACCTAACATTCAATCACTCATCCAGCTGCTGACACACTAACAAATGCCAATGTAAAGTTTTATGTGGTTAATAACTTTGTAAACTTTGGTTCAAACCATGTCTCTCCCATATTTGTTAAGGCTCTTGAGCTGTTAAACTGGTTTATTTCCATGATTATCCACCTTAAAAGTCACACTCAGTGTTTCTTACTATAAGTCTGCCATAATGCACTTTATGGCATTGTACTTGGTTCAGTGTTTTAGTCCTATTAGTGGCTTCAGTGTTGTTGTGTCTGTACAAAGGCAGTGCTGGAACAAATCACACTACTACTCCCTCTAATGCATTTCTGGGAGAATACTGTCCTGCTCGTAGTAGTAGTGTACTATACTGTGCTGAAAAGTGTTGAAGCAGAAGCAAACAGACTGGCTGATGAAGACTTCATCCTACACCAAGATAATGAGCCAAAACTGAAGAAAATAAGGCCGAAGGCTTCAAATAGTGTAAGAGAAGCACAGATTGTGAGCACAGACCAAGTGTGGGTCTGATGACCTAAATTTCATCATCAGACGGTGAGTGAGGCAGTCCAAGCAGCCGTCCACGTGCTTGCCTGTTTTTTGCGACCATGTCAACTTATCTGTGGAGACTTTACATTGCAGTGTTATAACTGCACCCCAGAAAGAGATGCATAACAGAAATGACTAAATGGCCTTCACATCTCCAGCTGTGTTAAATAATCAAAGTGTTGCACATTTTTCTAACAGCCTGTTACTGTCAAATGCCCACACAGACACTACAACCTTTAGCCATTTCTGACGCCTGTGAACAACTTAAATACTGTTAATAATCATACAGATGACAGCGGTCAGCACCACTAACACTGTTTCTGGAAAGGACCTATTTGTGTGACTTTCACCCTCACACACATTTTATTAGTAAAATGTGTAACAGTGTGGTCTTCAGTGTGGACAATGTGGAAAAAGGCAGGGCAAAATGCTAGGCTAATGAGCAACAATAAGGGTGAGTGGTGCTGGCTGGCTAGTTGGCAGGCACAGTGGGACAGTGGTGATGAAGTCAATACATTTGCTTTGCTGGTCTCTGGCTCCAGACTGTGACATGCAGCCCTTGGCCTGCAAGGGGGCTAAGAGGAAGAGCGAGAAGCTGGGGGCGATTCAACCGAGACATCATGGAGGGCACAGACTATGGGGGGAGCAGTGCATGCATGGGTCAACACACTGTGACAGTGTGCCAGGTCACAGAGGAAAGGCCAGAGCCATTCTGACAAACAGCATTAATTAAAAATTAACTACTAATACAGAATACAAGGTCGAGTCTTCAGCTATCAGTCTTCTAGAGAGGAACCAGCTTCTAGTTTAGTTTCAGGAGACACACACATCTATACTTTTAACATTAGGATAAAAATATTCATTTAGCTTAGAGCTGGATCAGGTGCTCGGGCTGCTGAGGAACATCCATGATGCACTGAGCACCTCTGCACTCCCCATGCATTCATTTCTCAATATTGCAGTCATAAACTTTTGTCTTCTGTAGTTTACCGTTTGTGCTTTGCTCAATTTGTTATCCTCAACTCCGTATGCTCTGCCTCTTCCTGAGCCTTAAAGGCTTCACACTACCGTCGCCATGTGCTGACTTATAAAGAATTATCTAATTATTGGGGTAATACATCTAATATTGTGGGTCTTTACCTTATAAAGCTCCTTGACTACTGTTGTGACCTATACAATAAGAACAGAAAGAAATCAATCTGACCAGAGTATCTAAATCTGCCCTTTCATCTCACATCCAACTGTTCACCTGTCATTTAATTTATCCCATGCACTGATATCAAGATTGTTTTAGATTGTGTGTATATCATTTGGTGCAAAACCGTATCTGTCTCGAGTAGATTATATAACCAGCAGTGAATTCAGTTGGCTGAGGTCTCTTCTGCATGCTTCAGATTCCAGCCTCAAGGACTAGCTTCAGAAAGAGTGGAGGACAGTATGTACAGCAGCACAGAATGACACAAATATCAGCAGGGACTTATCCATTCTCTTAGGAATGGTTTTAGCCAATGCACAAAGGATTTAAAGTGTCAGACAAGGTTAATCAATACCAATTCATCTACCTTCTCTACATCCAACTTAATAGGTTTCTAAGTTTTGACATTTAATAGATTCTCAAGAGTGCACCAACAGTACTGTGCCAAAATCAATACAAACTTTCATGGCCACCCATAGCAAGATGACCTAAACTGCATTTTTTCAGACCACTCACTTTGATGTGAAGTCTGCACTAGATCCGCCTGAAGCTAGTTCAATTAAAAGAAAGGAAGGCTTACTCATCCTAATGAGAGCTGCAGAGAAACAAACAAGAGCCAGTCCTACTCCTGCTTCTGTTTGCTCCAAAACATCCATGTCTGCCAAATCAAACTCATACATGACTGTGCAGCCACAGGGCGCCAGGATGTAGCTAAGGTCACAGATTTAGTCCTTATTATTACTACCACCACTACTACATGTGTTAGACATAGGGTGCCAACATTCAAAAAAATCTTTTTTTTTTTCCTCTAAGTGATGAAATAAAACATTCACATTTAGCATAATCCAGATGAAAACTCTGCAACAGGCCAGTCACCTGTCCATGATGTACCCCACCTCTCACTCTATGACAGCTGGGATACGTTCCAGGATTCCTTTCTTTAAGTAAAACCTATTCTGAACCACCTGTGGCTTCACATAAGAACCACAATCAAACGTATTTTTTAGAGAAATGCCACAAATGACTTCGTTGGAAAATAAGCTCAGACAAATGTCATAGATATTTGTAGAAAAACCTAAATATACCATTCTTTGTTCATATATTGTAGCATTGAAGTGTCAGCTGTCAGTTAGTAACAACCTTCTATCTAGTACCATTGTTTTTAAATGCTTTCAGAAGTGCAAAAATTAGGCATAATAGTATTTAGTCTCGAACAGCTGTCAAGATAAAAAAAGTTATTTTTTTATATTTTCCAAAGACTGTGATTGTGCATTTGTGTCTGATGTCACAGCACTATCATCAAATCAATTATAGTCTTTTTGGAGTGACTCTATTCAGATTTGTAACAGCATAGAAAGTAAAAAAAGGAAAAGCTGCTGTCATTAGATCATTTCTGTATGGCCTGCAAATCTTTTTTGAGCAACAGTATTTTAAGGCAACAAGTTTCTCTAACATCAAAGCAAGTAAATAAGCAAAAAGTTCAACACTAGATTAATTTGGAAGTCTTGTTAAGGTACAGTCAGACAGAAGAAGGTTAGAAGAACCTTAGTTTGTCAACACCACTGCCAGGTTATGCTTTTGTTTTCATTTATTTAACATTTAAACCAGATTCCTCCTCTGAGGAATACAATGTCTGGACTAAATTTCACAGCAAGTCACAGTTGTCAATACACTGCAAAGAACCCCTCTGAGGACCAAAGCAATGCATGATATTGTTTTCATTTTTTATAGTCTGAATCTGAATTGATTAAAGTGTAAGACTGCATCGCATCATTTTGGCTTTTTAAAACCCACATCAACACAAAAATGTGTAGCTGGCTGCACTCAAGTGTGCATACACTATTTAGCACTTGTCATTAACCAAATCTCCAAAAATAATATGTCTGAAACGGCCTCTTTTACGATTACATCAGAACAGCACTTCATCAGCAGCACGACTGGCTGAAAACCCCAAACGTGACCAGTAATGGCACTTCTTTGTGTCAAAACAGAGCAAACAGTGAATCAACAAAGAGCACACAGAAACATTAAAATGTAATGAACAGACCACTCTGTGAGCAGCCACAGAGGAGATTTAAACGACTTTGAAAGTAAAGGTTACATTTTAAGCCATGTCTCCATCTTTGCCAGAACGACTGACAGTCTGTCAGTCAAACGTTACAAAACCAGCATCATAAGAAAAGGACTGCCACGTAAGTGGTGCTCTCAGGGCTTGTGTGACTGTGCCATTATTATTTTTCCACAACAAAACCTTGTGTGACTCACATTCTCCTCTGGCAAAGATTTTTATTATGGAAGTGAAATAATAATAATGGAATAATGGAATAAGTATTCCAGCAGAAGGCCCAATTCCAAAGCTGAACCTAAGTCCTACCCTGCCTCAGTCCAGCACAGAGGAAACATAAAACCTCACTGGACCTGCTCCACATACATTACTATTTATTTGTTTTTTTTAACTTCAATGGTGGAGATACACAAGGAAAAATGAAATATAGTTAATGTGAATATCTGTGCTGTTCATTGAATCTGCGAAGAAGATGTAAAAATGTGCAGTACCATGTCTATGAAAAATCCTGAATGATTTCTTGGGTATCAACATTCTCACTTATCATTTATAAAAAGCTTTACTATTTATGCCATGTCAGAATCATTAGGGAACAAGTAAATAGAATGCAGTTGTGACCAATTCATTAAATAAGCAAACATGTTTGGTTGAGGCGAGATTAGACATAATATATTGAGTGACATGGGGAACAAATAGCAAATAATTAATCCCTAAGCAAACACAGAAGACATGAGTTTCCACTGGGGTTCAGCTGGCTCAGAAGAAGAGGCAGGAGCTGCACTGAATACTAAAAGTACACAGCAGGCAACACAAAGACACAGGGCTACTTAAAGGCATCTGAAAACCAGGAAAGGATCAGCTGGCCAAACAAAAGGACAAACAATCTACTGGCTGTAGACAATTTAAATTAGCTTGAGATATATACAATGAGTGGACGGGTGGAGTTAGATCACCAAATGACCTGCAGGTAAAATATAACACAGCAAACTCTCACTCTGCCGTTGCAATAGCAGTGGGTTTGATTTAGCTGACTGGTGACCCCTACTGGCTTCTTGTAGTAATGACAAGGCTGGCTGGGTAAAAAAAGCTCTCACTACAGTTGACTGCAGCACAGTTCCTCTTGACAATGTGTTTAAGGATTCATAAGATAGACATTTTAACCCTCACAACCCCACCAGTCACCAAAGTAAGAGTCAGAGATCAGCTGTATTTACTGCACTTTGGTGCTGAACATCATCATCATCATCTTTCACATACATAAAGCACAACTTCAAAATTAAACATTTAAAAGATCAGTGAATAAATGTTTGGTAAAACTAAAATAAACTACTGTATTTTCCGCACTATAAGGCACACTTAAAATCCTTTCATTTTCTCAAAAATCGGCAGTGCGCCTTATGTTAAATTCTGGTTGTGCTTACTGACCTCGAACTGATTTTATGTGCTACATGGCGCTCAAGAATCTGTCAAAAATGTTTTAGTACGACTTCGCTAACCTACGAAGCCACACCGCTTGATGGATTATTGGAGCATTACGAGTACCGTAGTCAGGAGCCTCACGGAGTAATCTGGGTCCAAAACTCCGCCCGCTTCAGGTCCCAAAAACAAACGAACACTGCAGCATCACTGAGAGTTAAAAACTGTCTAAATTCTTTCATCTTTAATAAAATGATCAGCGTTGCTGCTTTACCAGGTGTAACAATTAAGTTTGAGGCATCCATGAAAACAGAATGTATCAAATTTAACGGAGTTAGAGGTTAGCAGGAAGTTAGCTCGCTAGCTTCCACCTAAACATGATATAGCATGTTCTGACTGAGAGATTTCTGAAAAATTCAAACCTACAGCTCTGCTATCACTTCCAACATAAATGAAGACAGAAAACTAAACAGCAGTGACGTTTGTAGGGTTACTGAAGTTGGGCTAGCTGGTATATAATGATGTGCTACGTGATCGCTAGCTACACAGCTATGTTAGCATAACATAAACACAGTGAAGCTGGAGGATGAACGCTAACTTTTTTTCCCACTTGATAAAAGTTAATGTGAGGGTTCCCGATGGTTAGGGACAAATGCAATCGCATGGCAGGATGCTGTAAACGGACCAAACTTCAGTCAGGAGAACAACTGAGATAATCCATCCACAATACCAGGTTAGTCATTAATATACTGCAACAACATGGGAATAGAGCAGCTGCGACAGAATTCAACATTAATGAATCAATAGTACGGAAGTGGAGGAAGCCAGAAGAATGAGTAAAGTTTGACTTATCTGACTGTTTTGTTTCGCTTAATGCGCCTTATAATCCGGTGCGCCTTATGGTCCAAAAATACAGTATAATAAAATAATCAAATGAAATACTAGACATACCTGTACTACAGGGGCACAGGCTTTTCACTGAGTTACTCAGGCATCCCCAATTGATTTTTTTGTTTTTAACTAGTTAAAAAAAAATCCTTTTCACACAGAAAGTGTAACAAACAATTCAAATATTTAACCAGGGTACAGGTGGGATAAAAACACTTGGTTCACAGTTCCTAGAGGTTTGGATATTTTAAAGCTGCAGGGAATGGGGGGACTTTTAAAAACATCAAAACATATTGCAAAGACAACTGCTGGCAAAGCAAGTTGTGACTCAGCTTGGGACTCAACAGCCACTAAGGTCAGTAAAGGCAAAGACATGAGGGAGCCATGTGGAGGAATCTCCAGGAGAGACGGTGGTAGAAGAAAACTTTTTAAAGATCTTATATTTATATTATATTAGCGAAATGGGGCATTTAAGGAACCAGGAAAGCACCGCAAACACCAACAATCTCCATGCATCAATGGCAAAAAAGTTCTACCTGACATCATTTGGAGAATTCCTGCTTCATTCAGTCTTTACAAATATCATCAGCCAATTTCTTCTCCGTGAGAGCGAGTATTTTTCAATAAACTGTGCAAAGGTTCATCCACAACATCGCTGACATTTGTGATGCTGTAATTTTAAACTCATAATCCCAATCAAAGTTTTTAAAAGCCATGCTACTGATGCACACATGCCGCACCAGTAGGGCTGGGCCATATTATACCGTTCACGGTAATACCGGTATAATGTTAGGCAACGATAGGAAAATGAAATATCGCGATAGAATATGGGTCAAACGCGCATGCGCAGTGCCTTTGCTTTCATACGCACATGGCCGATTGTTGAGTGAAACGGATGAACCAGAATTAGTTTGTAAAAATGGTGCCACTTCAGTGATGTGGAACTGGTTTGGTGTTTGTCCGTCAGATACACAACAAAGCACATTTTTGTTGTAGAACATGCAAGCGGCCGTCGTTATTGCCGTATTTGTCGGACTAAGGTGCTCGTAAATCTGGGAGTAATCTGGGTCCTAAACTCCCTCCGCTTCAGGTCCCAAAGTCAAACAAACACTGCAGCATCACTAAGAGTTAAAAACTGTCTAAATTCTTTCATCTTTAATAAAATGATCAGCATTGCTGCTTTACCAGGTGTAACTATGAAGTATAAGATCCAGGCATACATGAAAACAGAATTTATTACATTTAACGGAGTTAGAAGTTAGCAGGAAGCTAGCGGAAGTTAGCTCGCTAGTTTCGCTAGTTACCTAAGCATGATATAGCATGTTCTGACTGAGAGATTTCTGAAAAAATTCAAACCTACAGCTCTGCTATCACTTCCAACATAAATGAAGACAGGAAACTAAACAGCAGTGACGTTTGTAGGGTTACTGAAGTTGGGCTAGCTGGTATGTAATGATGTGCTACGTGATCGCTAGCGACACAGCTATGTTAGCATAACATAAACAGTGAAGCTGGAGGAATCAAGGCTAACACTTTTCCACTCAATAAAAGTTAACGTGAAGTTTCCTGATGGTTAGAGACAAATGCAATCGCATAGCAGGATGCTGTAAACGGACCAAACTTTAGTCAGGAGAACAACTGAGATAATCCATCCACAATAGAAGGTTAGTCATTAATATACTGCAACAACATGGGAATAGAGCAGCTGTGATAGAATACAGCATTAATGAATCAATGGTACAGAAGTGGAGGAAGCAAGAAGAATGAG
The DNA here is from genome assembly GCF_036321145.2 of Pelmatolapia mariae. Taxonomy (NCBI): domain Eukaryota; kingdom Metazoa; phylum Chordata; class Actinopteri; order Cichliformes; family Cichlidae; genus Pelmatolapia; species Pelmatolapia mariae. The sequence continues at coordinate 33,447,678 of NC_086236.1, read as the reverse complement.
TTGAATAAAGTTTGATTTATCTGACTGCTTTGTTTCGCTTAATGTGCCTTATAATCCCGTGCACCTTATGGTCCGAAAAATATGTATTTGACTTTTTTATTTGGCACACTGCAGTTTAATGTTGCAAAGCAACTCTTTTTAACTTCAGTGGATATTATACATGGTTATGCTCAGGATATGTCAGCCCATTTCTACTGGAAATGCCTTTTGGTTAAACTTTCAGCAAGGAATTTGCATTTGCACTGTTAAATTTTTATATAGCTTTAATGCACATAAAAAACAGCTTCTTGTTTAAGTGAAAATAAATGGATGGTGTTTTTTTGCGCTAGTAAAGTTGTGGAGTTGTATTTTGTCTCGCATCAATTATATCGTCAGTTATATCGTTATCGCAAATTTTCAAATATATATCGTGATAAATATTTTTGGCCATATCGCCCTGCTCTACGCACCAGCTTTAACCATTTTTCATACCAGGTGTTTTTAAAGCATTAAGAAATTCAAGAGAAGGAATCAAAAAGCTTCAAGACTGTACCTGAATTGTACCAAAGTCCACATTTTCATAGTGGAAATGAGCACACTCTGCCAGTTTTGGGAAATGGCCCTTGGTGAAGCAAAGCCTGCAAATGCAACACACACAGTTTGGTTAGCACTTCATTCTCTTCATATGGTAACAGCTTGGAGTGTGTATGATTAGCAGAAAAAGCCGAGGGCAATGCAAACAGAGGGAGCGAAAGCACGAGGCAGGCACAGAAACAGACTCCATAAACAGCCAGTTTGGAGCGATATTAGAAATGGACAGAGGAGAAATGTGAGAGCTGTGAGTTTGTGTGTCCACGTGCCCACTCACTTCTTGACATTCTTGACCTTCATGCTGGCTGTGCTGCTGCTGCATGAGCGCATGAGGGGCTCAGTCCTCAGCTCAGGGATCTCAGCACTCCTTGCCTAAAAAAACAAAACAAAGCACACAAACATGAGAGCTCACACTTCCAGTCTGATCCAAAGCATCGATTTAATGAGGGGAGCCAGCTAATTCATACAACAACTGCACATCATTCAATTAATTAGGTTGATGTGTAGCACCAGTTTGCTTAGATCAGATCAGGTGATAAACTGCAAAAGCTGTATGGCTTTCCAAAAATCCTAACAGACTTGTGTAACCAATGCTGTACAGCAATATACTGTTTGACTCCATCTAATGTGTTTGGATGAGCTGAGCCCTGCTGATCCTACTGACTGACACGTGTACAGACTGGACAACAGTATGACACGAGGATTCCTTTGAGAATTATTATTTTCTCCCAGCTCATCCTGTCCTTTGAATTGCTTCATATGTGCACTTTCCTTTTGCCGTTTTAAACTTCATATTTTTTTATTCTCGGACTCTAGCAGAGTAACTCTGCATGATATACAGGACACATTAATCCTTATTTATCTCAATTCACCCTCTAAAACAAGCTCCTCTTCCTTTAAGCCAGCTTTCTTCTGATTCGCTGCAGAAGGTTTGAACAGCAGGTGGGAGGGCTTTTCTATTCTTACAGTCAGAATGGTTTTATTAGGGATATCCCCTCACTGACATCATACAGAGCCAAGAGCAGAAAACACTAAACCAAGTGTTACAGCTGTCTGAAGTCTGAGATTACAGCTCACTGAGAATACCTGTACACATGCCAACCAGGGCCTGATGGGTGAAAATGGGCACATCTATGAGGATCATCTTATAGTTGTAGTTCTGTTCAGTGTTTACCACGCCAGCCATGAGCAGCAGCGCCTCGGCTGGTAGCGGAAACGCTAACTTAGCATGGAGGAAGTTAACAGTCAAGCAACAGCAGCGTGAAGATACTTCACGCCTCCATCACCAACAGCTTTTCTTTATATGCTTGCAATAATATTTGACTAAACTGCAGACTGTGGTCAGCTGACAGCTGAGCAGCTTCATCAACAACAAGGCTTTTTTGTTTTCTTCTCTCTCATATGCTTGCTCATTCTCATTCTTGTCATGTTTGATTCTGAAGCTTTTATTGCACTTACTATAACATAACCTGCTGCCACCTTGATAAATATTTCACTTCTCTTGTCAGCTTCACAATGTGTGTAAGGATGACTGTAAATAACAGCAGTATGACGCAAATCCTCCTCTCACACCGAGCTGAAATAAGATGACTGCAAATAAAGGAGATCAATCAAAACTGGATCTTCACTCTATTGCTATTATTATTATTGTTGTTATTATTATTATTGCTGTTATTATTTTACTAATAATTACTAGATTCATACATTAATGTTCTTGGATTATTTGTTACATTTTATTTTCAAAAGCAACACTTAAATGCAGCCTGGCAGACATCTGTAGCATATTAGTGCTGGAAAAAGCTACATTTGTGTATCCTTAATTTAAATGTATAGTAATTAATGTCATTGAATGCCTCACATACATGTGGTTGATGGACAAGCCGAGGGAGTGTTTCAAGGTCTTTGCACACTTACACATGTTATGAAACAGCCTTCAGTCCATAGTGTGTACTGTGCAGACTTAAAATATCACAGTCAGTCCTGTTTTTGTATGAAGATTATTCCAGAACCGACTGATTTTTAACTCGTGCTCAGTAGCTAGAATCAAGTCAGGTCATTTAATTTAAATTTAAAGTCAGTCATTTAATTCTTATACATAAGATGGAAGAATCTGAGCATTATGAACAATAACAACAACAGTTTGACTTGGAAACTATGTTGAACATCCAAAAGCATCAGACACAGTTGGTTGAGAAGCATTTCTGCAGTCTCTGACTAAAAGACCACTCCCCACACAGATTCACCGACAGCCACTCACTCTGGTTGTTATCGTGTTCAAAATAAAGCCATTCGCATCATTTAGCTTAAATTAGACTGAAAATCAAAAGCAGATGTGGTAAGCAAATCACAAAGAGTCTGGGGAATCTACTTTAGTGCAAGCAGATTTTAATCAGTGGATATACTCGCTGTGAAGCTGTGTAAGAAAACAGGAGCATGACTTAGGCAAGGTAACAGAACTGTGAAAGCTTCATTCATTCAGCTTGTAACCTCACCACAGCCACTGACAGGTAAGGTGCTTTGCATATGCGGTCAAACCACTGAGACTCTCTGCACCACCTCTATTCCAGGTGCTAAAAGGGCCCAGGTGATAGAGGTGAAAGATGGAGCACTTGTAGCTGTTTCTGTACAGCAGGAAGATTTGTGGTGGTTTTAAAAACCTCCAACGAATTTATGATAACCGATTGATCATTTAAGACTTTCTATTCTTTTGAGGGACCAGTACCTACATTTCTGTTACATCCTGGTTCCACTGGTGAGGCCTTAAATTTCATTTCTAGTAATAGCAGAGGTCTTCATAGTTTTGATGACTGACTCCCAATTAGTATTCAGTCTGCAGTCTGATTAAGTTTGCTCTCTCAAGTTATGCTGCCAGTGAGAAGGTGGTTATATTGGTTACTACAGTTTTTGTTTAACCATCAGTGAGTTGGCTGCAATGATTAGTCCTATTTTGGTAATAAAGCTACACACACTTACATCTACAATATTGCCCTCTTGCATCCTACTATGAATTGAACAGTGATAAAATACTTAGTACCTTTGTTTTTCAGTCATCTGCCACACAAAACGTGGTGATAATCTCGTCATTTCACAATGCTAATGCAAAACCCAGTATTGTGCCTGTCACAGTTCTCGTTTTCACAGCTCTGACGACATGTATAAACTCACTGTGTTCTCATTGGGCGATATCATTGCTATAGCGATGCCTTGCGTTTTACATACACTAATGCTCACAACAAGAAGCCCAGACACGTCTAACAGCCGTGTCTGGGCTACTAACATCGTTTTTTTGATTTCATTTTAAAGCTATATCACCCACCTCTGTGTTCTATATCCATTAGGTCCAAGTCCAACATCACTCGCTACAATTACAGTTGTAACTTTTTTACCACTACAGACAACTCTGTGTATCTGAACATAAACAAGACATTCAGTAAAGTATTTTATGTATTCTGGCTTACATTACAACACAAAAAGTCTTTCAGTGTTGGGATTGTTGGTAAGACAAAATAAAATCTTAAAAAACAAACCAAATTATCTTGTGTCGTTGCTCAAATAGGAATTGTTGCATGTCATGTAGATTGCAGGTATTCAAGTTGCTGAGGATGGAACTCATCACGTTGCACGGGTGCGTGCGTGTTTTGTTCTTCGTGCACTGCACTGAATATGATCTAGCCTACACAGTGCACCAGGGCGTTGGTGTGACAGCTTACACCAAGTTGTTCACACTTCTTTTCATCATCTCTTCCAACCACTGGAGACATAAATGATGCATGGTGCCCCAGTGGACACAGCCGTATCGCAAACTGAGCAAACAATCGCACACATGCAGTATTAAAAGCCCCGCCTCTCTGATTAATATTCAATAGGTTGCTCAGATTTCTCTTGCTGTTTCTCTTCCTCTCTGTTGCCCGATCGAAATGAGCAGTCGTGATACCGCTCCAACCACGCGCCAACCACGGGTGGCTCGACATGTTACCATGGAGACGGCCTCATTTTCACGGTGCTGCCGATGCAGAAAGCAAGACCCAAACTAAATAAGAGGAAAGGAAATAATGAATGAATGGCGTCTGGTGAATGGGACGAGCACGGAGAGATGAAATAATCAGATGACAGGTACATGACCGATCTGTGCGAAGAGCTTGGAGTGTGGTAGGTTTAGAACACCAACAGTCTGCATTAAGGTTCAGTAGGCTTTTGGAGCAAAAGAGAAACAGTTTTCAATACGAGAGACAGACATCTCATCGGCCCAGTGGCTTAAAAACAGACTGATAAGGAAGTGACAGGCAGCAAACAAGCCGACAGGGTGGGGAGGTGTTCTCACTGGATCATGGATCAGACGTGTCAGGAATGACTGACAGGAGACTGTACTGAAATGGGGTGATCACAGGACAAAACAATAAGTTCAACTTAAAGGTTTTACATAGATCACATTTGACAAACACAGCAAAATGAGCTGGCAATACAAATGCATGGCAAAAGTGAAAGGTGCACAATTTCTCCTGCAGGCTGGACTCATCTGGACCACAGATACCTGAATTTAGGTTCTCTTTTTCTTCAAAGCTTTTTTAATGTTTGCAAACACTAATGATGTATTTCGTTGATGGAGCTGAACTGATGGTAGAAACAGACAGTCCTGCATGAAATGTATACAAATATACTGATTTGTTCATTTTTTAATAAATTACACTCGTGTCCAGCTTATTGAATATTGACATACTGTCAATAACTGCAAGGGGTTGATGTATAGGGTTATTTTAAATGGTAAGGACATAAAATACAGACATCCATCCAATAGCGTATGCCATTATAAACAAGCTTAAGTACACTATAGGGACAAAAGTATTGGACCACGCCTCTTAATCTTTAAATTCAGTCACATTGGAACATTGTAGCCTTGCAGTCTACCTTCATAAACATTTGAGAGAGAATGAGTGGTTCTAAAGGAGCTCGCTGAATTTCACTGTCATACTATAACAGGATGCCACTGTTGCAACAAGCCAGTTTATGACATTTCTTCCCTCCCGAATATTCTACCATCAACAATCAGCAATCAGCAGAACATTTAATGCGATAAGCCTACTTGATATAAGAATCTTAATTCATTTTTCATTTACTGGTTAAAGGTATATTCTCCTTATCTGGAACAGTCTGAACACAGGAAATTGTGTCTTAAGTGCATTTAAAAAACAAAACAAAACCGAACAAAACAAAACAACACACACACACACACACACACACAAAAACTTAAAGTCCCATCAGAATGAAGGAATGAGGAAAACGTACATACTCCTTGGAAATAAAGATTGCATCAGATTACTTTCACAGGCCACATTTCTTTCTAGATGTAGTACTCACTGACAAGCAAGCACTAATAAACTGTCTTGATGCATTCTCAATCATCCAGGAAAGTAAATCTCCAGAAGTTGAATCTGTTCATCTGGACGTAGCGTTTTGCAGGAGAAACGTTTCGTCACTCATCCAAGTGACTTCTTCAGTCTCAGCTGACTGCAGGTTTCCCCCATCTTATAAACAGTACATTTGGGAGTACTTACCTCCCAGCCCATTGTTCCTTCAGTGGGCTGGTTTCAGTCATTATGCAAATGTACTGTTTATAAGATTGGGGAAACCTGCAGTCAGCTGAGACTGAAGAAGTCACTTGGATGAGTGACGAAACGTTTCTCCTGCAAAACGCTACGTCCAGATGAACAGATTCAACTTTTGGAGACACTAATAAACTGGTTTATAACGGCTCTTTAACACCCCGTTACCATCAACCAGTGAGGGGGAGTCACCCAGCCACAGGGTGATATTTCAAGCAGCTTACTCTGATCATAAGTGGGTAGGTCTAAAAAAAAAAAAAAAGAAAAGAAAAGAAAAAAAAAAGAAAAGAAAAAGAAAGAAAGAAAGAAAGAAAGAAAAGAGAAGAAAAAGAAAAGATGGATCATGCGTCTAATTAAGTCAAGTGTTTCTCACCATGGCACTGATGGTTTCCTCCCAGTCTGGTCTCTCTCTGGGATGGATGTGAGCCAGTTCAGGCACAAGGTCGTCGTCCTCCAGATGACGTCCAGGTCTCAGACCCCTGCAGCCAGACACACACAACCAGAAGCTGAGAACTCAAATGGCACGCACTGGACTATTACAGTATCACTCTTAGTGTATGTATATATGTTAAAGTGCTATGCCATATGCCCAGTATAACGGTCTTAACTTCATGAAATATGAATTTATTCAGTACGAGTGAATAAATAGAATCCCAAATGTTGCTTTTCAATGCATTTAAATCTAATATATATGGTTATTAATGCAAATTGTCATGACCATTGGATCAATGGCTATGAGTACCATTCACAGAGAGTTGGGGAATTGCTGCAATCACGACACTGTAAGATGGTGAAAGAAATGCCCCCCTTGACTTCCCAATCAAACCAGTGTTCCTCCCTGTCCAAGATGTGTACATCCTCATCCTGGCATGAAGAGTTAGCTCTTCTATGTTGTGCCATCCGCTTAGCCGTTGTTTGGTTTCCCAATGTATAAATCACGGTAATCCTTCTGGCACTTAACAGTGTACTCTATTTTACTCTGTCTGTGCTGGGAGTGCAGATCCTTGGGGTGGACATGTTTCTCCCACTGAAAGCGCTGCGTCCAGGTACACAGAGTCAACTTTTTGGGTACCAGTTTGTTCATTTGACTTCCCCATGTAGTACCATAGTTCCTCTCTTGATACGCATATACTTTCTCTAGATCCACAAACACACAGTGAACCTCATTCTGACACTCCCAAACCAAACATCACATCTGTGGTGCTCTTTAGGACAGGAGCTCACTAAGCTTCACTTCTATTGTTCATCTAGCTTCAACAACTCTTTCCCATAGCTTCATGATCGACTTTATCCCTCTAGTTACTACAGCTCTGTACATCACCCTTGTTCTTGAACGTTGGCACCACAGTACACTGCTTCTCCACTCATCGGACACCCTCTCACTCTCCAAGATTATTAAAAGGTCTACTGGCCTTTCCCCTAGACATATCCATATCTCTACAGGTATGTTATCTGGACCTACTTATGACTGCTCTCACTTTCTCATTACTAATCTCCTGCACTGATTTACTAACTGTATTCCAACTGTCCCCTCTCTCTCTCATTTTCTACATAAATCAGCTTCTCAACATACTTATTCCACCTTGACCACACTCTTAACTTATTACTATATTTCCATCTCTGTACTACCTAACCTGCTGCGCATCCTTTCCAGCCCAATCACTGTCTAGCCAATCAGTACAAGTCCTTTTCTTCTTCTGTAGAAGAAACTGACTTGACAAGGACATCCTCACATACAAGTGACTGTAACCATTTTCCTTTGCCACCACTCTGAACTCCTAGACTCCAAGTGCCCCTGTAAGGATATACCGAACACCGTCTTGGCATTTTCCCCTCAGTACCACAGCTGTACTTGCTCAGTCATCTGGTAACTCGCCTCTACCACTCAGAACCTCTCAGTTACTTCCTGAGGTCTGTGTAGCATTCTTCCTTCTTCAACTTCCAACATTTAATCCTTGTCTCTTCCTGATTGTCAAAGTCATGCTACAGACTACTATCCTAGCAACATCCTGCCGTACCACGACCTTAGAGTCTCCCATCAGACTGTACCTTTTGCATAAGATGTAGTTTTTTTGTTTGCTTTTTGTTTTTTTATTATTTCCTTATGTTCTGGGTTATTTGGGTGTATGAAGAAATAAGTTCATATGTAAGTATGTTTAGTTTCGTATACTTTGAGACCAGTGCCTCAGGTACTAAACAAATGTATCAGTTGAATTGTTCACAACTGTGTGGAATGCCAGAAGGCAAAATACTGTATTTAGACACTAAAATGAATCACTTATTATGCTTTAATCATTTATATCCAGTAATCAAAAGGATGTGAAGCTTGGGTTTATTTTCAATAAATGTCTGGAAGAGTCATTTTAAACCTATTAAACAGCAGAACATAAAATGCTGATCCTTAAAAGAGGATTTATCACTTGTCCATGACTATAAACTTAATATGTATGGATTTCTTTCCCTTGCTAAAAATCAATCAAATACCGTTGAACGGAGCTTTAGGAAATAGCCAAAAGAACATTTTTCACTTTTTAAAAACATCTTAAACTATGATAAAATGACCGTTAGTTGCAGGTCGAATCATGATTCAAGATCTTTCCTCTTTAAAAACATTCAATGACAAAACTGTGGAGTGCCGAGCAGCTGCAGGGTCCAGTTCAAGGCATCTCGAATGTAACAGTCAGGAAATGAAACATGACATGAACAGTGGATAATTTGATGAGGTAAAATGAGTTTGCAATACTTTGACAGAACAAGTTGAAGTTGATGATACATCTGTCTGAACTGACCTTGTTTCCATAGAGCCGTCTCTCGCACACACACACACACACACTCTCACTCATTCACACACAAACACACACAAACAGTTGCCTCAAGGATGTGTTTTAACCATTGTAGACAAGAGAGGAAATTGAAAGAGGGGGGAAAAGGCAGTTTTGGGAAGAATGGAGGGTCTGCAGCAGCTGCAAGATGACAGGCTGAACTAACTCTGAGACAAGATCTCTGCATTGAGATAATTGGACTTAAGGGCTCGAGACTCTGAGACGAGATATAGGAAGCCAACTTTAGCAATGACTACATCTCTTTACTCCCAAACCTTTTTACAGTATTTTTCGTGTAAATTACTTCATCATTCACTCGAGGTATGATGCTTTTCTTCTGCTTGACAATTTAATGTAGAGTCAGAGATTTAAAACCAGGGCTAAGACCCACTGAACAATAACACACTCTATACTGACTGACACATTCGACAGTCAACAAAAGTAGTGTGAAAGTATTTTATTCATTCCAACTGCAGCAAAATCCCAAACAAGGTCCTGAACATTCATCAATACAGATACGACCCGATTCCCTGTGGGCCCTATTAAAGCCAGTCAACCTAGAAAAGACCCTCGCTGAAAAGCCTGAGAAATAAAAAGCCCTGATTAGACATGACTGAACAAGTGGTCAGGGAGATATAGCTGTCTGTAACTGCACTCAACTCAGAGTGCTGCGCTGATTGACCTGAAGTGAGGAAACTGACTTAAACTGATTTTACTCATAATAAACCAAAGTCATCTGGTTTATGATGCTGGGCCCTGGTAAAGAAGGCCCAGCAGCGGCTGCACGTCCTCTGTGTCCTGAGGAAGAATAACCTGGAGGCCATCTCCAGATCCTCCTGTGTCAGGAAAACCAGGGTCATCACAGGTGACCCCTTGCAGCCCACCTGTTTGACTCGCTACCCTCTGGTTGGCGCCTCAGGTCAATCAGGTCCCACACCTCCAGACTCACAAACAGCTTCTTCCCCTGGGCCATTCGGACTGTTAACAAACACTACATCCCCCCACATCCCACCCGGCCCACCCACCTCACCAATCTGAGCCATGGTCTTAGTAACCCTCATCACTCAGGCCACTCACACACAGACTCTATTCAGATGAAGTCTTTTCTTTGGACTACTTCCAAGCACCATCTAATATGTGCCTCTCTCTTTATTTTGTTTATATTTTTTTGTTTTGTATCTATATCCCTGTTTCTCCTCCTGTTTGCTAATTATTCTTGCTGTCTACTATTTATATTATATTCCAGCATTGATAGTGTGGAGCACCCACAGTTTCGTTATACATGTACAATGACAATAAAGGCCTATTCTACTCTATTCTATTTCATTTCAGGCCTTTTGCATTTGAATCATTATGCATTATTCAATATACTAGGTTGATAAATTTAAGAGAGGCTAATGGAACAGAACCAGCAGAAAGTATTGTGGCTTTTATTTATTGGCAAAATGCCACGTTCTCCTTGATGGAGAGTCTAATAAAGCTACTCCATGACTCAGTGATGTCATGTCGTCCTCTAATGCAAGATTAAATATTTAGTGAGAGGTAATTCTGGAAAGTTCTAAAATAAAGGGAAATCCCTTTGAATGTTCTTCAGCTCTTTAATCTCCGTCCTCTGACCGGGCCTCCCAGTCAGCGGAGCTTCTTTCCTTCCATAGTAACCAAATCCAACTAACATTTGTTCTACTGGAGACACTAGAGCAGTGTGCCCAAACACACTGCTGCGACAGTTCTCTTCTAAAGAGTGCTGAATCTGAACCAGAGCCATCAAGATCTTTGGTTGGATTGTGTAAAAGTGTTTGATAAAGCCACGGAGGGAAGGTATAATCCATTTGTCATGGCAACGGACTTGGAGAAAAAGTTGCATGTATCATGCTAGCTCATCATACATGGGCTGTTAAAAGTGTCTTAGTCTGAAAGTATGTGAGTGCACGTAGCAGAGGCTTCAAAGGAGCAAGATGTGTCCACACATCATTCTTGGAAAGAAATATTTTATTTAAAAAAAAAATGTGATTACAAACAAATCAGTTTGCATGAAATGTTTCATACCACAAACAACCAATACTGGATGTTCTTGGGTGGTGATGAGAGTAAAACATTCTCATGTGGAGATATTGGATTAGATTAAAAAAATACATTAGATAGACAGAGAGATAAATACACAGAGAGAGAGAGTGTGTGTGTGTGTGTGTGTGTGTGTGTGTGTGTGTGTGTGTGTGTGTGTGTGACGACACTGTTTATACATTACAGCAGCATTTCCAAGTATACTGGACACATCAATCCAATACCAAAGTATCTCTGACAGGCCAGTATTATCTGGGCTCTTCCCTGACTTCAGTTATTTAACCTGAAAGTCAGCTCCCTGGCCACACGGTAAATAACTTGTGAGAAGGCCTTCAGAATTTTTTGACTACTGTCCCACAGCCTGAGCATGATGACAAGCTTTGAGCAGCACTTATCAGGGAAGGCTGAATAACTACTGACAAAGTGTGAAGCACTTTGAGACACCACAGATAAAGGCCAACCGTTTTAGTGCATTTTATTCGCCCAGTGCCACCTTTTCTGTTCAAAAGTGGAGTGAAATCACAGACTTCTCAGAATGCCTCCAAGTTTGCATGTAAAAAGAAAGAGACTGCCCTCTCCAGCTTCTCTGTCAAACATTCTTATAATACTGCAGCCAGAAAAGCTTGCTCATCTTGAACAGCGCTCGTCTCTGCTTTCCTGCCTACCTTCTTCCCAGCCACAAAAACAGATAAGAGGAGAAACTGACAGAAAACTTCCCTCTGCTAAGCTCCCGGCCTGCTGAGTCAAATCTTTCTCTCTCCAATTGTGTAAGATCAAATGCAGAGAACTCCACATACGAGACTGTGTGAAAGTTTCAGTCTTGACTAGTTTTCCAGCATTTCCATAAGCATCACAATTTTACTCCATGAAAAGCAACAGCAGCTTGTTTTTTGCTCTGAAAATGAAAGCCATGAATCTCTCCCCACATTTATCCTGAGCCTCCACTTTCTCATTTCTCCTCTATTAGGCTGCCTCAGTACTGGAGCCACTGAATGTCTGACTCAACATGTCCTCAGCCACAAACAGAAATCCTGTGGTTTTTCATGCATTTTTAGGTCCGTCTGGTGCAGGTCTCACCCTTCAAATGAAGATACTAGTTTGAAGATAAAGAGGACGCTCCAATGGAGACTATGACAGCTACCACAGGGCAGGCTACGCCCTAGACACAGAGACAGCAGTCACAACCACACGTGTGGTCATTTTAACCTAACCCAACGGTGCATGTTGTTGGACTAATGGAGTAAACCGAAGAATCCATAGAGAACCCGTGCAAACACAGGGACAACACGCAAACGCCACAGAAAGACCCCAGCCAGATGGTGGATACAAACCCAGACCTTCTCACTGTCAGGAAATGCTGTGCTGCCCTCGTTAACCAAGTCCTGTGGACAAATACCATAAACTGTATTTAAAAGATGGATGTGTCTCCTGGGCCTGAAAAGTGAAGCCAACGTGGAAGCACGGGGCAGCTCTGAGAGCTGCAAAAAGTCAATTTGCATAAAGATCTACTGTTCAGCAAACTAACTACAAGCTCAGTAAACCCTTTCCTGATGAGTCTCAATTGCTATTTTCGAGTCTTATGAATATAACGTGAGGATCATGTTGTGCATACTGGTCTCATTAGAATAACAGAGGACAAAGCAGGGTTTGCTTTAGGGAGGTGCTACCTTGAGATTAGCCTACAGTACGTCTCTGTTTCTTAGTCAGACACACCTTTCGTTTATCACGTCCAGCATCAAGACAGAAACACCAAAAACATTTACCAAAACCTGCACTTCACTAAACTGTGGCTACATCTATATTTTATAGGCGATATATGAAATTTAATTGAGCAGCTGTTTAAACATTGTGCTATAAAATGAGAGTCTAGCCCACTATCATCATGCTTTTCCTTTTCCCCCCAGAGGTTTGAAAAGGACAATAAAACAACTGTGGAAAAGAAAATGGTTACCCCACTAATAAACACTCTGAGCCATTACTGAAGCAGACTTTGCAATTAGCAGAACTAATCAGGCCAGGCTGTGCAGACACAAGCCACCAGTATGTACATTACAGGGTTGGCTGAATAGTTATTAGAGGGCTGTGGCTGTAACACCAGAGCAATAAGTGTCATCTTCAAGTTATTTGAAGAGACCAAAACATGAAGATATTTTGTTTACCATTGCATAACAAACAGAATACCCCCTAATACTCATTAATGAAAAACTAAGACTATGTAATGTTTTAGATTCTATGATTGTATAACCAATAAATATAATTGATTAATGAGCTTAATGAGTGACACGCATCAAAGAAGACAAAAGAACAAATCTGTGAAGCCAGATCTGATGTAAGGAATGACAAATAAAAAACTTAAATCCCGTCATGGTGTCAGTGAATTTTCCTCAGACAGGTTTTCAGGCACTGATTGTGGCTTTTGCCTATCATAGCATCGTCTCTCCGTGTAATCCCAGACTGACTGATTGACTATGATGGTTGGTTATGACGACGACAACTGGACTCTGTGGGGACACCATCTGTTGTTGTTCTTTTGGCTGGAGTGAATGCTTATGACTGAGTGTTTAGGCTTGTTCTCCTGCTGTGAAATGAATTTGAGATGCTTCCATTACAGTTCTGTAGTACCTTTGGGACTTGGGGTCAACTAAACTTTGAGAGTAATTTCCATATTGATCTGAGAGTCACTCACAAAGAATGAGTCCAGAACAGCATTTGAAAGCATGAATAAAAATATTCATGCATACAAGACGGAAATCACTCACTTGACAAGCAGTAATTTGCAAATGAAGGTGAGTCTAAAGGTAAACGGCACAAAGTCAGAGATGAGACATGAATAAATACAGACAAAGCACAACAACAACAACTAGTAATGCCAGTTTGGGCGGCTCTGATCACTATTTATGAGAGCAACTCTTAAGAGCATAAACATGTTTTCTGTACTGAACTGAACACACAGGAATACATGCCACTTTTAGAACTGCCAATATTACCCTCCAGAGAATATCATGGCACTGGTTTGGTGAAAGAGATATCCAGCAAATAGCAAATGGGGGCTGCAGGGAGTATACTGCCTCATGTTCGGTCTGACAAGAATTAAGTGAATTTGTTTAGTTTAAATTGATATTTCAAGTCAATAATTTATCCACAAGGAATAAACTAGTGAATCAGCACGTCCAGAACTGAAAGAAAGCAGTTTGTTGCACTGACAGTGACAGTTGTTTCTTTCGGTTCCTTCCATGACTTTGTGTTTTAAAAGTGTGCAATTTAAAAACTCAGCCAACTTCATCGCTATTACAGACCGACTTGCTAGGACACTGATTAGTCTGTGAATCAACATACTGTACTTTAACGTGAGAAGCAGCTGGGCAGGGCCCGGCTATCCAATATAACATAACCAGCTTCTAGGAGCTGCCTCTGGCTCCAGAAATTTTTAAGTGAAATTCGAGCTCGGTTTCGGGACATTCAATCACTGAAAGGGAATGAATGAAAACAACGGTGGGGAACTGAAACTGGTTCCACCTCCGTGACGCAGAGAGACTTCCTAAGCCTTTGGCTAATTACCATCAAAAAGGAAGCAAAAGGTTTTAACTCTCTGCAATTTCTATTTCTTTATGTTTTATATACAGTGGAATGTTTTCTCTGGCAAGAGGTATAAATGAGTCTATATCATCTTTGGTACTGGAACAGTATTCACATTTCAGATATTCAAATGTATAAAAGGCTTAGGAAGTCTCTCCCTCACAGAGGTGGAACCAGTTTTAGTTCCCCACTGTTGTTTTAATTCATTTCTTTTCAGTGATTGAATATCCCGAAACCGAGCTGGGATTTCACTAAAAACCACACACACACACACACACACACACACACACAGAAAAGAAACACATTTTAATCTGAGTATAGCATCACGTTAACTCAACTTGCAGGATATTGTCATGGTCAGCCGAGTAGCAGAGGGTGTTGTTGATCATTTTCACCTGCTTTGGTGTTAACGGAATTAGCAACAGGTGCTCTACAGAGGCAACAGTGATACAACCCCGGGAAACAGCAGTGGCTTTACAGGTGGAGGATACTGAAAGTTTTCCCTCCTCACATTTTCAGTTGTTTACAAGCTAGGGTCAATGTCACAACTGACAGCATGAGGCGATATCTAACCCTACAGAGGTTGCACAGGTAGTCCGATTCCTCCTGAAGAGCTCCAGAAGAGCTGGACAGGGCTGAAGAAGGTCCCTAACCGATCATCAGGACTGCTTCTTTGTGCAAGGTGGAAAAGGATGAGCACTGCCAGAGCTCTAAAAAAAATACCCTCCAGCAGGCCACTGGTGTGAAAGTCTCTGACTGAACAATCAGAAACAAACTTTTTGAGCGTGGGATAAGAGCCCAACGTCCTCTAGTTTATATTCTATATGAGCAAGCATGCATTTTTACCCTGATGCAGTCCTTTCATAAACTCAGAGGTGACATAAAATCCTACACCGAACCTTTCCAAGTACTGCTGTGGTCTTAAAATGAGCAAAATCAGCAGCCATGGTTTAAAGGCCATTACTATACTTCTAACAAACAAGTCAGAAAATCATACAAACTGGCAATTTTCATCATCACAGGAGCTGCAATTCTAATTCTGAGTTACATAATTAACAGAGTCCTAACAAGTTGTAGAATGAGAAAATCAGAGCCAGTGGCTGTTGATTTCACTAGCAATGAAACCCAACTGTCAGTGGAAAATCCACTGCCACCAATTACAGCTCTACAATTAACAACATAAAGGAACATGCCTGTGATGGATGCCCTGCATTTTGCTCTGGGGACACACATGCTTTAAAAACAAATGAAAAAACAAAGGGTTGCATCCTATTCAAGACAGATGAAGGTATCGCCTCCTGACATTTATATGAGTAACTCTGCATTCGCCAAACAGGAGAAAGGACAGGCCTTAGGTGAACAGAGCTATCAGAATCTCACAGTTCTATCATGAAGCACATCATATCATTGCTTGAATGTGATCACCATAAAGCCTCTGAAGTGAGATCTCTGGGATTCTGACAACTCCAGGGCAGAGCTGTGAAACTGAAGCACAGAACCCTTGCATCTCACGACTACCATGATTACATCATATATTACACCTTTTTCAAAACCAGTGAAGACGTTGCTGGGTTCAATGCCGAAATTCCCAACAATCAGTGTTATCATTCAGCTTTGTCATTAAAACCATGTTTGATTATCACACTTTTAATCAGTCATGGTAAACACTGCTGTAGCTCCACCAAAGCCTGACAACTATGCAGGCAACACAGTAACATTTGTTTTTTTTGTGCCTACGAAAAAATGGCAGAAGGTACTCATGGTGCTCTCTGGAGATTTTTCAGCTTCTGAGAGATCAAAAATCTGCATTTTGGTTGGATTTTGGATTTCATAAGAATGCTAAGAGGCAGCACAGTGATGTGGTGGTTAGCAGTGGCACCTCACTGTGAGCAGGGGCTTTCCTGTATGGAGTCTGCAAGTCTCCCTGTGCCTATGTGTGTTTTCTCCAGGTAACCTGGCTTCCTCCCACAGTCCAAACACATGCAGGTATGGTTAACCGGTGATCAGTTCATAATGTGGGAACTCAGAGACATTATTAATGTTCTCTCAGTAGATGTTACAATGACAGTTGTAAAAGTGTTGGGGGATAGAAAACAGATGATAGCCACGTTAACCAGCACTCTTCTACACTACTTTGATCTCTTTTTGTTTTGCTTTGTTTTTTTAAACAACAAAGCAGCTGGACATCAGCTTGGTCAGATCAAACTGAAATATAAGCAAGCATCCAAAGCAGGGTGTAACCGCATTCTGCACTGGGATGTTGATACTAGCATGGAAAAAAACCTGCAAGCACAGCTAACATCAGCCAGATCTGCAAACTAAACTGACTTTTTGTGCTTGCAATGTTATACATGGAGCAAAGCACCTCACATATCAGCAACTACTGAGGAAATGTATTATTGGTTTCACATAGCTCCAAAATGGATTTTGATTTTGAGGTGAATTTGTTTGGCCAATTCATGACTTCATCCATTTATAATTTGCTCAGTTTAAAACATTTTAAAGGTTTTCTGTCTCAGAAAGAAAAAAAAAAGTCCACTAGTTTTTTTTCCTCTTGGTTTAACAACTAATAACGTGGTTTTCAGGAGTATCAGTTTGCATTTCTTCTGCTACTGCATATAACAGGTTTCACAGGTGTCATTTTCCTCCCTTATTTTAGATTCCCATCTAACTCCAAGTTAAACAGGATTCCCAAGGTTCCAAAAGCAAAGTTAAATACATTTAAATTTGTGAGACTGTTCATTTCATGTTGCAAACAGTTTGATGCACTCTGGTTTTTCATTTTAACTCTTGCATCACCTCACATCTTGGTCACAAAGAACATCCTGATAATGTACAATAACTAAAATTCTAGATATTAAGTTAATAAGACCACACCATTTTTCTTTTTTTTTTGGATACCTATAATTTTGGGTTGGATAATCCGTGGAGTATCAACTGGAAACTAACGTGCCATGACACAAAACCTCATTTGGAAAAATGGCATGTTTTATTCAATTCAATTCAATTCAATTCAATTCAATTTTATTTATATAGCGCCAAATCACAACAAAAGTCGCCTCAACACTGTATCATTGTGTCAAAAAATAGGGAAGAGCTACAGATATGTAACATTTAAAAAGTAGCAAGTACAGGATATTCACATAGTTTAGAAATTATATGAAAAACTGAAGGCTTGAACCTGTTTGTAGAAGCTAATGGAGCTCAAATCAGCCTTTTCATGGTGCAGGTCGTTCTCATATTTTTGCCAATGCTTGCAAAAAGTTTCTAAGATATGGCATCAGCATCAACATGTGATGCCGCAGGGCATCACATGTTGATGCCCTGCGGCTTTCAGGGCATCAACATGTGAAAATTTAATAGAAAACTGGGCAAGCTTTTTTCTCTGACCGGCTATGAAATATCAATAATAATAATAATAATAATGATAATAAAATGTTTTTTTGAGCAGATAAAAAGTAAAGTCTGATGCATGTCATTTCCCATTTAAAGGGAAAAAATCTGGGAAAGCAAAGAGCAGCAATAAATGGATAGAAAGACAGCAAACAGGGTGGAATCCATCAGTAGGCAGCGCACAGGATTTCAACCTTATGCATGTTTTGGATCTCATCCACAGGCTGGAAGTCTCTCCAGTCAGCCAGCAGTTTAGCTGCCATCCCAGTGAGGCGGTTTATCTGTCCTACATATGGCATCACAGACGGGACTTCCATCCACATATTTCTACCAGTTACTAATGAACTGTTTTCATCCTATGAAGGGGAAGCTCTGATCCGGCATGTTGTTGTGCTCCAGCTGTGCTTATAAACAGCACTACAGGGTCAGCAGCTATCAATGCTCAACTGAAATATGTCTTGATGTCTCCATAAATATTTCTCTGCTATTGATTAAGTATATCTGTTGCTCAGCAAAAACAGGGTATGGAATAAATGTTCGACTGTAATAACCATTAAAGAGTAGCGTGGCTGCTGGGCAGCACAGATTATTAAAAATCTAAAATACGTATGTGGACAACCTGATTGCATAAATGCAATAATGATGCTGTTGGGTCAGATATGAACTTTGCGATAAGTGGCACACTTTGTAATTGTCATTTTATTTATGTTACATTCAGAGGTGGATATGCTGATTTCAAGGCAAAAAACTGATGGCCAAACATTCTCCTTTCAGAGAACAGAATTTATGGTTTCATCAATTATGGGATGTTGTTCAGGTCCTCAAGCGGCCCCAGACTATTACACTACCACAACCATGTTTGACTGGTGGTGTGCTGTTCGGTTTATGAAATGCTGTGTTAGTTTTATGCAAACCTTTAAAAAGTCTTGTGGATCATTAAGATGTTTTTTGGCAAAAGTGAGACGATCCTGTTAGTCCAGCAGTGGGTTTCTCCCTTGGATACCATTTTTTTTTTTCCATTCTCTTTCTTGTTGTTGAGTCATGAACACTGACTGTTGGCAAGGTAAATGAGGTCTGGGACAAGTGAGGGGGTAACTACTTTTTCCACAGAGCAGGTTGGATAGCTTATTTCCCTTAATAAATGTAATCATAATTTAAAAAATGCATTTTCCTGGGTTATTGCTGACTAGTGCTAAGGACTAAAAGATTTTAAATCTCCAAGCACCAGTGATTGGGTCCTTGTACCTTTGTGCTCATTAGTGTGAGAGAGTTGAGGGGCTTTGGGGTCATGTAGATCAGCGGTCCCCACGGACCGGTTTATGCCCGACAATATTTTCACGGACCGGCCTTTAAGGTGTCGCGGATAAATACAACAAAATAAAACTAGTACTGGTACCGAAAAAAAGAAGATTTATTCATAACACACGTGAAAAGACCCAGGAAAACCGAGTTAACGATAAAAAACGATAACAAAATAACGCTGAAAACCGATAAAAACCCTGAAAACCATACATTTCACACCTCAGCCTCAACTCTCGCGGCCTGGTACCAAACGACTCGTGGACCGGTACCGGTCCGAGGCCCGGGGGTTGGGGACCGCTGATGTAGATCCATTCACGCTTAGACATTAAATAATTATATGTTACGAAGCTGCACATCACATGTGGAACACATCTACTGTCGGCTTTCTGTTGCACTACGACACAGAATGTCTCTCTCAGCATAGGAACATTGGACAATGTACAATTGTGTTAAAACAACTTTCTTTTTCACGGCCGCACATTGTATGCCTGGATGTTGCCACGGCAACAATGTTCAATGAAAAGTCGCAATTTCCATAATGATGTATTGCAAAGCTCTTCAGAGGACACGAACCAAATCTGAATTTGAAGCCTCTCTGATTAATTCACTTGGAAGAGTTTGTTAAAGGGGACGTATTCTGCTCATTTCAAACTGCATCTTTATTTCTTTAGAATTTGCTGGAGCAGCTTTGCATGATTCCCAATTAACACATAACTCCTACGTATCTTATACTGGGCCTTGGTGCCCTTTAAGGCAGCTTTCTTCTCACTGGCTGCCCCTCGCAAACCAAGGTTTGAAAAACAAGTGGGTGGGACTTCTGCGCTATTATTTTAAGATGCTTGTTTTCGAGTCTGGACATGTATGTATGCGTATGTGGTACATATAGGAAATGGTCAAGTTATTTTTTCTTATTAAGACATTTGTCACCACATTGCCCAAGATCCAAACATCATTTTTCCTATTCAAAGATTTAACTTGTCTCATGACTAACTTCTATAGTCATGAGACAAATGAGGTAATCCTGAATCAGATGGCATTTTCTTCCCCATAGACTCATAAGCTGTGTATGCTATGTCAACTCAGCCACTCTGTTTAAAGGGCTGCAACATAATATGTCTCTGAACATTTTGCAAAATCAAAACAATCAGAAAGGAGCAAAGGCAGAGATTTCCCACAATGCAACTCAAAATGATCTTTCATTAGACCCTTGCTGTGGTAATTTCCTCAAATCTTGCACACTAATGTGTAGTCTCTAAACCTAATCGCCAAAAACACAATATCACAAACGATGACAACACTATGACATAATCAAGGATATTTCCTCAGACTTGTCAAAGCAGAAAGACTCAGTTGTTTTAATGTGTTTAGCAGTATTAACAACAAAAAGTAAATGTATATTCACAAGTAAAAACTGACATACTTGCCCTTGGGTGCTGCACTCTTAGCTCAAACCTGCACATCTTGTGAGCTCAGATAAACATCAAGTTACTCATTAACGTTTTATCAGATCCCTGAATCAACATATGAAAGCTATACCCCCAGCAGCCTGCGCCCGCCTTAAATTACCAGCAATGTGATCCATTTGGTTCGTTTGCATAGGCCTCCTCCTGCACTCCATCCTGCTCTGTGGTCCGCTTATCCCCGACTAGATTACGACATCCCAAAACAGCATGCAGCTTTACAGCATTCAGCTCTGCGTCACCTCCTGAGGGCCTCGTGTCCCCAATTGGGGTTCTCGTCACTCGCCAGTCCCGGCTACTGATCCTGTGATCAAACTTTGTCCACCAGGATTCAGCGGGCTACATTTATACTGCACTAGGTCAAGCCAAAAACCTTCCCCTACCCACACAGAAAAAAGAAATAATCTGCAGTGTCAGGTTGAGCAGACATACTCCTGTATAGATACTTTACACATCATCATCATCAATCATCTGGAAACATTTAGCAAAAAAGGAATCATCCAATTCATAGTTTCCCTTGGCTCATCTTCACCTCTTCTAATTTTTCACCAGCTTGCTCTCACTAGTAACGTGGGACCACTGTCTCATATATGCTAAGCTGCTGCTGCCATGGTAACCTCAGTACAGGATTTAGACCCAGTTCAGGACTGGAGGGGCATTGAGAAAGGGGCAGGTGGAAGGGCTGAGCGGCCTTAACTGTAATCCCCACCACCATGAGCAAAAAATAGAAAAACTAAGATAGACAGCACATCTGCAAAAACACAGACAGATGCACACGACACGCCACTAATCCAGCAGTGAGAATAGCCCACATCAACTCGTGCTGCCTTAGCAGTAACGCTGGCGAGATAGACAGAGGCCTCTGTCTACCTGCTCGGACGAACAGCATAAAGGTGTAGTTCAGAAAAGGCTGAAGAAAATCTGTCTTCGTCAGTCAAATACGAGTGGTGACTAACAGAAATAGTAAGGAAATAACAGCTAAATGAGTCACAGCCTTCATTCCCTTCATTATGCAATCTCAGATTGTATAATGTGTCAAAGGAGATCCCCGGAACGTGTCGGAGATTACTTTTACCTCAGTGGTAGAGAGAGTAACAACCGGAATGTTCCAGGAGCACCTGCTGGCTCATGATAGAGCTCGCTATGCACAGGGAGGCATACCTTGGAACAGCTACAGCAGTGTTTGTCCTAAAACATCCCTGTGAAGCATGCGTGTTTACTGGATGAAAGTTGTGAATGTGCATGCTTGAGGGGAGGGTGTGTGTGACGACAGTCCGTGTGGGTGTGGGTGCACAGCTGTAGAGATGACGTAACTAGCTGAAAGCTGATCCACTCAGCCTATCGATTGGGACAGTGGTTTTTGGAGCTGGGATCTGGGAGTCTGAATGAGGGGTTTCCAGCAGTGATGGCTACTGCACAGTTGCTATGGGGCTTTACGGTTTCTGTGTGTGTGTGTCAGTGTGTGTGTGCTGGTGTGTGTGAGGGGGGGGGGCTGTGCAAACTCAACCTATCAGCAAAGCTACAGCGCTCAGGCACGTTTACCAATGCCTCCCCCTCCTCCTCTGCATGCGCATACCCTGGTGTCATTTCTCCTTCAGGCACAGAGGAAGCCAAGTAACTCCCCCCTTGTGTCATAGCGTGAACACACACACACGCGCGCACACTCTCACAAGCACAAACCAGATTCTCCAACTATCAGCTGAAAAACTGAACTGCCTGCCAGTGCATTTGCCTCACATGAAGTGAGAGTAATGGTACAGAAGATGAGATACACGCATGCACAGAGAGCAGAGAGTGTGTGCTTGCTTACTGTAAGTAAGCAAGCACACACACACCCCTTCCCATCCTCCGACCTCACCCCCAAAACACACACACATGCTCACAAACTCTCCATACCTGTTTTCTGAGTATAAACAAACTAACATGCTATTCAAAGCCCTAAGGTGTGGTCCTTCTCTTCCACACACTCTTCACTCTGATGGAGAACGTCGGGGGCAGTGTGTTCCTGGGGGTGTGTGCCAGCCTCATGCAGCTCGCTTACCTGTCCAAGATGTCATGGCTGGATGTGGCTGTGGCTCCCAGCAAACCCAGTGCTGCACTCCCCACCGCTGCGGCAGCCCCGCTGCCTGCCTCCATGATACTGACTCACTGCAATGAGCAGCCTGCCAGAGAAGCGGAGAGGGAGGGGGAGAGAGGGAGGGGGCGGGAGGGAAGGGGGAGGATGTGAAGAGGTAGAGCAAGAGGGAGAAAGAGGAACGAGATAAAAAGAAATCACATGTAGGAACTCGACAGATGGGGGGAAAGCAGAGGGATGGAGAGGAATGTGGGGAATAAGAAAAGAGACAAGACTGAGAACATGATGTGGTGTAAAAGGTACACAGGAAAAGATGTGCGAAGACAGGGCGGGGTGGGGGGGGGTGAGATTGGGGTGGTAGAAAAAAACAAAAACAAATTAACTTTGCATTTAGTCAGCAGACCAGATAAGTCATGAGGTTTGCACGACAGGATTTTTTTTCTTTGGTCCCAACACATGGAGATCCTGGCACATGCTGTCCAATGTGAACCAGCATTTCAACCTTTCCATCATGTGCAGCGGTTTCTCATGTTAGTCTGGTAAAAAACAGTTTGTTTGCTTTACAGTCTACTGCAGAAAGTGGCAGTTACTCTTTGGTAAACAACATATCTGTTAAATGAAGGAGTGAGACAAAGTAAACACATGCAAAGAAGTTGGTGGTTCGATCCCTGGCTTCTCCAGTCTGCATGCCAAATATTTTTGGGCAAGATATTAACCCCAAGCTGCTCTCAGATGCAACGGAGTACGAATATGTATGAATGGTAGTTACTAAGCACTGAAATTATAGAAGACTGTGTTTGTGCGAATGGGTGTGAATGGGTGAATGTGGCATGTTGTATAGAGCGCTTTGAGTACTCTGACGAGTAGAAAAGCACTATATAAGAATCATGTAATTTACTATTTACC
Organism: Pelmatolapia mariae; assembly: GCF_036321145.2. Taxonomy (NCBI): domain Eukaryota; kingdom Metazoa; phylum Chordata; class Actinopteri; order Cichliformes; family Cichlidae; genus Pelmatolapia; species Pelmatolapia mariae. The sequence continues at coordinate 33,423,914 of NC_086236.1, read as the reverse complement.
AGAAATTATTTTCTGTGTTGAAAAATTACTACTTCCTAATATCTTCAAGTGCTTATTCTATCAAGGCAACAGTTCGACAAAGATTTAATTTACAGTAATGTAACATATCACGAGAAGATGCAAACCCTCATATATCAAAAGGCGCAAACAAGGAAATGTCAGGCTTACAAACTGATACCATCAATGCATCCATCACTTATGACAACTAAACAACCTCTACGTATATCTATAGTTACTGTTCACTACTGCTCTTAAGATCCACCTGCAGCCTTTGAATGTTTTTAAACAGAGAATCTTTAAATGTGTGTGTTCACTTTGTTCTTTGTTTATTAAAATCACACCTTAAATCATCTTGCTCCATTTAGCGGATGCAGGTTATTATGTGTTCAAGTAGAAACACGTAGGAACTGAAAGTCTTTTGAAGTTATTACACATCAGACTTTCCTTATAACCTGAACCAAATCTATGTTTTTCCTTCAAATGAATGAACTGCAAAATGCTTTAAATTATTTTGTCATCATCATTGCCATACCATACCGTTCACGGTAATACCGGTTTAATGTTGGGCAACGATAAGAAAATGAAATATCGCGATATGTGATGTCCACATATGTGGACATCACATTTTGGGTTATTTAGACCAAAATACTCAATTTTGCTCTACAAGGGCCTGATATCCACTTACGAGGACATTATACTGCTACTGTTCTATTGAAATTTTAAACGAATATCCTCATATGTGGCTCTCATTTTTCTTAGAAACAAAAAATAGGTTAAAAAAAAAAATAAAAATCTGGTAAGTCTTTGTTTTTACATTCATCAGGTCCCAATCAGCCCAAATATCAAAGAGAAATTAAAAATGCATGCCGTGGAAGAGTTCGGGTCTTAGGAGATTAATGCACATAAAAAACAGCTGCTTGTTTAAGTGAAAATACATTATTAGTGCAAAAAAACCCATCAAAGTTGTGGAGTTGTAAAGTATTTTGTCTAGTGTCAATTATATCGTCAGTTATATCGTTATCGCAAATTTTCAAATGTATATCGTGATAAATATTTTTGGTTATATCGCCCTGCTCTACATGTGACTATGGAATAAACCTGAGGGGTCTCTGCATGTCATAGAAACAGCTAGCATCCCTTCTTGTGTTCAGTGCCAAGCATACATAGTGGGAGCATTGTACAGTGATTAAGGTGACTTTAGGGAATATTAATAACGCTCATCACCCACCCACTGAATCATCAGCATGACTATAATCACAGGAGAGAACATCTTCGCATCTCCGGTATTATCTCTGTAATACCACCCACCACAAAACCTCCCAGGGAAATCTTAACATGTCAGTGCAACAAAACAGATCACAGTGACACAACAGGAATGACCACGAACTTTACATCCCCTGGGAGCCAAAGAGCCAGATTTCTGTGGCAGTCAATGGCTACGCTCTGTAATCCCAAGAGGATGGCGCCAAGAGTGGGGCGCGAGAGGAGAAAGCGTAGGAGGAAGAGGATCTTCACAAGCCACACTGAAGCAGCTGGTTCTACATCCGAGGCAGACTTGCCAGGCATACGTAATCCTCCGGCCTCTCTGGTGCACACAGAGTGTAGCTCAGGCAAAAAAGGCACCATGTTTAAAAAGCACATGTCATCTATTAACATGGATAGTAATTTAATGCCAGTATTAGAGACTCCAATTATTTGTCTCGCCTTCTTTTGAGACATTTAAGTGACTTAGAGATCTTCATCCTAAAAATAACAACGCATACACTTGAATCCAGAGTGATTAAGCTTCTCCAAAACCAATCGAAGAGCAACGCGACGCACTCTTTTGACCTGTGACCGTCTTTGATATAAGCAGTCTGAATGGAAAGATGATAAACTTCAATGGTTCTGTATGCGCGCAGTGCAGGAGTTCATCTTTTTTAACCACCACATTATTGACCTGCAGCACGTGGCTGTATTGACTGCTATGCACAAGCGGACTGGCCTGGCACGACCCGGGCGAGTTGTTGACATGGACATGGGCTTCATGTTGGAAACACAGCTTGCCCTGAGCTACTGTTAACTCACACACAAACGCAGCTCATCCCATTTGACATTAACTAGATGTTTTTTGTGTGACTTCATCCGCCTGTTTATGCTGTGGGTATGGTAACATATCCCTTTAGGTACCGTGTGCAGACGGAATGAAGTGCGTGCATTTGTTAACAGAAAGTGAGTTTGTGTATACCAAGCAGGCAGCCAGGCACAGCAAAGCAGAGTGAGCTTTCCACGAACACCTGATGCAGCAGAAAAAGCCACAACATGGCTGACCTTGAGAGAGGACAGAGCCTCAGCTCATCTCACAGGAGATTAAAAATCAAGATTCAATAGTCTCTACACAATAAACATCCTCACTCTAATCAGAATGGCAAAAAACAGGAAATATTGAGCTTACTAGAGCCCAACTGGGAGTGGTTAGCAATCTCATCTCACAGCAAAAAGGCTCTAGGTTCAGACCTCCTGAGGGTGTTCTACGAAGGAAGGTCAACATAGTTTTGTTTGCCTTTGCTGGCTCACTCTCTGCTGGCTCACTCTCTGCGTTGCTGTTTATTTCCACCGTGATGACTGAACATTAAAGCTCTAACATTTTAAACTGATTGAAGAAGTATTCTTGGTTTTTGTTCTAGTAGCTGCATTTCCTGACTTGGCAGATTATAATAAAGAATACCAACATTTACACATTCGCTGCACCAAATGAATACATGCTCGTTGCTGTGAAAATGTGACCTGCTGTTTCAGTGGTTTTACTTAGGTACAGCTTAACAACTTGCACATATAAAGTGAGAATATACATTGTACCTAAAACATACTGTAAATTAAAGGCTCTGTGAAAAGTTGGCAATTCTAGCTGATTTTAAACCAAAACTCAGAATATAAGATGCTCCAGACCAGGTTAGGTGTTTAGTTCAAGTTACCACAGTGACTTAGCCACTCGGACGTGAAGCTTGGCTCGCCCAGCCATTTATTTCTGTAGCAGACCCTTCTGGTATGTGGTTGTCTCTCTCTGGTGGCCCTGTATATCCCAACTTTTACATTCTGACAGCTGGGATAAGCTAGCCCCCTGACCCTACAATGCATTAACGGAGAAACCAGCTAAATATTTCGCTGACTGACAATTTGCAATCTCTGACCAACTGCAGATCTCCAAGATCATCAGGACAACTAATTTCTTAGTCGACTAAACAAGGAAAAAGAATTAGACTAACCGACTAGTCTAAAACTAAAAAACACCCTCATATATCAAGTTAAAGTTGTGAACCGTTTAAGGTCAAAAAACTAATAAAAAAGACATTCCAAACCATTAGTCACATTCTTTAATCACGCCGATTAACTGTGCAGCAGCTCACATCATGCATTATCAACATTACATGTTATACTCCAGACGATGAAAAAGAAAGACACTTAAAATAAACCAATGGAAAGAATATGATATTAAAAAACATGATACTACAAAAGATGTTCACATATTACTCAAACATGACAAATTAACAGCAGAAAAACGGATAAACCTAAGTTTATTACCCCCAAGGTCGTATTAAACGCCTACCACATCTGGAACCTACTAGTAACAATGGTGATGATTAGTCAACTAGTCAAGCATGTTCCTTTACTTAGAATAAGTAAATGTTCTAATATTTTCCTGTCCACGTACATGTCTTCTTTCATGTTTACTCAAACAAACAAACAAAAAAATAGATATGAAGATGTAATTTTTGTTTCAATGCAAATGTAACCATCCATGCTCCCAAATGTATCAGCTAGGGGACACACCAGATCCAAAAACTGGAACATGCTCAGCAAAGATAGAAATGAAAAATTCAGACAATGTGACGGTTAAAAACTTAAGTATACTTGTAGTTTTTCTTTAAAAATAAAAATCTAATTCAATTACATTTCAGTTTAAGAAACGAGTGTGAAAATGTTAATTCCCATAAAAGTCACATTTTATCTTTTGCCTCTGTCACTTTTGGTTCAATGTCATGAAGCAGAGCGTCTCCGGCGTGTGGTAGTGAGTCATAAATATAAACAGGTCACTCAACATTAAATCAATATCAGCAAGGCGAAGTTCACTCATCTCTCTTCCAGTTTAAGCCACAGCAGCTACAATTTAAAGAGACACGCACACAGACTTGATGCTCGTCTGCAACATGAGCTCCTTTCATTTACCTTTTCTCTGTTACAGCTCAACAGTAATTCTAGCGCTTCAGATTTGTACAGTAACGACTTCAGCATTAAAAAAAAAATAAAAATCTGAGATTATGAGATTAAAACAAAGCAGAAATTGTATGTCTATAAACAGAGCTGCATTGAGTACTGGACATTAATTACTCAAATGATAGTAGCATTGAAAAAAGCGATAGCATATAATTTAGCATGCTACCCTTTTATCCTTGTATAGTAATTTCCGGCTCCAAAAAACACCAAACTTTGACACTTCAAAAAAAGAAGATAAAACAAATCAATATGACATGAGATGTCACCTCATCCTGGAGAAATGTGAATTGAATTATTCGTTTGGTCTCCATTTATCCTTTTGTGGACACCATGTAAATATTCTAGTTGTTTCATCATGTTTGTGTTTAAGGAACAATCTAAACAGACTTTTAGGAAGCACCAACATTAATAGTGAAAACCTCCACGAAACCTTGAATGGAAACCACTGAAAAAGCTCAACTGTCCTGTATAATGAGTTATAGGATGGGTAAGTTAGATTTTTAAGTAGTTCAAACTTTTGAGTTCAGGGAAACTGTTTGACAAGTGAAGGGTGCTTTTATGCTTAGTCCCTGTGGCGTGATGGATCTGATGTCACCTCGACTGGCTTTGACCTGTCGCACATCTCTTGATTTTTGTAACATGGTGCGTTGTGCCGCTGTCGCCACGGCTGGGTTGAAGACACAGGAGTCTCAGGTTGTACAGAACCTCAGAGATTCACTTTCTTCTATAAATAGAAGTGGCTGTTATAGATGTTACTGGTGCCACGTGAAGCGACCGGCAGGCATACTGGAGCTTAAAGGGGCTGATGGAGGACTGCAACAGTCATTAAAATATCTGAAGTAAAGTAATAGATTTGGGTACATACAAACATGCCACCTCCATAGAGCCATTTCACTACTGTGGCTAAAACACTCCAAAGGAGCGCCAGCATGTAGTCCCCTCCTGTTCTGACACCACTGACCTCCTCGACCTCGAACACGCACAGAATGATAAACCACTGGGGGCCCATCCAGTGGAGCCCTTTCCCTAACTTGAAAGACTTTTCAAATACATTGATGTGCAAATTAGCCAGTAAGGACAACCTGGGCACTTCTGGACCAGTTTTTGACAACCTAGCAACAGCATTCAGCTTTGAATGGAGCATTTCACTCCAGTGTCTCTGACAGGCTCACTGAATACCAGCAGTATGCAACCATTTCATGCTTTCAGATACGGACAGGCAAGCAGCAATTTGTAGAAGTTGTTTCGCAAAATCAAGAGGTCATTAAAGTTTCCCACTACAAACATCATTTAGAGAGTCTGAGCAGCAGGCCGGCTCAGTTCTGCCACATTTTTCTGTAACAGTATAAATAGAAATTTGACTTTTTCATGCCTCTTTCCCAGTACGTTCACACCGAGCAGTAGTGCTGGGCGATATGGAAAAAATATTTATCACGATATGAATTATTTTATATCACGATAACGATATATATCACGATATACGACCTGACCTGTGGTCATCTAGAAAGTACGCAGTCTGTAAACAGCGAGTGCCGAGGGTGCAGTCTTTGTTTTGAGTTACCGTAAAGTATGTCGCAAATCCGGGTGCACGTACAGCAGCACCAGCTCACAAACCACGAGATGGAGTTTCTTTGCGAAAAATATCTTTTTTTTTATACTTCATTTTTTTTTGCATAAAGTTAAGAGCATGTATAGTGAGAAGACAACACTAATATATTTGCCACAGGCTATTTAACACTTTAAGACCTACCATAGAACCAAGTCCGCCAGAGCTATCTTTATGTTTTTACATGCTGTAGTGCCACTTGTGGGAGTATTTCAAGTTTCCATATATCAATACAACCGTTATAGCCCAAATTTTAATAATATGTATGCATTAAGTCCATAGTAACTACATAAATTGCAAAAACTTGTAGTGCAATAAACTACAAAAAAATTGAAAATCGTTTTTGTTTTGTTTTTTTACATATATTTCTAGTTTAAAAAAAATTTAAGAGGTGTATCTCTCAAAACTGTAAATACAAAAGTTTCCAACCACGAGAAATTTATTTTGAGTGTCTTCATAGTTTTATTTTTGAGATACACTAACTTTTATATACTACAGGAAAAATGAAAATAAATATTATAATGCATCAAAATAAACTATTTCCAACAGTGTAATTTGAGTTCTAAGCATCCCAGAAACGATACAGAAAAGCATAAAGTCAAACATGTCTTTTAAAAACACCAACATAGGCTTATAAGGCCCTTTCGCGAAAATGACGTCACTTCCGGTTTCGGGCAGGTAATGGCGGACATGCGATAGTTCGCGCTGACGTATATGCCAATGTAGGAAGTCTTATGACCGTCGGCAAAGCCTGTTTCTGGAATATTATCTTTTTGTTGCTGTAAGTTTGGAATATTATCTTTTTGTTGCTGCAAGTGCTTCTTATGCAATTTTTGCAAAGTTATATGTGGAAGGAAACCGTGACCTTGGACAAGCTAATGGCATTAGATGTAAGTACAACTCCTCCGGTTTCACATGCAAAAAAAAATAAAAAATATTGCACTACCTTGCGTGGTTCCATATCTACAGGGATTTAAAAATAGTTAGGTAAAATGGAGTGTGCCTGCTCCAACCGGTTGTAAAGGGTTAATTATATATTTTATGTAATAATTTATAAAATTTGGGTTAGTACGATATAAACAATAGAAGACAAATGGCACGATAGACACTTTTCTATCGTCCACACGATATATATCGTCATATCGCCCAGCACTACCGAGCAGGGATTAAGAGTAGTGCTGGGTGGTGTACAAGATAGGAATTCCACATATAGCCTTACCAGTGAAGAGACAACAGCCCAGTGGTGATTTTCAAGTAGTTTAAATAAACTATGTAACTAACCACTAGGATCACTAAAGAGCACATCGGCAGGGGGCCTGTACTGTAACTGTGCACCCTTCATACTCACATCATAACACACATTCTACATGAACAGAAGACAGTCTGTGAAACAAACTTCTAATTCAAAGACCTTTCCTCTGATTTTTTTTTCCAGAGCCTTTTTGCACTAGCATCGACTCGGCTTGGCTCTACTGTTTTTGTTGTCCATTACAGTAGAGTACCACCTTAATGTGGGTGGGGTCATTAAAGCAAGGGAGGACCGGAAGAGATCACTTTGATCCCCAGTCAAGTAGGTACTAAAAAAATACTAGGTAATTCCACCTAATGGAAACCCCTAAAAACCAAGTGGTTGAGTTAAGCAGGAAAAGAACCAAATAAACTCATGCCGTTACCAGCATTCATGCGTTTGCGTGGTCTTTATTTGTTAAATAACTTGTGTTTGTATCCTGCTAACCATACAGGAAGCATAATAGTCTGTAAACAGCTGAGAGGGGCTCTGTAACCTCATTTAAGAACAATAAAGAGAGAGGGAGATTAAAAAAATGAAAGCAGAGATGCTCCAAAAATGTGTAACCAATAGAGGACCTCTGTCTGCTGTGAAATGTGGCTGTGAACTTTTGCTAACATAATTTAAAAATGGTACGTTCAAGTTTTTGATATTTGTCTTTTTTTTTTTCTTTTTTTTTACTCCCAACAGACAATTTTAAACCTATACAAAGACCAAATATCAAAAACAATAAAATAAAAATGGAGTACTATGTTGTTAACAACACTCCTACTGTAGGAGCCACATACTGCGTAAGTCACATCCACCATTTCATTCACAGGTTTATTCAACATTTTAAGGAACACATTTTTAAATCAAACTACCTTTTTAAACAGTGCCTCATCTGGGTTCTTATCTTACCCCCCCATGCCACTGCAAGACTGACATTTACAGTGACTTGTGTTTTTTGCTTAATGAGGTTCTTCCCCATTTCCAACATTCCTCCCACTGTGTTAAACTCTATTCTGCAGAGCCTCATCAGCACTGGGAGAACCATTGAACCCTTGAGCTAGTGCCAGCAGCAATGTACAACAAAACAGTGTGTGGAGAAATGCCTTCACACAATCATTCTAAAGGGTACAATGTGATACACTTGTGGCAGGAACCACTCTGATGTTTAGGAAACCTTTTTGTGTACAACTAATGAATGTGCCTGCAGTGTTATCGCTGCAATCAGCCTTTATTCTCCATTCATGCAGCAGTAATGCCAGGAGCAGAGCTGCCTGTCGATTAGAGAGAAACTGCTCTGAAAGGTCACACGACACGTCTCAAAGGTTACAGGTTGGATCCTCAAGAGAGCCATCTGTTCTGTCAAAGCGTCCTTGAGGAAGAAAGTGAAGTTTCTCTCACACCCAACACAAGTAAAAAGACACAAGAAAACACTGCACTGTCTTGCATTAAAAAAAGGTCTCCAATACCACCACACATCAGTTACAAGACACAAAGTAAACTCTGCAGCATCAAATATTCCTGTGTGACAGTAAATGAAACATGTCATGTCATATTTAAGAAAATATTTCTCAGTTATAATTAAAGCACCACCTGGAACCCATCCATCCAATTATTGTCACCAACAATAAGCGCTTGCTCAAATATGGATTTTTACAGGAAATTTTTAACTCCCCAATATTCATATTTGGATGTAAGCCTCAGATTAGACATTCTGATTCAACTGAATGGTAAGAAAGACCAATGAAATTTTCATTATTTTATCTTTAATAGTTTTTGTTTCTTTCTTTTGATTTTACTGTAATACATGTACTGATTTTTCAAAATCTCGTCTCTGATATACACCCTACATAAGATAATAATTTAAAAAACTGACTTGACTGAGGAACGTGTAACCAAAGAGAAACCATGACTCTTCTTTTTTTATTCATTCTTTTTCAGTTAATTAGGTTAACAAAAATTAAAAATTGTATATTTTACAAGTGCTTTAGTTATCATCACCAAATACTTTTTTGGGCAACTTGCAGTTCATATCCTAGATGTTCTTATCAGATTAGCATCAGACTAAAGAGAACAGCACTTTCTCTCATTCTCTGTGTATATTTGAGTAGATATTTAACGTTTGATTAAGATAATCAGGAAATGTTATAGACAAACTGAATCCAGAACATGAGTGAACTAGAGACCTTAACGCAACTCAAAAACACACATTTATAATTCATAATAGTGTTGCAGTGTGATCCACGCACACAGAGCAACATAAAGGATACAATTAAGCTTGATTAGGATGTGATAAAAATATTTTGGTCAACTGAAATTATTAAAAAATATATTTTAAAAAGATGTTTGAAAAAAACCCCCAACAACTTACAAATCTAACTCAAAATAGAAATACACGGGAAATGTCTTTATCTTTGTTACTCCGGTGAAATGTGTCGTCACAATGTGGCACTCTGACTCGGCACGTCTACATAACTGAGTCATGTGTTTACAGAGTGTTGTCCTTAATACTTACTCCGATTTTCCTTGATTGTGCCTCTGACAAATGTCCCTTATATGATGTTCATTCTAAAATAAAGGCTGAACTAAAATAAAGCTTTCAGACAAAAACTAAAACTAATTAGAAAATACAAAACTATAATAACTACAACCTTCAGTCTGTCGATTATATAAATGCTTTCTTTTGTATGAGTTTACTGGAAACAAAATTCTATTAAAATTATTAATAGAATGTTTGTATTCTTCCTTACTGATTAAACGTACTTATGTTCTTGATAATGACAGCATTATTTATATGCATGCTGCCTCCTTTGCACTTTGTGTGTCACAGTTCTTTATGTTTCATATCAAACATCTTGATATCACTGTGTACTTTATAATCTGGTTTCTTGGCCTTCATTTAGTTAAGGAGGCAGTTTTACTAGCAGCTTTATGTACAATACCATGTTGGGTAAACCCTGAATAACTTCAAACAGCTGCTATGATTTGTGCTCCTCTAGTTTGCTTCTCACATCATTTTTTAACTCAGTAGCACAACGCTGTCCAACTTTACACCTCAGTCACTGAATAACCTTCAGAGCACTTTAAAGCTGAAATCTTGTGTCTCCTTGAGAGAGTTCAGAGCTCACATAAAGACTTCTGTAACTGCTATTAATAAGCTGGACCTTATATTTGGATTATTTTGACTCTGGCTTGTTTTGTCCGTATTGATGTTGGCTTCACTTTGTGTATGATGTTAGAAAGGTAGTGCTGTCGAATTGACATTGTTGACCTAATTCACATCCTCTCAGAAGCTACAGTTTTACATTGTTACAGCAATTACCATTATCCATTAAATGTCTCGTAAGGCCAAAGCAGCTGCTCTTTCACTTGTTGCACAGTCTTCCTTTTAAAATGAGACTCCTATGAAAGAGCAGGCACTGAGGCCACTGCTGACAATAGAGGGAGAATTTTAAATACTGAGCATTTCCCTACACAGAGAGTCATTTTGATGAGTTGCCACCAAAGCGCAGTATGAACTGTATTTACAACGAGGCTGGGGCCTTGTGAAGTTATTGTGAATGACCACCCATAACCCCAAAGTAATGGTATAATGGTAAATAGCAAAACACAATGTGACAGTAGCACGTTAAGCTAAAAAAAAGAAAGAAAGAAAGAAAGAAAGAAAGAAAGAAAGAAAGAAAGACTCAAATGTTACTTAAGTTAAACCATCAGTTTTAAGAAGAAGGGTTTTTTTCTTCCTTCAGTAGCAATGTCAATCTAACCCAGGGGCCAATCAAAACTAGCCCTAAAACCAAAGGGAATCTAAAGTTTATAATACAAGGAAGGCACTGGCAAGCACTACAGCACAATGTGTGCAATTATTCATGAGTTTTGCCTGAAAAAGAGGCCTGCCCAAACCATAGCAACCGTTAATAAGCAGCCGATTTCTACAGGAAAACAGTGGATCAGGCAACGTCGATTAGCTGAGTGATGGATTCACTGACTAACCTCTGCAGCTCTATTTGACTGTTATAAAGAGACAAAAACCTGTTTGTGCTAAATGACCAAAGAGATTCATGTGATGCGTGGTCTGCAGCGAGCCTGACCTCATCTGAGTAATAGTTGGATTCCTGTTAGACACACACCCAAGTGTGAATCGCGGGAGAGGATGAGCTCATTAAAACAGAATCTGGTGTACTTTCAAAAAAATAAAAACTGTGTATGAAAACACCATTTTCACTGTTCTACTTCATTATCACTGCCGTGCAGGAGGGAGCGATAATCCAAAGAAAGAAAGCCAAGATGTGATTCACCTGGACCAGGAAATGTATCCAGACAAATAGAACTTATTGCAGCAAACAGGCTAAGAGCAGGCAAAACATGAGTGTCCTTGAAGCTGATTTAGGAGCCCTTGTGTAGGACTGGGTAAGAAAATCTGATAATTAGGAGGTAAAAATCTGATAAGGTACCCACTCGCAACACTACACCGTGGGGTGAACACGCTTAGTGAATTACCACAGGAGATAATACAATACAAAGTGAGATGTGGATCTAAATTACCAAGCTGAAAAATGAGCAGACAGCAGAAAGACCAGGAAAAACATGCATCTGTACTCTAATGATGCAAGTACCACAGTGAGGTAACAGTGCTCATTTCAACTGTCACTTAAACATCTTCATCTAGTTAAAATAAACAAAACTCAGTTATCAGAAGTAGGTTACTTGTCAGTCTTTCAAGTGACTCCCATGTATGCTCCTTGGTCTCGTTGCTTCCATTGCTTCACATTCACAGCAAAGTGAATTTAAAGTGGTGCATCTGAAAAGGGAGCAGGTTGGCAAATGGCAGCAGAAACATGAAAAATGTTGTTGGTGGCAAGAGAAAAATCTCCTTCATATCCAAACATTTCCCACAAGTGGCGAGGCTTGTGTAACACAGGCCTGTCTGCAGCTCAACGTGGCAAAGACCAAGGAATTGATTGTGGACTTTTAGAAGGACCAGGAAAACCTTGACCCCCGTTTCAATCCAGAGGGTCAATGTGGACATTGTAGAGGACTATAAATACCTCGGAGTACACATAAACAATAAACTGGACTGGGTTAAAAACACCACTGCACTCTAAAGGAAGGGCCAGAGTCGTCTCTGTTTTTCTCCTAAGGCGGCTGAGGTCCTTCAACATCTGTCGGACAATGCTTAGGATTTTCTATGAGTCTGTTGGGGCCAGTGCCATCCTCTATGCTGTTGCATGCTGGGGCAGCAGGTTGAGGGTCGCAGACGCCAACAGACTCCATAAACTGATCCACAAGGCCAGTAATGTTGTAGGGATGGAGGCGGACTCTCTTAGGGTGGTGTCTAAGAGGCGGATGTTGTGCTGGATAAGGACAATGCTGGATAATACACCTCCCTCCCACTCCATGACGTGCTGGCTAGTCACAGGAGCATCTTCAGTGATAGACTGAGATTACCAAAAAGCACCACTGAACGACACAGGAAATCACTCCTGCCCGTGGCCATCTCCCTCTACAACTCCTCCATCTAATGCACTGTAAACATTGCAATAGAGTTACACCCTTTTGCACACACTCTACATTAAAATAGCAAATTATAAAGTTCACAGGTTAGAGTCAAATCTCAATCATATATTCCACCCCTGTAATATTCTTTGTCAATATTTTGATATTTATAATCACCTCTGTAATATTCTTGATATGTATAATTGAGTGATTTGTATATATTAGTGCCATTTCTTAAACTTGACACATTGGTGTTTATCTGACCAATAAACTGAACTGGTCTCAATTCAGACGCCCTCTACAGAAAAGGGCAGAGCAGGCTGTACCTGCTGCAGAGGCTTAGGTCTTTTGGAGTGAAAGCCCACTCCTGAAGACTTTCTATGACTCTGTGGTGGCCTCAGCCATCTTTTACGGTGTGGTCTACTGGTGCAGCAGCATCTCTGCCGGGGAGAGGAAGAGAGTGCCAGCTCTGTTCTAGGATGCTCCCTGTTGGACAACACCTCCCACCCCATGCAGGAGACCCTGACAGGACTGAACAGCTCCTTCAGTGGCAGGCTGCAGCACCCACGATGTGGGACAGAGAGATTCCACAGGTCTTTCCTTCCTTCTGCTGTCAGACTCCACAACAAGCACTTCGCAGCTGACCGAACACACACATCCACACATGTGCAATAACACCAAGTACAATTCTCTCTTTCTGACAACGTTGTATTTTATGCTATTGTATACAGTATCTTATTCTCATTACCTTATCCTATTCCAGTGTTTTTCTTAATTTTTGCTACTGTAACTTTGTAATGTCCACTTTCTGCTGTGACACAACAAATTTCCCAAGTGTGGGACTAATAAAGGTTATCTTATCTTATCCTCTCTATCTTTTCTTATCTTGTAAACTCTGTAACATATTGTATTATTTAAATAATTTAGTGTGTTACTGTTACTGTCTTGGAGCAAATGTAACCCACATAATTTCCTTAGGGATTAATAAGGTATTCTGATTCTGACCACCCACAAAGACATCAAACCAAGGTGAAAGCTTACATACAGCTAACAGCTGACAGCCAGCCTCAGCCATACATACTGTAATGTGGCAGATATATCGGTCCATATGAGCTTTTTTCCCCCCAATATGTATGCATCTGCATTTATAAAGGCCAATGAATAAAGATTTAAAAAGTAAAGAGGAGACAGGAGAATTTCTTCAACCATGTTATTATTTTGATATGATGTTTATTCACCAATGGACATAGCAAGTGTTTGCCACTAACCCAGAGACTCGTGCAGTAATCGACTATTTGTTGCGACATCTAAATCTATCTGAGGTGACCAGAGAGTGACCTTTAAAGTTTTTGTTGACATGAAGAGCCAACATCACACAGCCTCTTTGATATGAAAATGCTTTGGCTTTTTTTTTTTTTTTTTCTTCTTTGTAAACCTGTCCCATTTGGTTCTTTTGCCATCAGAATTATTGTCTAAAGGCGAAGAAAGATGCCCAACGGATTTACTTTACCAAATGGACCATCCCAGCCTTGCCGTAATGGTCCATTTGATTTACCTTTTATTGTTTATTTTATTTTATTTATTTATTTATTTTTTTTACTTGCTAGATACGGGACAGGGGAAAAGAAAAGGGAGAAAGAAAGAGGGGGAAGAAAAAAAAAAAAACAGCGAAGAAGAGGGACGCGGATAAAGGGCAAAAAAAAAAAAAGAAAATGCTTTGGCTAACTCAAGTGTGACAAAGTAAAGAGCAACACTTCAGGCAAAATGTGCTTTCAGCCTGTGTTTATCAGCTGTCACAGGATGGTGTTTACTGTAAACTGCTTTCGTGTTGTGCCCTCTCACTGAAGAAAACACTATTTCACCACACACAGAAACAGAAACCCACGTGATCATCTCCTTGAAAGCCTTTAATATTTTTGTAAGATATTGCAAATATACACTATTGCTGAAACGGCTCAACTTAACAGACTGACTTCAATCCACTTTTTAATTGTTCTGGACAATCCTTGAGCATTTTTAAAAAATTATTATTTAAAAGTATTTTTCCCACAAATACATACTCAGTAAATATGTGTAAAGGTCACGCGCCCCCACATGTTTCATATATCTCCACACAGGCAGTGAGAGAGACAGGGCTTATTTTCCACAACAATGTCAGTGAAAGTGCTACATACAACTTGCACCCACTCACACACACTGATGACAGTAAGCTACCATTCAAGGTGCTGATTTGACCACTGGGACTGATTAAGGTTTCAGTGTCATACCCAAGGTCACTTCGAAATGTGCGGCGGAATCACCTGCCTTGTGAATGAGCACAGTCCACGCACCTTCCTTACCTAACAGCCTGTGAACCCAGTGAAACGGCGCTAAAGTGAAATCCAAACAGTACACAGCTCATTTAGAGTTAGAACAACATCTATTTTTAAAAAGCGTGTACGAAGTTTCATCAGGGGGAAGCTCCATGAATCAACTAAACAAACCATCTTCACAGAAACCGAGCCCACCAGGCATCTTAGAAATTGCACCTGCATGTGAACAAATCCTTTACAATGCCACTTAATGGGTTTTCCAAGTAGAGCAGTAAAAGCACCAGTTTGTTTGGAGTCTGTTTTTAATTATTCAGACAGACCCATTATCCTACAGCTTTACAGGAGACCCAACAGCAGCGGCACAGTCCAAAGACAAAGCAGAAACCACAATGAGAGCCAACTCCACTGAGTCTGGGGCTTCATATTTATTTATTTATTATTTTATTTTTCATGACTTCTGCAGTGAATCTGTTTAATGGCCTGCTTTGGAGTAATTCTGCAGCAGCGAGAAGTCTTTTACAGAGGTGTGTCGCCACCATCGTGTAGAGAGGAGAGGAGAAGGATGTGGCAGGATGGCATCCCGGCCCAAACACGACATGCTGAGTCATGGTGACAAACACTAATAAGTGATTTATCAGGAAACCTAGGACATAAATCTCCCGGAAAGCTAAGCTGAAAATACTGCCGAAACTAATCCTCCGTCCAAGCCAAGCATCTCTCCTGTCAATTATTTCTGACAGAATTCACAGCAGCGGAAGAGCATGCTAGCCATGCTCACTGACCAGATGCATGCCTGCATGTCTCGTCTTCATTACCATCTCTCCTGCACTGATTAATGAGGCCAGGACAGCTCAACTCCATTATGAAAAATATACACAAGAGCTCAATCAATCAACAACAGACAGCAATCTATGGCTTGAGGCAAGAACAAAGCAAGACTTTTTATTTTGTAGAGAAATTAACCAAATAAAATCAAAGAGAGATGGGAATTCTTTCCAGAGCTGGATGGCCATATAACCTCACAACACAAGTTGCACAGTCCCCACAAATTACACAAAAACCTCCTCCTGTTTACAAAACTAATCCTTCCCAACAGTTTGGAAAAGGCAGGCGCTGTCTTTTCTGCAACAGTGCAGTACTGTCAGGACTGGATTCTGTAGAAAATATCCTCTCCAAATAATAGTGTTTGTTTCATTCTTCAGATGAAGCAAAATGTTTTAAGGGGCGGGGCGGGGGAAGATGTGATAGCACTAAGGAACAAGCGAGCAAGGTGTGACTGATTTTAAAAGGTATGAGGAGCGTGTTAGATGGTGAAATAAATTTGGACTGTGTTGCTAACTTTGACAAATGAGCTAAGGCTAATGGTGAGAAACAATGTGAAATAAAATAAAACATCTTCACATCATCCCCTCTGTAATATCAAGTCTGTATGATGTCTGTGTAATGTCCAGTTTGACCAATTTACATCAAAGTGAGAACAGTACAGCCAATAATCCAGAAAATTCAGAGTAAGCGAGTGAATGACTTCAGACAGTATTTCAACCAAATAATGAATAGCCAACAAAAGCACCCAAACAACAATATATACATTTATGTGCATCCTAATAAACTGTGTGAGACCTACAGGCTTTCCAAATCAAAGTTTTTAAATCCACAAAGAACTCTAAGCAGACATTAGTGGACTGAGACCCACGTTTGGCTTGCAGATGAATGTGGTAATGTAAACAAATACACAGAATATAAGTTCAGAATATAAAATTAGGCAAATGCTGGTTTTTACCCAGCTAGCATGACAGTGCTCATATGTGCACTCAGTGCTCTCCATTGTCCAGCTATCAAGTAAACCATCATCAATATTTCACACAGTGTGGCCTGCAAAAAAAAAAAATCATGAATTTATTTTTCATGAAGAGAAACAAAGTAGGCTAAACAATTTAAAGCTTTGAAATAATTGCCAGAAAATTCAATTGTAAAAAACAAACAAAACTGGAGTGTTTATTGAACCGTCTGACTGGTTAACAAAAAAATGTATCTAAGTTTATAACAGTCAAAATGATACAAGTTTTGCATTTATCATTTTTGCAACATCTGGCTTTTTTGATCATGCTTTGATACATTGACCGAGGTCTTTTTACTTTTTCTTTTTCTTTTTTTTTTTACTAAAGAAGGAAATACTTTAAAAGATGCACACGTCTGCAGTGTTTCCATTTAACAGTGTTTCCTGAAAATCCTCTGCTGTCTGATCATTTCCTGATAACATTCACATTTACAATAATTGATTACACAGCAGTGGAGAGTAGACTTTATCAAAGTAGATGTCTTTCTGAAAGTGCTGTAACTAAGTTTAAGAATATAATCCACCCACTGTTATCATCTTCAATGCCCTGTACCAACATAGAGCAGAGCAGCTATCTGAACGCTACTCCAACAGAGGTCGATTATCTTGTTAATAATTTTACCTCCTCACTACGTACGACTCTGGATACTGTAGCTCCTGTGAAAACTAAGGCCTCAAATCAGAAGTACCTGACTCCGTGGTATAATTCTCAAACACGTAGCCTAAAGCAGATAACTCGTAAGCTGGAGAGGAAATGGCGTGTCACAAATTTAGAGGATCATCATTTAGCCTGGAGAAATAGTTTGCTGCTTTATAAGAAAGCCCTCCGCAAAGCCAGAACATCTTACTATTCGTCACTGATTGAAGAAAATAAGAACAACCCCAGGTTTCTCTTCAGCACTGTAGCCAGGCTGACAAAAAGTCAGAGCTCTATTGAGCCAACAATCCCTTTAACGTTAACTAGTAATGACTTCATGAACTTCTTCACAAATAAAATTTTTATCATTAGAGAAAAAATTACCAATAATCATCCCACAGATGTAATATCATCTACAGCTACTTTTAGTACCATTGATGTTAAGTTAGACTCTTTTTCTCCAATTGATCTTTCTGAGTTAACTTCAATAATTAATTCCTCCAAACCATCAACGTGTCTTTTAGACCCCATTCCTACAAAACTGCTCAAAGAAGTCCTGCCATTAATTAATTCTTCAATCTTAAATATGATCAACTTATCTCTAATAATCGGCTATGTACCACAGGCCTTCAAGCTGGCTGTAGTTAAACCTTTACTTAAAAAGCCATCTCTAGACCCAGCTGTCTTAGCTAATTATAGGCCAATCTCCAACCTTCCTTTCATATCAAAAATCCTTGAAAGAGTAGTTGTCAAACAGCTAACAGATCATCTGCAGAGGAATGGCTTATCTGAAGAGTTTCAGTCAGGTTTCAGAGCTCATCACAGCACAGAAACAGCTTTAGTGAAGGTTACAAATGATCTTCTTATGGCCTCTGACAGTGGACTCATCTCTGTGCTTGTCCTGCTAGACCTTAGTGCAGCGTTTGATACTGTTGATCATAATATCCTATTAGAGCGATTAGAACATGCTGTAGGTATTACAGGTACTGTGCTGCAGTGGTTTGTATCATATCTATCTAATAGACTCCAATTTGTTCAAGTAAATGGAGAGTCCTCTTCACACACTAAGGTCAATTATGGTGTTCCACAGGGTTCAGTGCTAGGACCAATTCTATTTACATTATACATGCTTCCCCTAGGCAGCATCATTAGAAGACATAGCATAAATTTTCACTGCTATGCAGAT
Organism: Pelmatolapia mariae; assembly: GCF_036321145.2. Lineage (NCBI taxonomy): Eukaryota > Metazoa > Chordata > Actinopteri > Cichliformes > Cichlidae > Pelmatolapia > Pelmatolapia mariae. The sequence goes on along the minus strand of NC_086236.1, from coordinate 33,405,313 downwards.
GACACGCAGCTCTATCTATCCATGAAGCCAGGTAACACACACCAATTAGTTAAACTGCAGGAATGTCTTAAAGACATAAAGACCTGGATGGCCGCTAACTTTCTGCTTCTTAATTCAGATAAAACTGAGGTTATTGTACTCGGCCCTGAAAATCTTAGAAATATGGTATGTAACCAGATTCTTCCTCTGGATGGCATTACCTTGGCCTCCAGTAACACTGTGAGGAACCTTGGAGTCATTTTTGACCAGGACATGTCCTTCAACGCACATATTAAACAAATATGTAAGACTGCTTTCTTCCATTTGCGCAACATCTCTAAAATTAGAAATATCCTGTCTCAGAGTGATGCTGAAAAACTAGTTCATGCATTTATTACTTCCAGGCTGGACTACTGTAATTCACTATTATCAGGATGTCCTAAAAACTCACTGAAAAGTCTTCAGCTAATCCAAAATGCTGCAGCAAGAGTACTGACAGGGACTAGAAAGAGAGAGCATATTTCTCCTGTATTGGCTTCCCTTCATTGGCTTCCTGTTAAATCCAGAATTGAATTCAAAATCCTGCTCCTCACATACAAGGTCTTAAATAATCAGGCCCCATCTTATCTTAATGACCTTGTAGTGCCATATCACCCTATTAGAGCACTTCGCTCTTGCTCTGCAGGCCTACTTGCTGTTCCTAGAGTATTTAAAAGTAGAATGGGAGGGAGAGCCTTCAGTTTTCAGGCCCCTCTTTTGTGGAACCAGCTTCCAGTTTGGATTCGGGAGACAGACACTATCTCTACTTTCAAGATTAGGCTTAAAACTTTCCTTTTTGCTAAAGCATATAGTTAGGGCTGGACCAGGTGACCCTGAATCCTCCCTTAGTTATGCTGCAATAGACATAGGCTGCCGGGGATTCCCATGATGCATTGAGTTTTTCCTTTCCAGTCACCTTTCTCACTCACTATGTGTTAATAGACCTCTCTGCATCAAATCATATCTGTTATTAATCTCTGTCTCTCTTCCACAGCATGTCTTTATCCTGTTTTCCTTCTCTCACCCCAACCGGTCGCAGCAGATGGCCGCCCCTCCCTGAGCCTGGTTCTGCCGGAGGTTTCTTCCTGTTAAAAGGGAGTTTTTCCTTCCCACTGTCGCCAAAGTGCTTGCTCATAGGGGGTCGTATGATTGTTGGGTTTTTCTCTGTATTTATTATTGTGCTATCTACTGTACAATATAAAGCGCCTTGAGGCGACTTTTGTTGTGATTTGGCGCTATATAAATAAAATTGAATTGAATTGAATTGAATTGAATTGGTAATATTTGGACTGAAAAGGTTGCCCTCTTATCTGCCAGGTCAGAGAGGTCATCCTTCTCTGAGGTCTGAACTCTTAAACCTGGCAGGTGGTTGGCGCTGCTTTCACTTGCACAGCTGTTTAGTAAAGCCTCGTCTCCGGTGAAAATGACAACCTTTCTGTTTACTGAAAGCCGTCTTGTGCTCCATCTTAGTCTGTGACGCTAGCGTGGAGAGGCTTTTCTTTGTTAGAGCAAACCCTTTTCTCGTTTCTGTACCGCACCTGTTTAATCGTTTGTCTCCTTTGAAACAAGTTCTCCACAACAGCTTTGGACAATTTCCATTCATCGCTGGTTTTGCTGATTGTGTGGGGCAGATGCATGATGCTGAAAAGCTAGGTGTGGGGGCTCTTTAGAAGTATAGTGTACCCATAATTTAGACATGAACTTTTTTTTTTTGACACTGAACAGAAAAGATTGTTTTTAAATGACTGGCTGGCTAAAAACTTGTTTCAAACTGGCAGATAAACAATAAAAACAAAGTAGATTTTTGTTTTTATTGTTTATCGAGCACGAACAGGTTTATAACAAAATGACTTAGAGAAACTGAGTAATCTGCTCTTTACATTGACTTTTTCTGTAATTGTAAGCTAACGATTAACAAGAGAAAACAGCAACTTCCTGTCACTCACAAGAGCCACCTCTTTAATTACGCAACACTTTGAGAGGAATTCTCAATTCTCTGCAGTTTTTCCCCCTAATGGACTCCATCACCCCATCCTGGACCACAATCTGAGTGAGCTGCAGGGTTACTCGGACTCAGAACCTCCAGCCAGTGGAGAGCTGGTTGATGTAGCACTCCAAAGATGAAGTGCCGTTTTACCATGTTAAGATTCTGTTATAAACTAAAACGTGAAACAGGTCTAATGGTATTCAACCATAGTAGATTTCTGATGGTGTCCTTCAAAAGGCCACATTGAGACTCTAAAACTCCTAATAATAAATGTGTTCTGAAGTCGTTTTCCCCAGTACAATTACAACATTAAGGCACATTTCTCTATAATCGTATCCGAAACATGTCCTGTTGAAGGACACGCTCTATTAAGAGTTTAACATTTCTTCTACATGAATAATTTATCAAAGTGCTGCTGAATGTGACCACCTACAGTTCAGACCTCTGAAAATGAAAAAAGTCCCTTCATAAAGACATACAGTTCTTCTTTTAGAAATTAGTATGAAAAGCCACTGATCAAAACAGTGTTTCCCCTACAGACACTCAAAAGGCCAGCACACTAAAGCATGAAGCTGCAGGAGTTGTGACTTTCCATTCAAGACGAGCAGCAATTTCAAATTAGAGCGCACTGTGAAACAGGCTGGCAAAACAAACAGGCCATGACATTAGGCTAAACAATTCAAGGAACGGTGAAATTTACCGTTCTTATGGAAACGACAGGTAGGAGCTTCAGGATGTTGAATGGTAACACGCGTGCAGTTTCATTTGTTTAACAGGTTTGATTTTTGGGGCACTGAAACTGCTGAAACCAGCTGCCTGTTACTTTTGAAAACGAGGCTCATGAAAGGATTGAGGATAGACTTGAACTTGCTGTGAGATGCAAAATCAAAACAAACTGGAAGACGCTAAAACGCAGCATATCGCTCTGTGCATTCATCTGATTTTTACACATAAATGTGGATCTTAATCAAGATTGCAACTCTTATTACTGGATGCTTTAACTTATGTAATGTAGAAAATGAATGAAGGTTTACTGAACTTAAAGTAAGATGGTAAATATCTCAAGAGAATATAAGCTTCATGCCTAAAATGGAGAGAAACCCTGCAGCGCTGTTCATTTCCTGCTGCTATTTTGCACATTTCAGTATGACATTGACCTTCAGTAGTGCATATTCATGAGGTTATTTGAAGCTTTGCAGGAATTAGGGCATGACAAGGCAGGTTTGCTCAACATCCTTGCAAGACATCACTCTCGGAAAAGGTGTAGAATTTAAAAGACAAAGGTAACATCACTGTTCACTACTAGAGGATTTCTCCGTCAACTCCTCTGCCAAAGTTGTAAAAATGGGACTTCAAATGTGGTCTTTACGATTCAGTCCCACAATGATGTCGGCATGCCCGCTAGCCGACAGTTTGCCATTCCAGAATAAACTCCAGATGAAATCTGATGTGTGATGCAGCCTCTGCAATTCCTTTTACAACTATGTGTTTTTATCTGCCCTCTTATGCTTGATATTTGATGCCTTGTTTAAAGTCTACTGTCTTCAGCCTCTGGAGACTGGATGTCAAGAGAATGACCTTGTTAATTCAATTCACCTTTAGACGATGAATACAAAGTCTGTCTGCCAAGGGACGGTGTTAAATATCACAAGCAGGCACTTTACAGAGAGCGCTTCTGCTCTACACATCTTTGATGGAGTGTGAAACATGAGCAGGTTTTTTTCCCCCCACTGCAACTTATTCAGTCATTAAAGCTCCTCAAAACATTTTAAATAAACCTGAATCACTGATTTCACGAAGAAAATGTTAAAGCTTTTAATATAACTGATCCCTACAGAGTAACAACAACTCAGTCTCTAACTCTTTGCAGCACCCAACCAGTTTCAGCCACTCTGGGTCATTAGCTCACACTGGAAACACAGAAATGTTGTGTCTACTATATTGCACAAAAACACCATGACTGTCGAAATGAGCCCAAATATTTTCCCGAGCCACTGCAATCACCTGATAATGTAACAGAATTGCCACATCATTTCAGCTGATTCATTCAACCTGACACTGTTACCTTGGCCAATGAGCAGACAGCACAGAGAGCATGTTCAGTCCACCCAGTAGTTGCTAGGAGCAGTTAACCTTTTCCAACACAATGTGCTGATATCCAAGCTGGCAACTTGTACAGCTATTCATCACATCCATACTGAAAGCCACCCCTAATCGAATGTCAAACACACAAGGATGTAACTGTTAGCTAAAGGATTATCAACAGATTCACCTGAAGGAGTGAGAATGAAGGATGTAACTGGAAACCTAGAGATCTTAGAGGAAATACACACATTAGACTGATTAAGTGCTAAAATTATATTTAAATATCCATTCACACACTTTCACTCAGTATTTAATATTGCACTTGTAGTTGCACTAAACTGTACAGTGAATCTCAAAAACAAAATGTTAGGATGGTTGCTAAATAGCCTGCTAACTTTACTGTGAGGTATAATGTTAGTAACATTATGTAAGCATCCATCCAACATTAGCCATTACAAACATTTTAGCCTGTGGACCATAACAGACTCTACAACCACAATGCCAGCTGACTGAAACAAAATGGTAACGTGCATTTCAGGATAACATGAGAATAAAACTTTGGATGTTGTTAGCATTAACTCTTTGAACAGATCTCAATAATAGTTTCGTAAATGCTTCACTTAATTTAAATAGTTTGCTCTTTTGGTCTGAAAAGCATTATGGTATTGTTATCACAACACAAAATAACACAACATGTTATGCAGCTATGTGTAGTTTTTAATTGTACGATTCCTGTGTCCACAGGGGTACTATGGTTTCCTCCCACAGTCTATGAACATCTACATCTGGTATACTGGTGATTCCAAATTAGCCATGGATGTGAGGTGGACAAAGAGCATAGAATAAAGTGTTGTATGAATGTATGGAGACATTTATCTTGTAGCTGAAGTTTCTTTGACTGATTTGTAAGACTAGCAAATTGCCAAATGCTACTCTGGGCATGATGTAGGCAAATGTATTTAATGATTCCCTGGAGTTATACCATGAATCAACTTTATTTAAACTAAAGCTACTGCTCTTTGTCCAGTCATCTACACAGAGGCTTCTGTGCAAGTCTGTGTGTATCTGAGAGCAAGAGACTATGCTTGGGCTTTTTGGCGTATGTCATTTTCCATAAAGCATTTTGAGCTGCCAAGTGGTACAAAAAGTTGTATATACATAAAGAACAGAAGTGTTAAAATGCAAAAGTCACACGAACAAGTTTTCTGTGAGGTGACGTAGAGCAGGGCGATATGACCAAAAATATTTATCAAAAAAATATTTATCACGATATATACATTTGAAAATTTGCGATAACGATATAACTGACGATATAATTGACACTAGACAAAATACTTTACAACTCCTCAACTTTATTAGTGCAAAAAAAACAAAACAAAAAACATATTTTCACTTAAACAAGCAGCTTTTTTTAAGTGCATTAAAGTTATATAAAAAATTAACAGTGCAAATGCAAATCCTTGCTGACAGTTTAACCAAAAGGCATTTCCAGTGGAAACTGACCGACATATCCTCAGCATAACCATTTATAATATCCACAAAACTTAAAAAGAGGTTATACACACACAATACGGTAATATTATGTTGAAGCACAGTACGTATCACTCCGCGAGGCGCCTGCCTATGATAGCCATCAAGCGGTGCGGCTTCGTAGCTTAGCAAAGTCGTACTGAAACATTTGACAGATTTTCGAGCGCCGTGTAGCACATAAAATCGTTTCGAGGTCATAAACACAACCAGAATTCATACATAAAGCACACGGGATTATAAGGGGCACTGTCGATTTTCAGAAAAATCAAAGGATTGATTTTAAGTGTGCCGTATTTTCCAAAAAACACGGTAATAACGACGGCCCGCTAGCATGCTCTACCAAAAATAGTGCTTTGTTGTGTATCTGACGGATGAAAGCCAAACCAGTTCCACACCACTGAAGTTGCAGCATTTTTACAAACCAGTTCTGGTTCATCCGTTTCATTCAACGATCCGCTTTCGCTCTTCTCATTCTGTGTCGCCGCCATATGCGTATGAAAACAAAGGCACTGCGCATGCGCGTTTTACCCATATTCTATCGCGATATGTCATTTTCTTATCGTTGCCCAACATTACACCGGTATTACCGTGAACGGTATGATATAGCCCAGCCCTAAGGTGAAGTTGTTTTTTGGTGCTGTGTGCTTTCCCCACTGACATCAAACATGATTAAAGAGTCACCAAGTCTTTCAAGGTGTGTTTGGCAACTTAGAATATAACAGCATCAAGCCCAACCAAACCTGTAACCAAACCTCATTTTACAGAAAACAACAAGAAAGCATTTAGTTATGAAGAGACACATAAAATAAAAATATCAAATGGATTTAAAAGACAACAACAGAACAGCTTACAATTTAAACATGTTTGTTACCTATTCCAAGTCATTCAACCATAATATAACAATGATTTGACTTTTTAAGAAAACATCCTGACTGTGTGATAGCGCGTAAGACCTTACGCATTATGAAAAAAAATATAGGGACTGTGATATTCAAAAGGAAACGTACACAGATGCAAAACTAGGGGTCTGCACACTGAGAAATGAACTCAATCTATTTATTGCACATCATCTTGAATGAGCTTAAAATAAAAAGTTCAGTGCCTGTAACACAACAGATAACAGCTGTCTCATTCAATAGGAAACACTGGGTGCAAAAAAACAAGGGGATGGAAACAATGTGCTTCACTCACCAGGCATTAAATGCCGTCTGCCTCATGATAAGTAAGTAAATAGCTCTGACTTCTACCAAATACTGCTGTCACAAAGAAAATAAGTGCTTTCAGTCCCAGCTGCACAATCTCTAAACATTACACACATACAATTTAGGATGGAGATTCTACAATAGGAACAATGTGCCACTACCTTGTCACATTACTGCTATAGCAGCACCGTGTGTTTACGTTCCTTACTGTGCACAACAATTAGACAAGCCTGGGCGTCTCTGAGAGGAAGAGAGGTGTCTGCCTGCAATGACGATTCAGTAACTAAAAACGAACATACTTCAACAATCTTCAACGAAGCACGGTACTTCGCCCCAAACACAGCAGAGTACAGCAAGGCTACGAAGGAGCAGATACTAGCAGTTGGTGATGAGCAACCGAAAGTAAACCTACGACTTCACCGAGTGTCCCTAAAGCACGCACTACATGTACTTAATATGAAAGGGGAAAAAAAAAACAATGGATGGAAATTACTCATGTGTTCACGTGGTTGAAAAGCAGGGCCGTAAGACACTGGTTCAAATCCTCAATCCAAGCCACAAAATCCCAGCTATAAATATTTTTCAATTTTATCAGGTGGCAATATTGTGCAGGCTTAAGTGAACAAAAAGCAAAGAGATCTGCCAGTGTTTATTCTGAAATCATGCAACTCTTCAAATAAAACCTCATTCTCTCTTATTTTATGACTTTTCCTGATTTATTCATCATATAGTGAATTTTGGGGTGTGTGGGCTAAAAAGCAAAAAACAGGCCAACAACCCCCAAGAGACTCCTTTTTAACCCCGTAGAAATCAATGTAGAACAACAATTGTTGCAGGCTTTGTTACTTAACACATGTTGTTTACACACATTTAATATGAAGGCTGCTACATCACGATCCAGTGCAACTGGGACTGCAGTTAGATAAAGATGAATAATTATTGCAGTGCTGAATGAGTCGCCGGTGGGACAGTGAGCCTGGGCAAAGCAGAGCAACGTGGGGCTTCTAGCTGTGAAGAAGAGCAAACCTTGTGTGGAGAGCTAAGCTAGGCAAGGATGAAATCCTGAGGAGAGAATCTGAACTGGAAAGGTTTCAGGCCTGAAGAAAAAAGGTGACAAGGTGAGGTGGAGCGGTGTGGACAGTTGATGAAGGAGAGCGGTGGACAACGTGAAAAACCTTCACCGTTCTACTTTTACAAGAATTTATTAAAATGTGTTTCTTATTCTGTTATAGCCAACTGTGAGGTGTAAATGATATGTTCAATGTGTTTCACACCGAGCGCTGCGTTTTTATTTTAGTAACTGTGTGGGTGCGGGGGAAGCTCCTCCCTCACTAAAGTGAAGCACACGCAATGTCTGACAGGAAGTTTTGGTTTTGTTATGCTTTTATTTTGAAGTCCACTAACCACACTTTCTTTTGAGGTCAGCTTCCTTCATCTGAAAGGAATTCCCTAATTATCCACCGTCAGTGGGGTTAACCATTAGATGAGAGCGGGCTGAATCTACAGTTTGATTTGATTCAGTTTGTTTGTATATTATTTAAATGGGGTTTGTTTTGTAGTCAGATGTATGTGGGGCGTGTTAAAATGAGTCCAGTATTTCACTATTTGTGTTTCTTGGTAGTGTGTCAGGGAGGATCTTTTAAATTTTATTGGTGGTATGATCGGTAGCTATTTAAGGAGGGTTTTGGGGGGGCTGGGATGTTCATGTTGAGATGTTGAACCTTGGTATCTTTAGGGGAAATATATTCAGAGACTGGAAAACAACTAAAGCCTGTTGTGGTTGTTTTTTTCCATCATCTGGTCACCTTTATGTTAACCACCGACTGCTACAGTAACTAATACTACATGTTATCATTTTTATGCATAAAGATCTTCAACTGTAACTACAAGAGTTACATTTGGCAGTTTTGCTTAACATTTGTGTAACCCTTTATTTGTTGGTAGATTATACAGTATATTTTACCTTTTTATAATGAAGTAAGAAAATAATCCAAATTCTTTGTAACACTAATAAAACACCCTAAAATCTAATCATAAGTCCTTATTTTGACAAATGTTACTAATAATTATAAAAGTTATTATGATAATTAACATGCCACCTTCACCCCCAGCCTGAGTAAGTACAATGTTAATCATTATTTCTTTTCCTCCATTCGTCTAACCACGTGATTGTTATTTCAACCATCAAGACACAAGTCTTCCATTAAAAACAAACACTGACATTTTTAATTCCAGGATCTCAGAGTGCGGTCACTGTAAGTGCTTAGCAACTTGTTGCCTACAAGGGCAACGAGGAAGGAATGTGTCTCTTTAATTTCACCTCTTCTACTCCAGCAATCATAGCAGACTAAACCTTTTTAAACAGCACAGTTGAACAGCCTGTAAGACTCATCAGTTTTTAGAGCTCTTACCTTACAGCTAATATAAAGTTATTTTTCTGCCTTTAACTTGGCCCCGGCACGTCTAATGGCACTGAAAGATCTTAGGGGATAGGCTCAACCGTCCTATAAACTTTAGGGATCTCAATTACTATATTATCACAGTTTCTTCACAATACAAAGCACCTCGAGGAAACTGTTGTCATTTGGTGCTGTGTAAATCAGACCGAATTGAACTGAGTGACAACGGTGCACACTTGACACTGTCTCATCAAAGAATCGTCGCCCTGATGAAATTCACACCCTGTCTGGTTTCACAGCACTGCACACCTGACCAGTCGCTGCATAGAGAGCGGGGTTGTTTTATTGTTTTACAAAGTTAGCGTACAGCTAAGCTCTCACTGAAATGCTTCACCTCTGACGGCACGGCAGAATTAGAATGGCAAGTAACAAACGTGCCCTCCACGCTGAATGAAATCACCAAACTACTGACAGCTAATTTTTGTTAGCTGTCAGCAGTTATAGAGCTAGGGCTTAACATGTTCTTGTAGTTATAATGTACTGTGAAAACTCAAAGGGTGGATTTGAAGTTATACAACTCCAGATATGTCAGAAACTTTCTGTGAAAGGTCTTGTTCTGCTCCCGTTAATGAGATGTCAGACAGTGACAAAGGTTTTACATTCACACCACCATGCTTTTTGCACGATCTGCCAGTAAGGTAGACAAAATAGAAAGCAGAGCCGTGCACAGCAGCTGCACACAGACAGTATGAAGACCTAAAATTACTGTGGTGACGTATGAAAGTGACCGTGAAACAAATTTTCATTTTTCCTAAAAACTTTTATATTAACATGCAAAATGATATTTTTCATTTATCCAACAATATTTTCAGTGAATTTTATTGTGGTTGAGTAAGAAGTTTTTACTCACTTGTACCACATTGGTAAATTATTATTAAACTTCTTACCGTTTATGCATCAGAAAATGTTCAATCAACAACATTTCATAGTTTTGAGAGATATTTGCAGCCTGGAATTAAAACAAACACTCTGAATATCACTAAGTCTTGCTGTTTGTTTCGATTGCATCGTTGCCTGGCTGTTTTTGTGCTTTTACCATACTGCATCATTATTATAGAGCTCATCAAATGTCAAATCTAAAAATGGACAACTGGTTTCTTTCATCCAATCAAAAGTTAGTAGTTTAAGTGTTTATGAGGGCTCCTTGTTTATACAAATGAAGACTGGAGTGCTGTGATACATGACCTTAAAAGTTTGGGGGAGGTTGATTTTAAGGGCTGAGGTTAACTCTGCTGAACTCTGGTTATTATTCACACTTCAGTATGAACAAAACAAGAAGAGCCAAGCACGTATAGACACGAGGCTATGATATGACAAAGAAACTGGAATAACTTTGTGACACGAAAAACCGCAGTTAGATTTAAAGTTCATTCCTCTAAATAAAATGTGATTAAAACACAGAAAAAAATAGTTTAATGCAGGAACAATCTTCCTCACCTTGAATATGCAAAAACACAAGCTTACAGAAAATATTCAATGGGACGTTATTCTGGGCTGCTAGTCAAGAATAACATTTATTAGTTACAATGTATCTGACACAATGGGTGGCACTCAGGGTACAGACAAGACGCATATACATACACTACGATCATTATATATACAAATTGTAAAACATTGTTCCCCGGGCTCAGTTTTTTGCTGCAATCTTTCCTTCAAGGGTAATTCATAAATAGAAGGTACAGGTTTTTATCCTGCTCACAGAACAGTGGCACACACATTTATGTGGCACTCTACTTTCACCAACACCTTTCCCCAGCAACTGACACCAACTGCTGACAGAAAAATATCCGAGTCAAATCGCTGACAGCTTCCAGTGCTTCCCAGAACGATCTGCTGAGTTTCTACACTTTTCCTAAGACAGTTGCTTCACACAACTGGTTGCCAACAAACTCCTGAATGAGAACTTTAGTTTCCAGATCCGATCTCATTATCCTCTGCTGGGCCATTGTGGAAACACCCTGGCAACTTGCTAATCAGCGCCTGTGTCAATGCCAGGATTGTTTACGGGGGAATGGAATCTCCTCTGGGAATGTCACAGCATCCTCAGAGGACTGCGAGTGTGCAGCGAGCTTGGAGCAAGATGCTTTATCCACACTAAGAACAAGAGAGCCTGCGGCCCCATGTATTTGTGGGACAGGGCCCAAGGACAGCAGTGTATGCATATTGCATCATTAATGAACATACAGAAAGGAATAATAATGGACACAGCCCCGCACAGTGCGTCAGTATCTGTGCCTGGGGTCAGAGGCCACGTCTGGCTTTGTGTTTGTGCGTGGCTGTCGAGGACCGAGACAAACAAGGAGACCTTTCAGGGTGAAGGAGGTTTCACGTACTCGGGAAGACAACAAAAGAAAGCAGCTGGTTGCATAACAGGAGAATGAGGACAGTCAGTGTCCTTTGAGTTTATTTCTTTAATTATTGTGTCTCAAACCAGACGGCACTGTATACAGGTCGACTTTGTTTAAGACTTGATCGTTTTAACATGCATTTACTGTTTGGATAAATTTCTCATTGCTTTACCATTTCCTTTCTGTATACAATACATGATGAAAACCTATCAAAATAAGATTTAGCTACGGTATTTTTCAGACCATAAGGCGCACCGGATTATAAGGCGCAATAAGCAGTCAGATACAGTGTTGCCAATTTAGCGACTTTGTCGCTATATTTAGCGAGTTTTCAGACCCCCTAGCGACTTTTTTTCTAAAAAAAAGTCACTAAAAAAAGACGTGAAAGCGAGTATCGCTTTTACTCTCAACAAGCAGCGGGTACTGTAACGCAGTCAGTTCTTCTTTTACTCTTTTACTCTTATGCTGTTTTGTGGATCACAAGGTTTAAAACTACTTATAAACACACACACACACAAAGTAACTCCACCAGAGTGCCTATTTCGGGTCACTTTTGCCGGTCCAAGCCCGGGTAAAGGAGCAGGGTTGGAATTGTGACATAAAAAAAAACAATAATTGCTAAAAGAAATTTAATTTGTAGTTCTAAATAAACTCTAAATGCATTTAGGACGTTTTTTACTCACTTTATGTCTCTTCCACGATGTTATTTCTCTCTCCAACAACATAGGTTACAATTATATTAGCATGACCAATTATGCAAATTAGGTGGTGACGTCATTTAGCGACTTCTAGCGACTTTTAGGACAACCAATAGCGATTTTCCTTACTGAGGAGTTGGCAACACTGGTCAGATAAGTCAAACTTTTACTCAACTCATTCTTCTTGCTTCCTCCACTTCTGTACCATTGATTCATTAATGCTGAATTCTCTGCAGCTGCTCTATTCCCATGTTGTTGCAGTATATTAATGATTAACCTGGTATTGTGGATGGATTATCTCAGTTGTTCTCCTGACTGAAGTTTGGTCCGTTTACAGCATCCTGCCATGCGATTGCATTTGTCTCTAACTATCGGGAAGTTAGCGTTCATCCTCCAGCTTCACTGTGTTTATGTTATGCTAACATAGCTGTGTCGCTAGCAATCACGTAGCACATCATTATATACCAGCTAGCCCAACTTCAGTAACCCTACAAACGTCACTGCTGTTTAGTTTTCTGTCTTCATTTATGTTGGAAGTGATAGCAGAGCTGTACGTTTGAATTTTTTCAGAAATCTCTTAGTCAGAACATGCTATATCATGTTTAGGTGGAAACTAGCGAGCTAACTTCCTGCTAACTTCTAACTCCGTTAAATTTACTAAATTCTGTTTTCATGGATGCCTGGATGTTAAACTTAATTGTTACACCTGGTAAAGCAGTAAAGCTGATCATTTTATTAAAGATGAAAGAATTTAGAGAGTTTTTTTCCTCTTAGTGATGCTGCAGTGTTCGTTTGTTTTTGGGACCTGAAGTGGACGGCGTTTTGGACCCAGTACTCCGAGTCCACGAGGCTCCTGACTATGGTGGGCGTAATGCTCCTACAATCCACCAAGCGGTGCGGCTTCGTAGCTTACCAAAGTTGTACTAAAACATTTTTGACAGATTCTTGAGCGCCGTGTAGCACATAAAATCGGTTCAAGGTCAGTAAGCACAACCAGAATTCAAACATAAGGCTTAAAAGGAGGATTATAAGGTGCACTGTCGATTTTTGAGAAAATTAAAGGATTTTAAGTGCGCCTTATAGTGCAGAAAATACGGTACATAAAAGACACTGAATTTATTTTTATTTACTCCTGATAGAACCTTAAAAAAATCATGATACAAGTGCTATGTCATACTGCACAGCGCTATAAGAGTGTGATTGAAGATATTTGGGATAGTCTGACAATCCACATGTAAAATGGCTGGTACAGCATCTCACCCACCATGATACCTGGTGTGACATAACAGAGTGCTTCACCAACAAACACACAGTAAATAAAAAAGCTGACGACACAGTTTCATTAAGATCTTATTTAAAACAGAAACTAACAGAAACACCACAGTTCCAAGTCATGTTTGGTTGGAGAGCAATTACTTATCTAGTATTTCATCTTGGTCATGTGAACAGTCTTGTTATAAAAAATGACACAAAGCCAAAACAGTTCTGAAGCCTGACATTTCACCATTTCACAAAGGACTAATCCAACCCCTCCTCATCCTAATACGGCCTGATAAAAAGCTTAGGAATTCATCAACAAACAACTCCCTGTGACACCAAACTGAAATGAGACAGTTTGCAGCAATAACCAAGAAAAACGCATCCCAGAGTGGAAGAGCTTTACTTGAAGAGGGTTACACAGAAATAACTGTGGTATATTCCAGAAGCCTATAGATAGCTTTGTCTGAATAAAACCTAAGAGTCATTTGATGAGTAATATATGATCTCTTCCTTTTTTGGGGGGTATGGCTGTAGATTTTCTCATCAGCTTGAATCTGGCTTTAATCCTCTCAGCTATGAACACAATCCTTATTCAAACTACAATAATAACATTGCTGTACAGGAATCCTGTTCCAAATCTCAACATCACAGCTATCATTACAAAAGTGAAGTAAAACAATTCATTGAATAGAGCAAAACCCAAATCTTTAACTCTAAATTACTCATAAATGATGACATGATTTATTATGATTATCCCACTTCTGCTGTGTCATAATGACCCTATGACATGAAAACTATGCATTCACCCATGCTTTTTGACAGCTGCACTTTATTGCAAAAGAATGACACCAGACTCATTGCATGGTGAGTTTTGCATACCTAAGTTACAAGCAAGCCTCTGTCCACTCTGTTTCCACACTGTGTGTACATTTCAGCCAATCGCTATTGGATATTAAAACTGTTGTCTTAATGCTGAATACCTGTGCAGGCTTACTAAACAGATCCAGAACTATTCTATAAAACCAGACTTAATATGTTAATTTCCAGCTCCATATTGTTATTCTTTAACTCTTCTAGAGTAGTTTTTGCACAGTCACAGCTCAATAATTATAACATTTATCTTTTAAAGGGTGCAGCAAACAAAAACAACACCGCTTCCTACTGGGTTCAGTTAACAACAGTCCTGTGATGTGATGAAAGAAGAAAGTGATGCAGTGTTGTCTTTTTTGTTGTCAGTTGTAAATAAATAAAATAGAAGTACAAAAAAAAATCTATACTAAACTTCTTTAGTTATGGTCCACTTATGCCACAAGGCAAAGGAATAGATAAGTCTTCTTTTTTTTAAAGCCACAAGAAGAGCAGTGCTGTCTCAATGAAAGGGCAGCGAGAGTCATATTTGGATTAGATGTACGACACAGCTATTCAGCCATCTCTCTACACTTTGTACTGCTGGAAAAGAGTTGGCTGAGGGAAAGGTTCATGACCAGGGAGTTCGTAACAAGTCGGTTACTTTAATCAGGCAACTTATCTTTCTGGCCTGGTGTCTTTTACAATAACGCAATTTGTGATGTCACTGTCTGTTCATTTTTTTGTCGTACAGAGAAAGGGTCTGGGACATTAAAGTTTTGCAGATGAACGGTTAAATATACACTGTTGATGATGGCAACACTTCAAATGATTTTAAAAAATGATTTTTAGTATTACTGCCGTCGTGGAAACATCCTTTTCACAGTGTTTGCAGTGAATGTCTCCCTGCTTCTTTGTTGGACTTTAAATAGCCAAAAATATCTCCACACTGACAAATTTCTCAGACCCGTCATTTCACCAATGTCCTCGTGTTTTTGAGCCTTTAACTGTGTCCAGTTCGTGTTTGGTAACAATGTTGCTTAAGTTTCCATTAACATTTCCTACTCCTAATATTCTGATGTGTACTGCTGTCAGGTGATGTGCCAAAAACTGATTTCCAGTATTTGCCAAACAAACCAAAAACAATGATTGTTTGCATTTAAACTGTTGTAAATTACTTGTTAGCCTATAATCTGTCACGCATAACTCATTTTGAGCTAGCAAGAAGATTTGCCAAGTGACTTTTATATATCCTTCAATTGTCCAGGTAAAAACTGGTCACTGAAATTCAAATGTGTTTTAGGAGGACAGGATATTTTAGGAGGCCAGAACTGGACTGATTACAATGTAGAACACAGAGCAGGTGCAATAACGCAGAGCCATAAGGATTGTTGCACAACAGGGCAATTCTTTAATGTAAAAATACAAGTCCTTCATAAATCCTGTTCACTACATCCCAAGTATCAATAACCAATGATATTCTATATTTAAAAAACAAAAACACAACTACAGCTACTCCTCCTACACTCTGCATCAACCTAACTAACATGTCTAACTCTGTTCTAACCAAATGACTGTCTAGATGCAGCACTACTCTCATCATCACGAACCTTTTCTATTCTTTCATAACATAGATGGAACTAATTCTATCTATGTCTCATATTTCTATTAAACAGAAGTTTGTTCCCAACAATTAACATTATTTTATCACAGCTACATGTCCCAACACTGTCGCCAAGTGCTTGCTTATAGAGGGTCACCTGGTTGCTGTCATTTTCTTTGTATTATTGTAGGGTCTTTACATTACTAGATTTTTTAAAAATGAATTGAACAGAACATGTATATAATAAAGAAAAAGGTTAGTCAACCTTACAATGGGTTTATTTGGTCAGTTGCTCCTGCAGTAAAAGGAAATTCTGCAGTCAATTTCCTTTTACTGCAGGAGGGTAAAGTTGCAAAAATGTAAGGAGCCACCGTGAGACAAGCGGGGTTATTTCTTGATATAAAAGATACTGAACTAGAGCAAAAGGTTGAACCAGAAAAGACATCAAGCACCAACATGCTGGGAATGCCAGCAGTCACCGAAATGTAGATAAGAACTCAGTGTTTGTTCTCATAAATACACACCGAGGGGGGAAAAAATGGAACTGCTGCAGTCATGTTTTCTCGCTGCACTGAACCGTGACCCTGACAGCAAAATACTTAACAAACCATAGCTTGTAAACTGTTCCAGCCCAATCACGGTGCAGGCTCAAACGTGATAGGTTTCACAGGCATGCTGCTCCCACTAATCATCCATGCAAACTGAGAAATGTTGCACAAGTTAGACAATTACAAAACAAAATCTTCCCCAGAAACTTAACTCCAAATGCCCTTCAGCAAGGCATTTAGCTCCTGAATGTGGCAGCGATGTACAGCTGTGATGAATGGGATGATGTTATGTGTACAGCCCTCTGTGTTTTAAGTTGGTTTGCTTGGTTAAAAAAAAAAAAAGGAGCGAAGGCTTCAATACATGTCTGATTACACTGTAATCTAATACAAGGCATGAAGCATCAGAAGACCATGGGAACTGTGGATCAAATAACATGTGAGGGAATAGGGAGCTTTCAGACACTCCCATATGGATGATATCTAATTTAAGATTCAACATTTGAAACGAAATCATTTTAAAAGAGAATAGCAAATGCAAAGAAACAGGGCCAACTCCTTTTTACTGATAGAAGCAGTGCATTTGTAAGGGCAATAAAACACCCAAAAAGAGATTGCAATGAACTGCAGTACTGTACGGTAGTAAACATGAAATATCAGATATATCTCTATATAAAAAAGAGCAGTTTAATGTTAGCATACACAAACAGAAATGAATTGTATCTCATGAGAGCACGGCACCGGCTCCAGGTGAATGCGGCATCACCTGGTTCACAAAACGCCACACAATCTGTGTTTAATCCAACTCTCATACCGGTGAAAGTGATTAACCAGACTCTTTTTAAGTTCGGAAATTGTAGAGCCGAACAGAACAAAATATCACAAATATACCCGAAATTCTCTTGTTCTTAACATCCTGAGAGTGGAGCACACAATTAAAGCAAAGCGCTGTTAAACTGCCCCCTTTTTCCAACCAGATTTTCAATATAATTTGCACAACTAGGGGGACTTAGCAACTCCACGCAAGCCTCGATTAGCTGGCGAGACATTATTCGCGCTGTGCCCGAATCCCCCCTTCAGACACCACCATCGCCACCGTCTCATCAGCACTGCGGCTCTAAATAACGTTATCTAGAGGGGTAAAAAAGCGAGTAAAGCACGCAGTGCGAGCATGTAGCGAGCAAGTACCTGCGTTTTGTGGTTGTGGTCTGCGGTCCCTGACCACCGCTGACTGGCTGGCGAGGGGAGCTTAGCTCTTGCCGTCTACGTCTGGAGCTTCACCGCTGTTAAATTCCCTCCTCATCGCAGCTTAACCGGACACACTCATACACGTCAGACACTAAGTATTTGGAGGATATCATTGAGCGAGTCCCCTGCCTCGAGGAGAGCGCGCCAGTGGTCGTGATCACAGTTAGTTGGGTTAACACTAAACAAAAAAAGACTCCCCCGGGACAGCAAGGCGCACGAGCAGCCCTTTCAGTCTGTCACTTACTGTTTCTCCTCTGGAGGGAAAAAACGATCACCGCTATCTTCCTCACAGTTTTCATTCCCACTGGAAGCCCGAGTATGGTCAATTCCCCATTCCCTCCAGTCACAGGACGGTATTTCCAGAAGAAAGTACAAAAGTACAAAAAGAAACCCTCTCCCCCGCGTGCACACCTCGGAGTGGAGTGATACTGGCTGGAGCGGAGGAGCGGCGCTTTCTCTGTGCTGCCTTCACCGGCTGTCGGAAATGTCCAACTCCAAAGCATGGGAAAATAGGACACAGGATTCGGCGTCATACTCCGTCATGGTGTGAGGATGAGACTATAGCTCAGCTGAAAAGTGTTTCGCTGGTTGAATAAACCTGCAGCACCATATTAAAAGAATCGATATTCCTCGTTCAGACTTTTGAAATGCCACATAACCAGGCAGACAACAATACATCTATTCAACATATCCAGAATGCTCCGTGTCTGTGTCTGAGTTAATTGAACAAAAGCCAGTCAGTGAGATGAATATTATCTTTGTGCTCGAATAAGCATCCTAACAAGTCAGACAGGGGTCACGGGTCGTGTTACATAAATAGTATTGTTCCCAACTGTAATAGTCAACATCTTTTGGTTCCCATGTGCCAGTCTGATTCCATATTATGGCACCTAGAAGGCTCTAAAAAGGAGTCATACCCAAGTAACAAAGGAAGGCCACATAGATGTGGAAACATGCCCATAAGAGGAGACTTTTATTAGCTACAGGAAGCCGATTCAGCATCTACATGTCTGTCTTTTATATTTGCCAGTAAAAAAAAAAGTTGTTCTCAAATACAACAATGCCTCAGTACTCTTGTCTTCTGTTACTCCAAAACCATCACAGAGAACTATATTTCACATTACTATTGAATCTTCTGTGATATATTTAATTTTCTCCAGCACACACAAACGCATAGGAGAGAGTATATAAAAGTATTTCATAAAATGCAAATTTGTACCACAAGGTGGACTGCATGCACTGAGTCAATGTAACTGCCATTTAACCAGGCAAATCCTCAAGAACGTGTTCTTAATTACAGTGGTGGCAGGGGAAAAGACAAAACCTCTCGAGGAAATATGGGTGGAGAAAATTCTACATTTTAAAGAAGAGCTGCATACATCTGAAAATGTTTCAGCTAATGAAACACTGCCTCCAGTTATGAAGCTCTTAGTTAACACTTTCAGAGGATGATCATTAGTCCTGAAAATTATTAATATGAGCCTTTCTTCCAGAGGTCCTGCTGGAGGTTTCTTCCTGTTGAAAGGGAGTTTCTCCTTCCAGCTGTTACTGAGTGCTTGCTCGTGGGGGGGGGGGGGGGGGGGGGGGGGTCCGTCTGATTGGTGGGGTTTTTCTGTGAAGCACTTTTAGGCGACTGTTGTTATGATTCGGCACTCTAGAAATAAAATTGAATGCATTAGAAAGAAAAGAGTGGCACGCTTTGTAAAATGCACAAAGTGTTAAATTTGGAGTCTTTCATGAATCTTCCTGAAACACATATTCTATTCAAGTCCAAGGATTTATAAATTACAATTAAAATAACTGATCGTTTATGTGAGCAAGTGATACATACATATTTTCTTAGGTTATTGTCCCAACCTAAAAACACAAAAGCAGCTCGTTCTCAAAGAGGACTGTGACTGTGAGGAATGTGAAATGTGAAAACAACACAACGCCAGAAAACCTCACTGCATTATATTCATAATACGTTGGGTTGCTACCGCCCTGATTTTACTTTACACAAATAAAGACTTTTCTACCATAGCCACCTGCAGAAAAGGCCCTGACTGGTGAATAAAAAAATTCAAGAGAATACAGGGAGGTGCCTGATACTGCAAATAAATGGAAATGCAGTGATCACACTTTTTGAACGGTCATTCAGCACTTTGACTGAGTACTCACATGGGTGGGCAGCTTTTAACTTTGCTCAGTATTTCTTCCACAGTTGCTCAGTGTGTGGTTTGTTCAGCCATGATGCAAAAGCAGGAAGTCCAGATGATCAGATTGAACAGTTTATTTCAAGAGAGCTCAAAGAAAGAGAAAGGTCTTGTGTAATAGATAAATGGTAAATGGCCTGTATTTGTATAGTGCTTTACTAGTCCCTAAGGACCCCAAAGCGCTTTACACATCCAGTCATCCACCCATTCATGCACACATTCACACACTAACAGTATAGATATTGTGAAAAGGAAGTGTGATCTTCTGAGAGTACTTTTCTTCCCAGCAGAAGAGAATTCAGAAACTCGAGCAGAACAGGCTACACTAAATGTTGCTTTTGACCAGTGTTTCACCAAAGCATCCAGTCACTCACACATCAAAATGCCTGTCTTGGAACACCCACTGACATAAAGCAAGTTAGTCATATTTGGTGTCAGTGGTTCGACAGATGTGTGGGTCTAGTAGGAAAGATTTACATACTTTTTATTAATATCTGTCTCTCTTCCACAGCATGTCTTTTATCCTGTCTTTCTTCTCTCACCCCAACCAGTCGCAGATGGCCCCGCCCCTCCCTGAGCCTGGTTCTGCCGGAGGTTTCTTCCTGTTAAAAGGGAGTTTTTCCTTCCCACTGTCGCCAAAGTACTTGCTAATCGGGGGTCATATGATTGTTGGGTTTTTCTCTGTATGTATTATTGTAGGGTCTACCTTACAATATAAAGCACCTTGAAGTAACTGTTGTTGTGATTTGATGCTGTATAAATAAAACGGAATTGAATTGAATTTACAGGGATGGGATATATAGTTTAAAGACTAAACTTCAGCTGTACTTGTGAAGAACAGTTAGACAGGCTGACAAATCAGGCCTATTTCCTATGGAAAGATGGAGGGTCATTATAAAAACCTTGTCACTGCAGGGAGCTGCTAAAAGAGGATCAAAGTAAGGAAGAAGGAACCTAAACCTGGACACCCAGTCTCACCTCCTTGCTCTCGACAGATGATCCCAGGCCAGTTTTAGTTCGCTTTCCACCTGGCAGGCTTCGATGACAGACTGTCTCAGCCTGAGGATAAAAGCCAAACACCTTCCTGTCAGTTCTGTCAGCCCGAAGAAACGTCCAGCAGTGAAGCAAATGACCTGAAGCCACCAGTCAAACAGCAGTCTGGACAAGGACTCCAGCGCATCCACATTCGTGACTCCAGTCTCTGTAGCACAAGGTGTACTGACTTTGCATACATTACACAGATGACTCACACATTTTGTAGAGCATTTTCAAATTATCATGCATAGAAAGCTTTTACTGACTCAGCCATTATGTGCACAACAAACCTATCCACTCTCCCGAGGAGCACAGTGACACAGTTACAATACACATGTGAAGTTTATGCACATGTACAAATTAAGCCACTCATATGTTATAATGACAGAAGTCATGCCTTTCATTTCAGCACATGACATGTGTACCGTACATCTGAGAGCAAAACTGAAGAATGACTTGCACAGCTCCAGAATTCAAGGCCAAAACTACCCACACTCAGTGGCCCTTTATATATAATAAAATGTGTTATATAAATAAAAATGCCATTACCAATGCAAAGGTATCTGAACCTGAATATAAGGGATGTAGCTGAGCTGAGTATTTGAAATGTAAAAAAAAGTTTATAGTATGATTTAAATCACTACATTGAAAAAGAACTGTGACTGAAACTACAGAACTATCTGTATTATTAGTAATAATTTTATTATTATTATCATTATAGTTATAGTTTTTACATCACCAATTTTTGCAACTATCTGGCAAAAGCTGTTTATAGACACTAGTTTGGAATGTTGATTCTTGGAGGACGTTCACTGAGCTTTTGCACTTTGTAGCGAATCACAGATATGATGCAAAACTGTTTTATTTGATAGCTGAAGATTCTGGTTTTGTGAAACATCAAAAAAAAAAAAAGTAACCTCCTCAAGTTTTTATAATGGCCTGAATTATGTGAGCCATGGATTCACTATTGAATAATTGTATTCTTCGTCAAGCTGGTTCCAGCTTTGCCAAAAGGAGCCTTGTTTTTCATTTCCAGAATTAATTTTCAGTCAGAGTGAGATCTGGACTGTTTTTCAGCCTCATCACTGAGCTGATATTCCTTTTCCAGAGAAAAACTTTGACACTCTTTTCTCACCAGCACTTTCTTCTATACTTTAAGTGCTTTCTAACTAACATCCACACACATTCATACTCTGATGGATGCATCTAAGAGCAACTTGGGGTTAGTATCTTGCCCAAGGACATTTGGCATGCAGACTAGGGGGAGCCAGGGGTTGAACCACCAACCTGCTCTACCTCCTGAGCCACAGCCTCAGGCTACTTATATCCAGAACCGGCAGTCATCTGTCTCATGAACATGGCTTCAAATTCTCATAATGTTCACACTTATTGAATACTCCATTATTCAAAAAGTGTAATAATCCTGCATGAAGCTTTCTGTGACCCAAGAACCATCAGGTCACAGGACCATTGCTCTGTATTCATTTAGTAAAATTTCTTTTTTTAGCAGCAAGGTTTTCTTTTACATAGGACTCAGTTCTTCTGCATATGAAGAAGGTGCATTCATCATATAATACCATGCCAACAGATCATTCTCCTCGGAAGCTCTTCAGCTGCTGTTAAACTTTCACTTAACATGATGAATGACTCATTTCAAAGTTTTGAGTTTTCTGAAGACTGCAGAAAATCTCAAGACATGAAAGTTTCTGCCATATTTTTAAAGGAAAAACCGCATTCCAATCTTTCTTCTACAGTCAAGTCTTCAAAGACATTACAGAGGTAATGTCTTTGAAGATAAGTATAACACTTGCTGTATTTTAGTACTCGAGGATAAGAAATTGTAATTTTAATGATACTGTTAACCAAGCTGAATATAATATCTTTTTAATATAAGATGGAATTGAACCCCCTTCCATGCCCTTGTTTAGAATCTGTGGAACTGCAAACAAAACCAGCATGAGGCCCGTGTTGTTTATTAAGAACAGAATCTTCAACTTATCGTTCGTATTTCCCACCCAAGCATGGCACAGCTATTCCTGATATCATCATCATCACCTGTGCGTACCATAAAATCAGAACCAAACCTGATTCAATCCTGCCCCCTTGTGACAACACTGTGGGATTTTTTTAACTGGACTGCAGGATACTTTTTGGTCCCAGCACACAAAACAGAAATATCACAGAGTCCAATGTTGATCATTTTTAAAGTCCCAGGAAGAGAACCGTTTAAAAACACAACTGAGTCACATTAACTAAGAGATGTGTTCACCAGGACATGTCTCAGTCAGAGCAGAGATGATCTACTCACGTAAGAAAAAAGTGCATCGAAAACATTAGGCGTGTTTCTCAGTTATTTAATCCCTTTGATTTCAAAGAAAAATTGGAATATAAAATGATTAAAATCAACATTTATAAACAAGATAAAATATGACAGGAATATAAACAGAAGGTGGGGGCTGCATTTACATTGTGCATTTATATTGTACATTTCAACGTTTATTCTGGTTTTACATTCTCGCTGTTGTCAGAGTCTACCAGTACTGATAAAAAGTAGAATCACAGGCCATTCATGAAAAGAGCGGAGCATGAACTGTGTGCCCTGCGAGGCAGAGAAATACCGCAGAGGAGCTCTTTGAGACTGATCGAGGTGAAGAGTGAGGCCAGAGAAGGGAAAGCTTGCTTTCTTTTATCTATCAGGAGACCAGGAAGTGCTGGTCTCCTGCTCGTCTCGATACATGAAGGTGCTCAATTAAGCTAAGAAAAATTCAGATATTTTTATTTATTCATTTCCTTCAGCACAAAATGTGTGTTTTTTAAAACATTAGAAACTTGCCAGCATGTTTCTGTCAATTTAAATGTCTTTGAAATCTCCCCACCTCTCAACTCTCTCCTGCACTTTAAGTTAAAGGTGACAAACCACTGTCCCTACAGTGGCATTTATCAGATATTACCAGAGCTTCATTAACTGTTTTTCCCCCCTTGCTCAACTTCTATACATGTGAATTAAAACATGTCTTGTTGGCTTAAAGCAACAATTCATTAATATTTCAGCAGTATCTAAAAAGCCCTCTGGTGACAGCAATCAAATCACCAGAGCAAAACAGCAGCATGCTACTGCCTAGGAGAGTATGAAACATACACAGTACACAGTGATGCATTTTGGAAAGCTTGTTAAGCAGAAGACAGAAGGACAAGAAGGGGCTTGCTTCGAGTGCTTCTCATTTTGTACTCATTAGTGTGCTCTCATAGTTTAGAAAAGCAAAGCAAATAATGGCACAAGAATTCCAATAAACTCTGCCTGACCTGCAGTTAAAAAGTAAAAGCAAAAGAACTCATTCTATTTAGAAAATGTTCTGGGATTGTTAATTTTCAAAATTTCATTAAGTGCTTAATATAAAAGAGAGGCCTTCAGTATACATTCACTACATCTTCTAAACCTGCCTTTGTACTAAACCCATTTATTTACTAGTAGATAAACGTGGGAGCGCAGGACATAGCAACTCACCGTGGCAACTGTTCTCTAGTATTGCAGACATTTTGGCACCAAACCCTTATAGACACAAAGAAGCAGCCTCAGGAGTCTATACTGTGTTAACAGGCATCTTTGTAAATAAGCGCAGGTGTAATACTGTCTTTATTAGATCTGAAGTGATGCCAACTTTCTCCTCTTGACTCAAGTTCGTAAACAGTGCTGAGAGCAGAAAAGAAAAGCACACAGTGCAAATGGCAGAGAGGTTTCAAACTATCAGTGACTGGCAGCTGTAACAAAAGATGGAAGGGACACTATACTCTAACCTACTGAAGCATCAAATTTGTTCAGTGCTGGCTGAAACAAACTGATTTGGGTTCAAATGAATACTCTGTAGTCACGCCTGTTTCTGGAATGTATGAAAATAAGTCTCTTCCATTATAGTTTTTTTTCAGACTGCTGTTTGGTTATCCTCGACTCATTCTAGTTATGTAAAATTAAGATGCAAAATGGAAATAAAAGCGTTTCTTTCCAGCAGAGGGCATGGCAGATAAACCTTACATGAGTTCATGTTCAATTTTCACATTCCTGTGAGCACACACACACACGTGCCGTCACATGTATTGTTTAGCCACTCATCATTAACTTGTCGAATGGCTGCTGTATCAATCTTCCCACAAAGTAAGTAGTTTAAAGGAAAGGCGGTGTCAGAAATACACCTCCAGATGGCTCTGTGCCATGTATTCTACATTCACACACACCTGCAAATGACATTTAAGTGCATCTAATGGGTGAAGTTCACCCCACTGAGGTGTACAATAAATGCCAAGGCATCAATTAAGTACTTACAAGCCAATTTTGTGCAGTTTTGAGAGACAGAGAAGTTAGCTGACACCATCAGTCTTAGTGTGGTAAATTCGAACCAGCTGGTACGTCAAGGTTGTTTGTTCAAATGAAAACGCTGAGAATTGCTAACAAATAGAGTCCGACTCTGGTTTATCCATCCCCACCCTCACATACACACACACATGCACGCACGCACACACACACACACGCCTCACTCGCTCAGCACACTACTCCAGCTGTGACAAACACTGCAGTGCATTTTGTCTCGATGCAAACGAGTGATTTTCACATTAAGAGTTCAGACTGATGTCCGTGCGCTGCCTCTGCTCGGATGCTCGCTGCAGCACATAATGGGTTTTAGCCGCTGTCTTCCTCGGCGTTATGGCCGTGGAACTTCTCTGGATTGGAGGTACCTTCAAAGCGCTGTGAGGCAATGGCGGCTTGATGAGACATACTCTTCCTCACAATGTCGCCTTTCCTCCACAGTGTGATCTCCTGGAAAAAATTAAAACAACATACATGGTGGTGTGAGGGGATGTATTGTTGGTAAACTCTCAGATCTATAAAAGTTCAAAATATTGACAATTAACTAACTGCAAAATATCCTCAGATTGCCAGAAGAATTATAGTCTTTTTTATTTGCCCCATGTGCTCTCATATTTACCAGTAATTGAATCATTCTCAGTGATAAACATTTCTTCCTCTCACATGTTTAACCCTCCTCAGTGCCTCTGTGTACACAGATTGGGGCGTGTGGCCTTGATGCCAAGACTCTGACACCCAATCAGCTTTGTTTTCCAGCTAGAGTCCCAGGACCATGATTGGACAGGAGCCCAGTCCTTGTACAGGATACACAAAACTGTACTGATTGATAACTGAGACTGTGTGTTTTCAGAAGTGCAGAACAGCGCATATACATTTTTCATTGTATTCATGGCTGTGCAAATGCTTCCTTCTTTTATTCATCTTGGTCATTATGAACTTTTATGGACAAGCCCCTATTATACTTTTTTTAGCCATGAATGGATGCAAACATTTCCTCTCGTGTGATCTCACTGTCTGTGTACCTGCTGTTTGAAATAGCGTCTTTCCTCTTCATCTATGAGGACCAGATTAAGGTAGTACCGCACAGAGAACTTCTTGTTAATGTCCCTCATTGTGGGGGTCAACTCATAGCCTGCCAGAAACAGCCTGATGGGGATGGACTCTCCTGTAGCGCAAGACAAAAGCAGGTTTAGTTTGCAACAAATGAGATCTGCTGCAACAAGCAGCAGAACCACAGACCGTAAAAGGCCTCTGACCTCACCTCTGACGGGGGCACCATCCATTATTTCATACTTTGCTATGGTGTCGTTCTCATGGTAGACGTTAGGGCCTGTGCCAGTTGTCTCCCGCTTGATTATGTCAATCTCCATATGTCTGATCTTAATCCTCACTAGGAGGAAGTAAATCTTCCCTACAATAACATCTTTTAGGTGATACCTGCAAGCAGATGATGGAATCTGTTAATATTCTCTCTTGCTTTGATCATTTCAATTTCTGATTGCAAAGAAAAAAGAAAATCATACTTGGACTTATTGTACTCAAACTCTATGTGTAGACAGTCCTCAATGCCAACTTCCATCTTGATGGAGGAGTTCAGCTCGGGGTAGGTGCTGAGTGTGTGAACCACAAGATCCAACTCTTTGCTGATGTCGTTGAGTCTCCGGCCTACTGTCGCCCTGAGAAAGTAGCTGGAAGCAAATGCAAAAACATTTGGATACAAGAGGCATGTCACTAACAGCCAGTAAGCAGCATGTGAGGTTGCACTGACCAGTACACAGATTTTCATCTCTGTGTGCACAGCATGCCCCTCCTTAGATACACAGGTATTGCTGCAACAGAGAACACCAAAGTGTACAAGAAACACAAATTTTACAAGTGAAGGCAAACTAAGGTAGCAGTTTATCTGCATTTCAGACCATATTTTAAGTAGTTCTTTGTAACTGCCGCTTAGTAAAACAAGCTGGGGTTGGACCAGAGCACCTGAAGATGCTTTTCTTTACCACCAACGTTGTTGAAGAGGTAACAGCAAGTATTGTTATGGTTTTGCATGTCATGAAGTAATCTTACAAAGAAACTTCAAAGATATCTTTGAACCAGTTTGAAAACCTCACATGCAAATTTACTGGGAAAAAGAAGCCACTTGAAGATCTTCATGAGTACATACTGTCTCTCAATTTCTTAGTCAGGTGCACCGCTTACTCATCAATGTACTTTCAAAGCAGCAAGATAGTGATGATGAAAAAGCTCAACTAAAGACTTAAAAGTGGACCTTCCCGGTGCTTGAAAGTAGGGCTGGGTATCGTCACTGATTTCTATAACTGATTCGATTCTGATTCACAAGGTCCCGATTTGATTTAATTCAATTCAATTTTAACTCAGATAGTCAGAAATATTATTATTGTAATCATTTATCAGTACTGACACTTGTCAGACTTCATCAGAGGTGTGAGCATCACAGCAGATGCCTTTGTGTCAAAGTAACTGAAGAGAGAGACAGAAAAACATGAAGGAGATTTTCCTGGCCTGGCTTTTTATAGCAGATAAGTAAACCATGAATCAACATTACCTGATGCTACTGAAGTGAAGCAAAGCAAAGTTACAGAGGTTTTTATTAGAGATACAGCTAAGCGTTTTGTAATTTGGCATAATTTCAAAAAGCTTAAATTTTCTTCAGTAGTGAACAGAAGACATTTTTGAAAAAACAAAAAAACAAAGATGAGAAAATTGATAGCATTCTCACTCCTAAATATGAAGCAGGAAATTGAAGATGTATAGCTTAGCATATACGAATGAAATACAGGGTAACACCTCAACTGCACAAAGGTTAAGGAATGTCCAGCGTTACAGCACGCCATCAAAAACATGGAATAAGCCATTAATGATTCCACTTGCAGAGGACAGAGCAGAACTTACCGTAACTTGACGTTCTGACCAGTGTATGATTCGTAGGGTTTCTCCACATGTGTGAACTCAAAGTCAAACGTCTGTGACTGTGTGAGCTCCCCTGGTCGAGCCAAGTCTTTCACCAGAGACACAAACTCGTGATGATTCCCCCTGTCATAGTACATTTCTGGAAACACAAATTAACAGTGTCACACATTGCCCATCGCTGAAGTCATTTTAAACTCTTTTATCTGAGGAACTGCAAAGACAATTGTGTACTGACAGTCCTCACAGTGACCACTTCTCCCACTGTGCTGACACACTGACTACATGGTGCAAGCTGAATTTCAGCAGTGAAACGACTGTTCAGATCTGGGACAGAAATGAATTTACATACTTTATAATTATTACTGTTTGCTTTCCACTTCCTATCTGCTCACAACTATTTCAAAATCAACTGAGATACTTTAACATGCAAATAAAATGCTAATCATTTTAACCAACTGAAAAAAAGACTGACAGCATGATGTTGAAACTAAGCAACGCTGTTATTTGAAAAAATGTATTCTAAGTCTAGCGTGACATTTGAAACTGTTAGTGCAGGGCTGTGTTTGTTGCATCACTTCCTCTTTTAACAATTGTAGAGGTTTGGGAACTAAGGAGCATGAATGCTGTAGGCCAAAATGCTTTCTTATTCTTGTTTGTTAAAGCATTGCAGCTGCTTAAAAGTGCAGGGCACTGTTAGTCATGTTCATGTTTCAGAATGTGTTTGAAGTTTCCAACAGGTGACAGGTTTGTACTGCGGGCAGGGCAGTTTAGCACCCAGATTCTTTTAATGCACAATTAGGAGTTGTGGTCTGTGGAATATGATTTGGCTCTGTTTTGCTTAAATAACGTAGACATTACCTAAAGGAACAAAAAATACAGCAGTGTATTCTGGTCCTAAACCTCTATATATACACTGCATGTTTCTAGAGTGCCACAAACAACAACCAGCTTGGATAGAGTGTAAACAAACAAACAAATATGTAACTATATATAAGAAATGTCAGGGAAATCTGTTTGAGTTTGTCTGAGAGAGAGTAAAAAAATTATCTAGTGTAAGATTGTAGTTTCAACCCTGCAGATATCCAATGTGCAGAACCATGGAATACAACACTTACTTCACCCCGCTGTGTTTTACCCGGTTATTTTATACCGGTTATAAACGGGAACCACCTGAGTAAAATAACCATTACAAAGGCTGATGTTTTAAAGAAGGAACATATAGAGCCAATTGTAATAACAGTCTGTGGCAGCATAAACCCTTCTTTAACATTAAAATGTAACTGCTGGAATTTGCTAAAGAGGCAAGGTGTCAGTTTTGTAACTGAAAGTTGTGGACAGCTGTATTTTTGCAGCTGGTCCTATGGCATATATAATTTCAGGAGGCGAATATTAACATTTGCAGCCTGTAATTTACTAAAAATGACATTAAATCTAACACTGAAGATTTATGCCTCTTCTGGTTGTGATACATTCTTAGATGAGGTTTATTTGGAATAAGAGAGAGGAAGAACAAATGCATAATTGGCATATTGGGTGAAGGGCTTAAAGCACATGCTGAATGGTTAGAGGTGAGCCCTACATCATACTCTCCTTCGCTGGGTCTGCTGGTTTTTTAGCTGCTAATTTGTGGTACTTAGCATTAATGTGATGATTGCTGAAGTGAACTGGCTGGGCTTTTGTATATAAATATAGCCTAGTTAGTAGACCATGCTGCAACTGCAGCATCACAGTAATTTGTCCCAGTTATTAAATCTGTCCCATACCCAACAAAATTAAATTACTAACTCCTTCCCTCTTCCTTGTTTCAGATTTCTGTGAGCAAAGTAAAATTCCTTCTGTCCACTACTTATCCCAGCTGATCCAAGACAAAATACAATACAAAACAATACAAAAGACTAATGCAAACTGTGTTGTACAGAACTAAATTCATGTGAGGTTATGGTATGAAGTGTAATAGACACTTAATAATAACAATTCCGTGTTGTTTTGTTTTGTTGTTTTTTTTGTCAAGACCAGTCTGACGGCCTCCGACTATGAATTATGGGATGGCACTGATCACAGCGTTTATCATGGCCGCCACAGAGATACTTCCAGATCACTTAAACGGTATCATCTGATAAACACTGTTTTAAACACACGGACACAACAATACACAGTCCGCCGCACCATCAGAAACGCCTTTAAGCAGTTTCCTTGAAACTCTCAGCTCGCAGGCTGCCATCTTTGATTAAACACGAGTAAAAGTGACAATCACCTAATACTTCAGTTCTTACTTACATGTGATAATCTAGGCAACGAAAGTTAGAGTTAACAAAAAGTGTATGTTACAGAAGATGTTTAAAAGAAGGGCCAAAGGTCACTGAGACAGCTCTCCAATGGCTGACGACTCAGCTGACGTCGCTCGCGCCCACATCTGTCACGAGACCCGACACTTCAAATAGACACTTGTTACTGCAGTACGGTCGAACTTTAAATGTGTTTTTTGTCACTTTTTACACATTAAAGCTGTAAAATACACAATGCTGATAGTCGTCAGTACATGTAGCTAGCTACCCAGTATTTCCTGTCACACTTTGGCTACTTCTGTCGGGGGGCTGAATGTGGAATTCAGGCCTAGCAGCTGCTCACCTATCTGGCCGATAAACTCGATTTTGATGCCATTATGCTCCAGCCTCTTTCCCGGGTATTTGAGTGTAACGTTGACTTTTCCGGAAACAGTTTCCCCGTCGTAGAAAAGGAAATATTTGTCTTTCCTGCCGTCTTCGCTTCTGTGCTCAGCTTTTTTTCTCGTTTCGGCGTCATTCAGAACTATATCTATATCCGCACTCTGACCAAAACCAAAAAAGCTCATTGCTGCTCGTTAGTCAAGCGAAGCTCTGTGACCGGATCCCGCTGGAAATGCGCTGTCTTCCTAATGAAAGAACACACTGTAGTTTGTTCTCGGTTTGCCGCGAGGAGTCCAGCGCGAGCTGCTTCCCAGATTATTGCATATTTTGAGTTACAACCGCCTGACTACGCATGCGTCTACAGTCACGTGAAGGAAATCTGTATTCTTTGTAGTTTGTTTCGTTTCTCTGTTCATTAATTTTTTGACAAATTGTACTCTCGGTGCTAAAATGAAAAATGATAACGAGCAATATTTCGCTGAATGCCAACTTTTCAAACAATGGTAACCCTCCCCTTCACCCCACCTCTGCACTTTTCAGGCGCAGTATCAACAGGCGGAGGAAGCCACAACTCCTGGCCTTCGTGAGTTGCTTCTGCCCCGAGTAAAGTCTTACAGGTGTTGGAATTTCCAATTTAAACACAATTTAATGGCCTTCAAATTATTGATTGACCAAGATGTTCTTTTGGAGGCTGAGGCTGTCCCAGCGACCGTAGGGCAAGAGGCAGGGTACACTCTGGACAGGTCACCAATCTACTAGCTAACATTGCCACACCTATGTGTCATTCAGATTAACCGATTAAACTAACCCCATGTCTTCGGACTGTGGGAGAAACTCACGAAGACACGAGAAGAACAAGCAAACAACTCACAGAAACGCCATGGCTGGATGATGGGGTACTTGATGATGATACTGAGGTACTTCGTGCTGTGAGGCTGTGTGCTGCCCGCTTCTTAATATACTTGGTATTATTCTGAGTAAAATTATGTTTTTGTTTATGTGGATATAGTACATTTGTACCATTCATTTACATTTTTTTTTAACAAAATTTGTTTACATTTTTAGTAAGTGTCAGAAAGTGAGAAAAGAGTTTGATCAGAAGTTTACTTTGTTTTCCAAAAAATCTTTTCTTTTTCTAATTGTACTGTCATGAACTTTAACATTAAACATTCTAAATATGAGATGCATCTTTTAAATGTGTTTTTTAATATGTTAGTCTTAAAGTTTCTCACTGCTTTTTTAATTATTTTCCACGCCTGTTTGTGTTCCTGCGAGCCTTAACTTTCTCTGCTTTTAAGATCTGATTTCATATGGAATCATTTGAGTCCATCACTTTTTGCGTTAGTGATGCAATCTGTGAATGGGATCATGACTCAAACAGCCAAGTCAAGTATTGGTAGAGATGGTGTGTTTGGTTCAGTTCTGATGGTCTGTGTTTATGACTCCATGCCACAACTACAATGCAGTAGCTGTTGTTAGCTGTGTTAGCTATAAAAGGGTTACAGCTTGGAGGGGTATTACGTCACTTCAGTCCACTGGACTGGACTGGTACTCATATAGCACCTTTCTACTCAGTTTAGCACTGAGAGAAATTTGTACTGCAAGTCTCATTCACCCATTAACACACTCTCATACAGAGGTTTATCTATGCCAAGCACTCCGTTGGGAGAATTTGGGAGACAAAATTGCATTGTGAGCAACTCGGGAGTACACAAGGATACTTTGAAAGGAAGAGTCAGGGATCTAACCACCAAAGCAGATGAAGGAGAATCTAATGTAACTGCACCACGATTCAGTAGGTCTATATTTTTTGCTTGGATTTGTTTGCTAAATTTTATTTCCAGTGTGAGGAAATGTGTCTCGCCTAATTCTTACAAATAAAAGAATGGTTTGTACTTTTATCCAAAGAGCAAGATTAATTTAACAATGAATTACGTCACTTCTCAATTTTGGTAGATTCACTGTTGCCAAGGTATCTGTCTCATATCAGAATAGGAAGAGGTTGGACTGGTACAGCCCTGGCCTGAATGAAACAGTATTGGGGCTTAGAAAAAACTTACTGGATAGAAACTACGCTTAGAAATGTACTAAATCGACTTGTGTAAGTATAATGATGATGCATTTCCATTGGTTTTTAATCCCCTCTGCTTTTGACTCATATTGACTGCATGTTGTACTAGTTTTAAGCACTAGAGGTCAGGAGTGCACAATTTTTAACATCCTTATGCAAACTAAGCTCATTGTGGTGTCTGGAATGACTGCAGTAACAATAAATCCACAAACACAAATCTTTTGCAGTCTGTTTAAATTTTGTCGTTCACTCGGTCTCTCCAATGAGTGGGGAAAAAGGGAAAACCGGGTCCAGGATTTCCCTGGACCCAGTTCTGTAATGGCACTGCTGGCCGCTAGAGGGCAAGGTTTAACCACAGCAGGACAGATAAACCTGAGAGCCCTCCTAAATTCTCAGGTTTTTGCAATTGAGCTCCTGATGTTTTGTGCCATTATTTAGCATTTAAAAAAATATTCATGTGAAAAATAAATCCTCACCCTCATTGCAGGCACTTCATGTCTTTTTCCCTCTCAGATTTGAACTCTTGATGGGAAATCCTCTAAAACCTTTAAAAGCCAGCATAGTGCTGCTGTTTTATGCAACCTGTAGTTTTGGTAACATGAACCACATGCTTCACACACATCAGTCACAGCAGTGTTTCCGATATGAAGTGAGTGGGAACAGTTATTAAATTGTGTGTGTGTGTGTGTTGCTTTATCTCGTTATGAGGCTAACTGCCTAATTAGTTCTGGTGGCTTACAAAGACAGATTAAAATGATCCTCTTTTTGTGAATAGCTTTAGACTCCAACATGAAAATAGTCAAACAGCCCCCTTAAGGCTGAGAGATAGAAATGTTCTTTTAAAACAATGACTCATTTTTGACAGCATTTTTCTTCTAAAATTGTCCTGCAACAGCATCACATGAATTGTGCAACTCCTTTTTGGACAAATGACTAAAAACTTTTAACAAGCTGAGGCCTCCTAGCTGTCATGGTGCGACTCAAACCAATTATTTCTGTGACGATGGGAGTGTGAGGTGCAGCTGTAGACCCTGCTTGGACATGGACACATCTTGCCAGTGTGTCCTTCTGTCACATCCTACTGTGATATTTTCTAAATGGCCAACTTCCCTCTGCCAAGTATCATTTTTTTCCCCTCACTGTGGTGTCTGCTCTGCATACACTGAATGCAGCCCTGTCCTCTGAAAAGTCCCTGAAAATGCAGAATGTTTGAAGATATTAGAGAGAAATGAGGTGAAGACTGGGCGGATTAACCAGTTTAGGGGCAAAGCATCTGCTGTGGGCAGAGGAACACCTGTGCTGTAGCTGACATTTATTTTAATAAAACATTATATAACAAAGGTGTTAATATTAAATTGATCTTGGCTCCTCCACAGCACTTATGGATCCACACAGCCTTTATTGGGTATCCGGTTGTGGACCACACACTATAGGGCCACAGGAAGGGATCTCTCATTATTTATTCATTTTTTCCCCCTGCATTGGAAATTGTTAGATTTTTGTGATCAGTAATTCTTTCAATCATTTGCTCATGCATTAAATTTGCATTCAAATCTATGATGAACTCTCTGACTGTCAGTGTATTCAAACTGTGGAATGGTTGCCAGAAGTCCTCTTTGCTAATAAAAGTGGTCATTGCAAACTGAATATGTGGTCAAGGTGTGAGAAAGATGTGGTGTGGAAACGGCGGTAACATATGAATGTGTATAGAACGCTAAACGGCATCACCATTGTTGCACAGGAATCCAAAGACTCCTACTGGGTCCCCGCCCTCTGGGCTTGTGCACCTGGAGGTGGTTGAGTCTTCACATCTGCTGGCAGTCATTCATCACCTCTGCTATTTAAGGCTGAAGAAATCCTCCAGTTGACACCAGATTGCACTAGCTGTGATAGTGTGGTTCAGCTCCTTGTATTGGCCCAGTGTTCAAGTTTGCCTTCTGCTGTTCTGCAACTCAACCTCTTCTCTGTGCAGAAGCCCTGTGTCGAAGAGTGGCCGAGAGACCAGTGTGGCAAGATTCCCATGAGAGAGATTCAGTGGACTTCCCTTTTGTTTGTCTCATTCTTTGAATACCTGTGACCTCGCTGTGTTCAAAAAAGCTGGTAAACTTCTATTCCGTGCCCAGCGATCGAGTCCAACTATGAGAGCGAGGCCCACCTCGAATAATATCGTAAAATATTTAAGATGCAAGTGAACAAATAATAAAAGAAAGCGAAACAGGCATAAACCTGTGTGTGTGTGTGTGTCTGTTTCTGAGCTCCTCACTTGTTTGGGTTGTAATCACACCGTGGCAAATGTTGCTGTTTTCCTTTAACACTGTAAAGGTCAGCCTGCTGGTTCTGAGAACAGATCTTCCTGCTGGTATAAATGAACCCCCGAAATGTAATCAAACTGCTGTTCCACTGACAATAAAACTGTAGGCAGCCATGTTTGTGGAACGTGCTGAGTAGAGTTTTGTGCACTGTGTCCTGCACATAGATGGCAAACAGGGGAAATCATACACTTTAGGGTTTGTTTATTTATTTTTTTTTTAAATTAGTTTTAGTGTGAAAGTGTCAGAAATGATTAGTAGTTACCTGTCTTTGTTTCACCGTGCTGACCAGAATGGCTACATTTATCTGTGAGCTGTATTTTTAATGGAAGAACCATGTGGGACACACAGTGTTTTAATATCTTAACCCATTCTCAGTTAATAGTAACACACTTACATCAGTTTGATGCTGCACACAGCAAATGCCACCCATAGCTATTTATTTTAGTCTTAACAAAGATTACTAAAACTAAAATGCTAAAATACCCTGAAAACATTAAGAACATGCTTTAGGATTCACAAGTTTTAGTGAGTTCAGGTTTATTATCTAAATATTTAAAATGTATCACACACACACACACACAACAAAACTAAAGATTTTTCCTTCATAATTAGTTCCTAGGTCTCGTGCACTTCTTCCATTGTGGGTTCATGGTACTGCTTGTCATACTTCAATTTTAATTTGCTTCAGTGGTCCCCGTTCATCATTTGACCCAAGTAAGATTTCTGCGTGTTTGCTAAGAATTTTGAAAGACTAACTTAACGCCATACTTTGCTGGATGCTGACTATTACAGTAGAGCTACCAGTACAACTAACCACAGATGTGTTTCATCCTATTAACTGATAGATGAGTAACACTGACTCACATGCTGCATGACTTTCAGAGCAGTGTTGTGTGCTTTGTTCAGTGAATGAACTGTGCTACATTTAATCATAATTTGAACACAGGGCTTGCTGCCTTCTTAAAAAGTAGGTATTTTTTCATCCTTCTGCCTGATGATAAAGCCAGCACTGACTGATTTTACTGTGAAATAAATAAAAGTGTTCAGTAGCTGTGATGCAAAGGACAATATATTATCCTTTCCGGGCTCATTGATTTTAGTGCTCTTTATCCAGGAACCTGCTGCCAGTTGGCACAGTCACCAGAAAGGAACAAGAAGGCTTTTTGCAGTGTGGAAAGTGGAAATGGCTTAACTCCCACTAATAGATTATGGCTTTAGATCAACAAAGAGCAGTCGGTGGGATATTGGATGGACCAATAGGATTTCTGTGAACAGTGGGGGGGACTGTTGAATAGGCCAGGAGGATTGGAACAAGCAGTGAAATGACAAGACTGGCAGTGCAGATCTAGAATCCTCACTACACACACACCATAAATAGAAAAGACACAAAACACCTTTGTGATATTAGAAGTGAGTTTTATTAATCACAAATAGAGTGGTTCTAAAATGAACAAAAAATAACCCAAGCAGGCCCCAAAAAGACATTCTGCTGCGTGTACGTTTGGATCAGAGGATCAGGTACGCTATATACCAGTCTTCCAGCAGAGCTGGATCACTGGAACGCAGCCATCCTTAAACTGAAGGACAGCACAGAGTAAACCTGCCACATAACCTCCACCATCACTGCCTGGAAACATCAGCCTGCAGACACACTCGCTCAGGACTCCCTGTCGAGTCAGTGCAGACCTGTGTAAAGATGCGATACAAGACTTCTTTGCTGTTTGTGAGCTTAACTGTCCATGAACTCTGGATTATAAACTTCACTTACATCTTGCAGAGTCCCAGCTCCTTTATCATTGAATGGGTCAGCTCGTAATTTCATCTTCCTTTCTTGTAGATTGGTGCCGTTCTTAACGCTACACAAGGTTGGTGTTTCCTGACACCAACTGTGCCCCCTCGTTTTTGTATAGGGTAAATGTTTAAACCCGGGATGTCGGACTCATTTTACATCAGGGGGTCACACTTTGCTCTTAAGTGGGCCAGACCAGTAAAAATTCCCTTTCTGTAAATGTAAATAAGTGTAGCTGCACATTTAATCCCTGCAATATCTCAGTATACGAAAAACAAGTGCAATTTCACCAGCACGTCTCAGTTTTACTACATGATAAAGAAATGCTGCTCTGTATAATAAAAAACACATGCTAGCATGACTCTTTGGGCTTAAATTGTAAAAAAGCAAATGTGTAAAATGACAGAAAAAGTTCTGGTTGCTCATTGACCAGACTGTCCTGGAGAGGAGCAAGTTTTTGTTAATTCACAAAAAATGTCCAGTTTTAATTATTTTACTGTGGATACAGGCTTTTGTACTTTAGATAGTGGGAAAAAAGCAGTAACTTTTCTGTCATTTCATTATTTATCTATTACTTTGATGCAGTATGAAAGACTGTGGGAGAGGTCTTCACCCCTAGGACAAGCTGCAAAATTTATGAAAATACATTTAAAAGTCCGAAATGTGTGAAAGATGTCCAGTGGGCCGGTCTTATGACCCTGAGTATGACACCCCTGGTTTAAACATAGTGTTGTGAAGACCTGAAACATTTCCCCGCCAGCACAGAGAAGAATAAATAACATACACAAAATAAAAAGAAAAAAGTCAGTACTGACTAAATTGGTCTTTCAAATTTTGTTTAGGGATTTTATTTTGAAATACCAATCAGTGTTAGAAAACCTGGATAAAGACATTATCAACCAGAGCTCACAGAAACCGCCCTGCTGTGGGTTTCAATCTTTTGTTTTTTTCTAATAGTGCTACATGTCTTTACTAAAAATAATTCCCATAATATAGAGGCACTATTATTTTTCACTTCAATGCGTCTACAGCTCCAAATCTATGTAAAAAGCTATTTACAAATTTGCAGATATGTAGGGGGAGTGGAGACTTTGTCATCATTCCTCTCAAACGCCGCGCTTGTGGTTAAAGAAAAGGAAAAATACGAAGCCGTGACTGCACGGCAGAAGCTAGAGGTGGGACCGTGCACGTGAAACCGCACTAGTCTGAAGCCTGAAGGCACTTAAGAGGAATGAACTATGCACAAATGACGAGGTGAAATGTCTGATTCTCACCACACTGTGCAACTGCAGCAGGACTCATTTGTGACCTTATTTGGGCTAATAGTACACTTCCACAGTGGAACATGTTAGATTTAGTGTTGATGTGCAAATGACCGGCAGATCGTCTCTACCACGACTGATAATTGGTTAACATTTGACCACATTTCCTCTGAAAACCGCGAGCACAGCTGAACAAGAGATTCTTCTTATCTGCATGAAGGTTACACGAATACTAACAGACATCAGCTGCCTTTAAAAGTCTGGTTAGAGAGCGAACACTGAGGGAGAGAACTGTTTGTTCTCAATGCTTTTAAAAAACTGCCTCAAGAAGCTCTTGCTCACGTGTTCTGAATGATCTGATAAAATGTTACCCTTCTTTCAGTCCTACAAATGGAAAGAGTTTCATATCGCCTCAAACTGGAGTTTTGAAAAAAAAATTTCACTTTACATGATTTTGCGAAAGAGAAAAAAACAAAACAAACAAAAAACGCCA
Organism: Pelmatolapia mariae; assembly: GCF_036321145.2. NCBI lineage: Eukaryota > Metazoa > Chordata > Actinopteri > Cichliformes > Cichlidae > Pelmatolapia > Pelmatolapia mariae. The sequence goes on along the minus strand of NC_086236.1, from coordinate 33,366,370 downwards.
AATAGCTATTTACAATTAGTACAAGTGTTAACCCTCCAGACCCCTGACAGCCGAATCTCACTGTAACACTGCTGTCAGCTCAGTTCTGCTCACCATCAGCTTTGCTCAGAAAACCAAAAAGCTTCAACTGAAACCTGAAAGATTTATTTTTCTCTCCAATTAAAACATCCAGTCGCTAAACCCAGGAATAAACAAGATGCAGGTCTGTCGTCGTGTCATGTGTTTCGCTCTGTTCTCCACCCGGCTTCAAATCTTGCTTAAAGGTCTGAGACGCAGAGCTTTGAGCTTGAACAGGGTCTTTTATTCTGAATACTAAATCACAATGCTGAGTGACTGATAAGCACAGAGTTCCTCCTGGGACTCTTCTAAAATGTGCTTTTGCACATCTGGTGAAATCAAACACACAGTTGTGAGTAAGCCACTGGCTCCGGTGGCTGTGTCACACAGCTGGAACACAAAGCAGCTGTGCCATGTGTAGAAGTTAACTCTGTAAAAAACGCTGTTCCAGCATGTGGTCTACCTCATGTTGTTGGGACTTTCAGTACCAGCTGAAGATTTAGTAGTTTAAATAACCCGCTAACAGCTTTGTCTTGCTTATCAGCAGAAACTATTTTAAATACCATTTACTTTGTCAACACTCCACAATCATTCTTGTCTATCTTCTTTCGGGGTCTGGAAGGTTAACATACAAACCCTGTATTAATATTACTATGATTAATATAGTGAAGTAATCTACATATGTATGACAGCTAAACTCGACAGCAACTTCAATATATACAAGATTAACAGCAAGCAGAGAAGGACACTTAAAATCAAGAAAACGCAGCACTGATCGTGTACAGTGTTTCACAGCATTTGACTGGCACTCTTCAAAGCATCTTACTAAGACTATCTACAAACATCAACATGGAAGTCTGTCATGACACAAGCTGGACAATCCCAGCCAACAAATTCAATATGTAAGACCGCCGATATGCTACTACGAGCCAATTTTCATTTGTGTTTCTTTCATCTGCAAAGGTGTAAATGCTTACAACTTTATGCAAAGGGGGGTTTGTGTTACATCATTTCTTTTAATCCCACCCCCAAAAACAAAGAAAAAAAAAACATGTTAGTCATTTACAAATACTTAAAAAAGTAAACCTTTATATATAGGCATTTTAAAATATATTCCATCAAAAATAGTCTGACAAATTTTAACAGTAGAAAAGAAATGTTATAGAAATGACAAAAGGTTTGAAACTGAATGCTGCCAGCAGACAGAGCTGTCATGATAGACTGACTGTTCTACTGGACACAACACGTGACGCCTGCTCGCCGCCTGCTTTAGTGTTTAAAACCATGCAATCACTGTAACTGAAGAACGCCAGAATTTAGCAAAAGAACTCAGTTGAAGATAATAAAGTTAAATGGATCTCAGTCCCTATGCGCATACTATTTCTTTTTTTTTTTTTTTTTTTACACATTATTGTCATATGAAATCCCACCACATTTGGCAAGCTTGTGTAATTGGATTTCAGGCATGCTGAGAGCTCGGTGCACGAACTGCGGCAGCTCCATGGTCGGACAGTGTGGAGGGCAGACCCGTGTGTCACAGCTTTCACTCAGCACAACAGCCCCCGTCGTCTTTTTCAGATCACAAACGATGACTTGTGTCGGAAATCCCCCTGCAGACAACGCGCAGGAAACAACTCATCGTTATTACATTATCACACGGCGCCAGAGCGCCATTCTTTCCACGCTTCTCCTCTCAGTATGTTCGCTTGTCTATTTGGCACAGATCTTAATGTCCAGGCTTTCTGGAAGCTCACTTAACAGTTGAGATTTTTTGGACTTTTTTAGTGCTGCATAATAGAAAAATAACATTCTGCCAGCTGAGGGGAATTTAAGTGAGACAGGTCTTGGAAAACAAACTCTTTTAGTCGACTATGACATCAGCATTGCCTGCCGTGAAATGATGGCTCTCATTGTTTCCAGCAGACTCCCGTGTTCAGTGTTGCTGAGCCGATACCTCATACAGAGTCTGAATTTAACTTTACAAAGGTTCTTCAAAAGGTAATATGATGAGGGGCAGAGAGGCCCTGTTTTCTCTGTTACGGGCAGCAACACGATGCTAAATATTTGGGTTGCTTTCAGACCTGTGCAGACCTGGAGACTAAATACAGCAGCGTAATCACCGCTGTCAGCATGCAGCACACTGTAGTTACAGTTGCTTCTTCCAACACTCATCCCCAAATGCCCACAACAGGCGAGTCCTTCAAATGAAAGCTTTGAGAAAGCATACCAAGTAGTAATACTTTGATTTCTTTTCTCCAATCTTTGAATTTAATTGAATTCTGTTTTCATAATGAATTAGTGACAGGAACAAAGTTTGTCTTTGGCTACTTTTTTACTCACTTTCAGTCCGGTCCTTGTACCTGATCACTTTTATTGATACATGAATCATTCAATCATAAATATTAGCACCTAACTGGAGCAGTACAACAGACTGCATTTTCACATTTTTTGCAATAGACTTTTAGCAACAAAATGCCTAAAAATACAAACAGCCACACAGCCAGACTATCTACTAACCTCATCCTCTGTCCTGACGTAGTCCACTCCATCTCCTTTAGCTGGAACTTTGTAACTAAAACACACAAAGCACATCCGGTTTTTGGGCGCCATGTGGAAGTGGTGCTGGTTACAGTAACATTAGTAGTCTGGAATCTTACTTGTTCCCCGTCTGCTGTTGGCTGGAGAAGTAGCCTTGTTTGTAAGCACAGCAGATGCCCACCGTTATACATAAGAGCACAACGACCACCACCAGCACTCCCAGGATGATCCCCACTATGTCAATATCATCTGTGGAGTTCAAATGCGAGTAAAAACTTAAACACTGGATTCCTTTCAACAAATCTAGTACTATCTGCATTCAATAAACACAACGTATTTATTTCCAAAGGAAACATGAATACTTACACACTTCCATCTTCTGGGGTGCACACTGAGCGTGCCCTGCATCATTCTTCGCTCGGCAATAGTACTCGCCTGCGTCTTCTTTCCTGACTGAAATGAACTTCTGTGTGAGACAAAAGACAAACCTCTGCTTAATGCAAACTCCCTAAGTGAAGCTCAGTCTTTTTTTATGCAGACATTTTCCAACATCCTGAATTATTCTAATTAGTATAATAGATAAATATAGGTGAGTGGAACTACGCACGGGCAGGATGCAGACGCTGTTATAGAGGGAAACAACTGTAGTGACCGTTACTGTGAGCAGAGGGGACAGACAGGTAGAGATTTGCATTGTGCAAATACAGAGACAGTGCCATGAGCATGTGAAGAGATGCAAGATAGGAAAATTAAGACTGCTGTCTGCTGCGCACTTTGGATTCAGCGAAGGAGGGAGTTAAAGCTACATCTTACACATATATATAAAATATTCACCCTGGTCATACAAGTGAAACTTTACATTTAAAAATGACTGGGCTTCTTTTGGATGACATTCAGACTATCATCAGTGTGTGATAACTGCACGGACATTCATGCTCCTTAAGTTATTCTAAACATTACACATTAAAATGATCAAATAAATGTAAACACACTGATATCAGTGATTTCAAAGTGAACAGTAAAGTAAAATAAAAGCATCTGTTGAGTTTGTGCCCACCTCTCACACACACTTATAATGGTAAGAGTAATTCTCAGACAAATTGTCATCTTCATACAGTTACTGTCACCCATTTTCCAAGTGTTAAAAAAGCCTGAACGTCAAAGTACAACTACAAGGGCAGGTGTTAACATTGCAGTTGGATTAGGTGTCTAAATATGTCGAGAGTGCAGGAAATGATCACAATGACATTATCCAAACATTAAAAATCAAACTTGGACTGAATTTAAATAGAACTCTTTAAGAGATTAAGGTATTTTAACCTGTAAATATTAGTAGAGAAGAGTTTCAGTTCCAGCTTTTTAAAAAGAATAAAGCTGACACTCCCCTTCTAAACTATTTCACCAGTTCCAATCTCTGCATCAGTTGGCTGCCATTCCTCTCCCATGTGGAAATAGCAAAGGAGTGATAACTGTGTTTACAGGGAGCACTCTAAAAATAACAAGATAAGAACAGTAGAAAAAAAAAAATTCCTTAAACCTCCTTAGTTTACAGCACTGTCGTCCAGTACGTTCACTTAAAGACAAACGGTGTGTGTGTCTCACATCTTCGCTGTGCTGTAAAGCAAGAGAGAATAGAGGAATGTGCAAACGAGGACAGCAGATTCCCCTCATGGCTCAAGCCCTCTCACACCATCAACTGTCTCCCCAAAATATCTGCCTCCACCCCTGGGCGTCAGGCCACCGTCCCTGCTGCCCCGCCCTTGGCGCTCATATCTGCCCTTGTCCGAGCACACGCACACACACGAGTACTAACCAGAGCTCCTGTTTCTGTACTGAGCGTGTATGAGGAGTTGAAGAACTTGACACTGGTCTTTGGGTCATCGGGGATCTCCTCCATGTTCTTGAACCACTGGTACTGAGACTTGGGGAAGCCCTCCTCCTCCACACAGCTCAGCTCAGCCGACTTCCCCAAAGGCACCGATTTCGGGACGCTGCACTTTGGCACAACTGGCTTCACTGTGGGGAAACAGAACATACGATGACTGTCGCTGTAGCGAGTGTTCGCGCAGATGGGCTTTTCTGCTCTGTAAACAACGGGGAGAAATAAACCAACACAATCGACACGATGCTGCTGGCTTTATGACTCTGAAGGTTAATGTCACCCTGACCCTGATGTTTGACTGGACTGCCAGGATTGACAGGGAGTGGACGGGAACGTGATTTTCGCTCCATGCCAGAAAACGCCACCGAAACACGCGGCGCTTGCTTTCTTTAGCACTGCAATTCCGAGCAGATGCAGTTTCAGAGGTTTCCTTTTATAACCTAGAACACGCCTTTGCAGCTGGGCAGGTCTGGTCACAACGCATCCTCACATGTATGCCAAAGGGTTGGTGCAACCTACAACACGGTTTCATCTTACAGCATCTGACGTGCGAATCGTTGAGCGAGGTCTGTCCTTTGAGGGCGCAATAATGACTTGCTTTCTGTGTTTAGAAGCATTTTCTGTCAGTTATCAGTAAGACAGAGAATAATCAGTGGTACAGGCAGGTTAAAGTACCTCTTACAACCAGGTCAATCACAATCTCATCAAAGGCCTTCTGGTCGTCTGCAGCAGTGACCTCACATCGATACTTGGCTGTGTCTGATCTCGTGGCGTTGGTTATCAGTAACGTGGCAGGTTCTCTGATCACTGCTCTGTTCTCAAGGTCACCTGCCAGAATAAAAACACAGCAAAGATGAATATTTGAAAATATGTAACATATAGAAACTATTTACAGACTACTTCATGTATTACCATAGATCTTCTTGTCAAAGTAGACATAGCTTGGCCCCCCGCTTGTTATCTTCTTCCATTCAATTCTGGGATTGATTGTGGAAATAGACTCAATCACACATGATAGCTCAACTTCTGTAAGCAGAGAAACAGGAAGTGATACGAGGACATTAATTCAAGATCGATGACTGGTTTGTATTTTTTTGAGGGTCGTCAGTCTCGAGCTCTTACTGTCAAACTCATTTGTCCACGGTGAGGCATCATTTGTCTTCAGCACGACTGCCAACACGCTCAGGTAGCCTGCAAAGCAAGATGAAAAAGGCAACATAACTCTCCAGACTCTCATGCTACAATACCAGCTGATGCTGGGCTTGTTTTTAACACTCCACTCATCTTAAATTTCACTGACACAATAAAAGGGAACTTAAATGTCAATTCCTACAAAACTGTGATGATCTGAACATAGAGGCGATATTTGCCCTCGTTCTGTTAATATCTTCCCTTTTTAGTTGTATTGGTTAAACCATTGTGTGTGTGTGGGTGTGCTGTTTCTATGCACAGTGCGGGGAGGCATGTGCCCTTTTCAGGGCAACCTCACCAAACCAGTAGGTCAACAGCTTGCCGAGCCCTACTCTCTCCCTCTATCCGTGCCTTCCCCTTCCTCTCTCTCTGAGCCCGATGCTGCCAGTGTTGGACTAATAGTGCAAACAATGGGCCATGGATGAATCATCTCGACAGCCTTTGGTCAACAAATTAATTCACACAAAGTCATTTCCATGTCAAAGTTAACTTACCAGCCTGCTCATCAACACTTGCAGGGAGATAAAATGATGGCCTGGCTCATGGATGCAGAGTCACCAATAATTTATTTTTACTAAATCGATTTTTTTATTGAACAAACACTATCAAGATGCTGCAATCATATCTAGTACTCTGGCTCACAGTAAACAGGCTACATAGAGTCCAGACATACAGTTGTGGTTATATACTCTCATAGGCATGAATATCCTGGTAATTTGGGCTTTTAATGATTTATTTGAATTGCTCTGTTTTCTTCCAGGATGGAATGATTATACAGCTTTAATGGCTTTAGAAAATAAGATTTGGCTGCACAGGTTTGAATTTATTTTGGATTTTCTCAAATATACAGAATGGCAAAAGTATACATATACAGAGGCTCAAATATAGGCCTACATCCCTACTAATATTTTGTTAAATGTCCCTCAGGATGTTGTAGCTTTTTTCTGGCCTAATTCTAGCTGGATATTTGGTCACTCTTCTTTGGCAGAATTGGTAGCACTCATTTAAATTGGTTGGTTATCTGGTACGGACCTGGCTTTTAAGTGTAGTCCAGGCATTCCGGAAACTTAATTTTATCCATTCCAAAAGCAGTTTTGGGATTACTGTACAGCTGGAAGTCCCAGCTGTCACCAAGTTTCACCGGCACAAACCAGTCCCAAGATATGATGCTACCACCAACAAGCTCTGCGGCATTGGAACCATCATCGGTTTTTTCTTCGGTAACCTTCGCTCACACTCTCGGTTGATTTTTCTCTAGTCGGCAAACTCATTTCCTCCATTATCTGGGCAGCCTGGCTGCAAAAACAAATACACATGTGCGGCTTGGCACTTGTGCTGTACGTAACAAGCCACGTGATGTGACGCTGCGGCTGTGATTGGTTCGGCTCTGCGCTACTTAATTTGGATTGGCTGTTCTTTTTTTTTTTTTTTTTTTTAAAGAGGACAAGAGAGATGAGGCCTATCGCAATAGTTTAATTTTTCTATCGAGAAAAAGTTATTTCGCAATACATATCGTTATCGTTCTATCGCCCAGCTCTAATTGATCGTTATATAAAAGTGCTTAGGTATAGCTCAAAGTACTGTAAAAATGTGTGTGATTGGCTAAGTAGTAGTAGAAAGTGCTTCGAGTGTGCAAACGTACATCGAAAGGTGCAACGTTACAACTTTATTACACCACTTTTCACAAAAAACACAAATATTTTACAAATGTGTTAAAAACTTGTGGAAAACTAAAAATGACTGCACTAACATGTTTTTCTACTCAAATTTGAGCCGTCACGCACGACTTCTCTGATAAGTCTGAAATCAAGATAACAATATTTAGACTTACTGGTTGTCTATTACAGCACGGTGAGGAAGCCAAATGCAGCTCCTATTCTTTAAAACCTTTCCCCAGTCTCTCCACCCAATCCCCTGTTTAAAGTATTTTTAAACCCACACCTAAAAGTTGCAGAAAATATTTACAGTTGGTGCAGTCTGTTACTAATTAGTGGTGGAAAGGGTGCTGGGCCTCTCAATCAAAGAAACCTGCTCAAACAGGGATAACGTGACCTCCACCAGCTGTCATCTGGATGCACAGCAGTGTGTAGGGTCACCTGCTAAAGCAGACAGGATAAGCTGATTAGCCCACAGTCTTCCCGGAGATCATAAGAAGACGACAGCTTGTTTTTAGCTGCTGACTGTTATAAAACCTTGTCAAAAAAACGGTTGCACCCATGTGTGACAATAAGCTTAATTCTAGGAGTCACGTTTTGTGCACCAGGCTCACACTGAGACTAAATATGGCTATTTTAGCATCGAGTACCATTATAGGCTACTAATTTTGCATAGCCAGGCTACGCTCATCATATGAAATTTTACACAAAAACCAGGATGATAACAGACGGTTCTTTAATTAGAAAACACTGTTTCAAATACTCCTTCACTCACATATTTGAACTGCTAAGAAGATCAACAGCAAGACTTTGAATTCAGCTTCAGGGTGCTGCTTTACAACTTACCCTGACCTCTTGGTGGCAAAGGAAAGGAAAAATAAAGCAGAAAGGATGTCAAATGCATGCAGACTCACATTCAAAGCTATTTGAAGGAAAATGTTCAGCAGTACAACGGCGCTCTGGACTGTAATAAATATTAAATAAATACAGAGACATTTGATTTTTTTGCTTGTGTTACACAGCAACACAGAAGGCAAAGTTTGGTCCCAAGTGGGACAGAGTTGTCTTCACATCACCAAATGAAAAAAAATTTCCTACAGCTCCAGAAAGTATGGCTTTCTGACTGAGAACTTCAACAAAGAGCAGCACAAGAGCAGAATTAGAGTATGCACTTTTTCACAGAAATGTGGTAATCCAGTGAAAGCATGTCGCCTCTTTAACTTGTACTCCACCACGCTGCGTGCATAAAAAGGCTGTGTGCAGAGCAGAAATGCTTTCCAGCCTCCACAGTTACTGAGAGCTCCTCGTACCCGAGCTCGGCTCTTGTTATTTCATTTGATGAAGAGTCACTGAAGGGTAATCTTTGCTTTACATGTGCAGTGCAACGATGACTGAATCCACAGCTTCTTCATTCATGCATGCACTATATTTACTGACAAAAGTTTGTACACGTGATGGAATGCCACTGCTTAATTCTGGTTTTAAATTTCAACTGCACTGCAAACTGCATAACCTAATACTGAATCCAAGCATGCGAGAATGGCAAGAGTCCAAAATCTCGACGATGGTGTAATAAAACCAGAAGTTCTTTGTGAATGATTAAAATTAAGTTATTTAGTTCTACGACTTTCCATTAAACACAGCATTCAGTTTCATCTACAGTTAGAGAGAGGCAATGAAGTCCCTTCCATTCCCTGACCTCCTCCTTATTTCAAACAGTATTAGTGCAGATTAGGTTCCTAAGTGAGCTTGACGTAGAGATAAAAAGCTTGAGAGGTCTTCTGTGGAAACAGCTGTCCAAGAATGCATATTAAACCCCCACTCAAACAGGCTGGCCTATAATATAACGTAGGTTAGAGACCCTCCAATTATACAGATACGACCCCCTATGAGCAACCAAACTGCTTCCTATCAGCAAGAACGTCACAGGTTTTGACCCCAGAATAAAATAAGCGCCGATCAGTCCAACAACTGCTTTCTACCCTTTCAGCAAAGACTGCATCTTTCCCGGCTCTGTAACAGCGAGCCACAGCTGGACTGGCTAGCAAAGTATCAGGAACTGCTGACTGGGTGTTATGAGAGCGGTGTTTCCCATCTCTGCTCCAGCCTGTCTGACACATCCTTCCCTGATCATGCCAAACTCATCCTGTCTGTGTTCTGCCATCCCTGAATAGCCTCTCAGGTCTTCTTCTGCTCTCCTGCATCAATAAAGCCAGTAATAATTAGAGGTTCAGGTCATCATCATGAAAATGGGACGCAACTCTTACTCTATGTGTTATAGCTAAGCAGTGCATGACCGGGTCCGGGCGTAAGCTGGGTGTAATGTCAATTCTTAGCTTTTAAACCATGCAGGTGCTCAGTGACCTACATATGCAATTATTTTCTTTTTTGCTTCTTGGTTGGACACAGCTGTGTGAGATCAGGGAATCTGCAAATCTGCATCAAAGTTTTTTTTCTTTTAATCTTCCTTGCTGCCTCCATGATGGGTGGAGGGTTTTCTCTATAATCTTGGTGTAAAGCCCTCATAAACCCCACCCCAGGTTTTACATCACTGAATAATACAATAGGCACAGAGGAGTTGGTTATTTCTTGATAAAAACCCCCTCCATTTTTTCAGTGGTTTCCCCTGGGACGCCGCGCTTGTTTCCTGTACCGCTGCTCTGTAAATCTGGCGAGATGAGGCCGGTATCATAAATAGAAAGGTTCAATTAGGCAACCGGTGATATTCCCCATGGAACATCTCTACCTCGTGCCCTTGGAGAATATTCCCACACCCTTTGGAAGCTCAGACATCAAAGTACGCACACCCAGTTTTGCATACTATCAACAGTTGCTGTTTGGAAAGTCTTCACCTGCTTGAGTTGCACTGATCCTCTCAGCCAACTCTGACTGTCTACAAGCAAACGGGACACCCAAGAAGCTTTTAATATTATATGTTATATGGACTCTAACAGAAAAGAAGGACCCTCCTCCTCCTTTCACAGCCTGTCACCAACCACTGACTTCTCCAAGGCTGTATGATAAGCATTACTAACATTACTATAGTGTCACACATTTTCTGTTCTGCTTTAAAGACACCAAAGACTAGCTTTACAGCCTTTCCACACAGACGCAGGATGAGCACGTGCATTCAAACACGTGTAGAAGCACAGAATGGTTAAAAGAACATACATCAAATGCCGCATAGCTAATGTTACATGAACAACATGACCTACATACCGCTAATAGGTGTTCAGCATCTTGATTCCAATTTAAACATAGGTAAACAAGCTAACCAATGAAGTAAACAACAACATCACTACTGAAGAGTACGAGTGCGCTGTGGTGGAGAAATGAAGCATGTAAGTGACACGAGAACCAAACTCCTGTTCCCACAGTGTCCCCTCACAGTGACACTGCCTTTTAATTTGCAGGCCTTTTGACGTTTTAACCAAATCTTAACACTGTTTACATCTTTGGCAAAGACATGTTTGCCTTTTTTCCCCTTTTTTGTCATGAAACTTTTTTTCTTGAATTGGATCAGCACAAATAAACCTTTTTAAAATAATTTCTAAAATTACAGAAATTACTTTATCATAATAAAGTCACGCACCAAGTGATGCTCCTTATGGCTCGATCATGCTAGATTAAAAAGATGACTGCAACCTCCTGTTGACTAAGAAAAACTGATCGTTGTCTGGTGATTGCATTGATTTTTATTCATATTTGGTGGCTGATTTCAAGTAGTTGAAGTGATTAACTCAACCACTGGGCGACCACTTTTGATTGCAGGGTGACTGCACAGGTCGCCTGGTGGGATGTATCAAGTCTCCTAACGATCGCGCTTGAAGATTGGTCAAATTTTGCAAACAACTGCAGTCTCCTAATTTTTAAAAGAAGACAGACTGCCAGTGAATTGCAATCAATCTGAGTCAGGCTATGCTGATGAGCATAAGTTGTCTGCAATGCATCTCTTTGGAGTAAAGGATTTATATTCCAATATAAAAGCAAGGCTGACATTTTGCGGTTACGTTGCCGTCCTGCAACTAGTCAATTTTCTTTCTCTCAGTCAGAGCTTCACATCTTTGAGGCCTCACATCTTTGAGGCTCTGGCTGGACACTGAACTTTAGTAGTTAACATAAATTTCTGTTTAATGTGAATTTGTGTGTGAGCATAAAGAGCAACAGATTTGTAACATGAAGCATTTTGCAGATTTCCTATTTCTAGACAGGCTGTACATGTTTGCCAACTTGTTGTGTGAATGCCTCAAGGGCATTCACACTATTGAGTTCCTGTTTCTCTTTATACTTTATTATTCTAGTTGCTCCGACCTTTGCTGGTTAACTCCTCCCTCAGTTTTCAGCCGATTTTCACCATTCAAACTTTAAACTGTTCAGCTCCTTCTGCTGAAGCGTGCTATATCTTTTGGTGCTCATAACTTTTATACTTTTTGAGATATTAAGCTTTTTATGCCGTTTTTTGGCACATTTTGCTGAATGGGAAAACATTTCAGTGTGATCACCAGTTTTGCTTGCCGGGCTGAGCCATGTTTTAGCTCAGTGAGATGAGCAGCCGTTCTCAGACCAGGAGGGCCGGGTTCAAATCCTGCTTATGGCAACGTTTTCTTCAGTTAACATTTCAACTGTTTAAACTCTTTTCCATGCAAATTTCAGCTTTTTCACCTCTTTTTTTAGCAGAATTTTCAGTTTTTCACTGTTTTTCAGCACAAATTCATGCTTCTTCAGCTGTTTTTAGCTCAAACTTCAGCTTCTTTACCTCTTTTCAGCAGAAATTCTGCTGATTCACCTGTTTTCAGCACAAAGTTCTGCTTCTTAACCTCTTTTCAGCAGAAAATTCTGCTGATTCACCTGTTTTCAGTACAATTTTTCAGCTTTTTCACCTTTTTTACCTTTTTTCAGTACAATTTTTTAGCTTTTTAGCACAATTTTCAGCCTCTTCTGCTCTTTTCAGCACAATTTCCAGCTTTTTCACCTCTTTTCAGCACAATTTTCAGGTTCCTTATCTCTTTTTTGCTGAACATTCAGCATTTTTACCTCTTTTCAGCAAATTTCAGCTTCTGCTCCACAGTGCACATTTTTTCTCTCATCATATCTTTGTTCAGGACCAGAACTGGTTTGGCTCAGTGAGCTGAGCAGCTGCCGTGAGACCCGGTGGCAAAGGTTCGAATCCTACCTGGGACAGTTG